>NC_073380.1:56858377-57180377 GCF_028641065.1 Leucoraja erinaceus
AGATGCTGCCTGACCCGCTGAGTGACGGCAGGATTTTGTGTTTATCTTCCGGGAAATATGAAACCTTCCATAGATTTAAAGTGCCTTTGATTGAGTCATCAAGCACAGAAACAGGCCCTTTGGCCCAATTTATCCATGCTGATCAAGATGCTCCATCTAAGCTGGGCAGGTACATACATAGGAAAGGTTTAGAGTGATATGGGCCAAATGTGGGCAGGTTGGGCTATTGTAGGGAGGGCTGTTTAGTCGGCATGGGAAAGTTGGACCAAAGGGACTGTTTCTGTGCTTTAAGACTCTATGACTTCATGACTTTAAACTAGTCCCATTTGTTTGGATTTGATCTGTATCTCTCTGAACCTTTCCGATCCGCGTACTTATGCAAAATCTTATAAATGTTGTTACCGTATCTACCTCAACTACTTTTTATGGTCACTCATTCCACATAGGTATGAGCACCATCTATGTGTAGTTTAGTTTAGTTTCGAGATAGAGCACAGAAACAGGCACTGACCAGTGATCCCCGCTCATTAACACAACCCTACACAAACTAGCGACAATTTTTAACATTTATGCCAAGCCAATAAACCTACAAATCAGTGTGTTTTTGGAGTGTGGGAAGCAACCAAAGATCTTGGAGAAATCCCACCCAGGTCACGGGGAGAATGTAGAAACTCCGTATTGACAAGCACCGTAGTCAGGATTGAACTCAGGTCTCTGGCTCTGTAAGGCAGTAGCTCTACCACTACGCCACTGTGCCACCCAAAATGTGAAAAAGTTGCTCCTCAGGTTCCTGTTCAATCTTTCCCCTCTCACCTTAAACCTTAAACCTATACCCTTTAATTAATTCCCCAACCCTGGGAAAAAAGACTGAATGCATTCATCCTATCTATGCTCTGAACGATTCTATTCACATATAATTTCACCCCTCAGCCTCCCGCTGTCCAAGGAATAATGTCAGCCTGCCAAACCTCTCCAAATAACTCAGTCTACCAAGTCTTGGAAACATCCTTGTAAATGTCATCTGCATTATTTGCAGCTTAATGCATTAGCAGTTAGAAGCTTCTATCATTTACATTACCAATCCACAAGACAAGGTATTTACGAGTGGGAAAGACATATTGAATCTACAGAGTAATTTCCTGTGTATTCCAGTTTCATCCAGGGCACGAAACTCAAGGAGCAACTTTTTCACAGAGGGTGGTGGGTATATTGAATAAGCTGCCAGAAGAGGTAGTTGAGGCAGGTACTATAACAGGCAATAGGACAGGTGAGTCGGGACAGGCAGATTGACGTTATGGGGAGAAGGCAGATGAATAGGATTGAGAGGGAAAGATAGATCAACCATGATTGAATGACAGACTTCATGGGCTGAATAGCCTACCTCTGGTCCAGAAACTTATGAACTAATGCCAAACATGCTAAGAGGTCATTTGCATTTAGCCCATATCCCTCTGAAGCTGTTCTGTCCATGTACTGTCTAAATGTTTCTTAATCGTTGCGATAGTATCTGCCTCATGTACGACAGCTCATTACATACTCCAACCACCCTTTGCGTGAAAAACTTAACCCTCAGGTTCCTATTCTCCTCCCCCCCCCCCCCCCCCCCCCCCAATCTTAAACCTATGCCCTGTGATTCTCGATTCCCCTACTCTGGGCAAGAGACTCTGTGCGTCTACCCGATGTATTCCTCTCAATATTTTGTACACCTCTATAAGATCATCCCTCATCCTTCCACGCTCTAAGGAATAGAGTCCAAGCCTGCGCAACCTCTCCCTATAGCTCAGGCTCTCGAGCCCGGGCAACATCCTCATGAATCTCTGCACCCTTTCTAGCTTGTCAACATCTTTCCTGTAACAGTGCCCAAAATTGAACATAATACTCTAAATGCGACCTCACCAATCTTATACAACTGTAACATAACCTCCCTAATTCTAGACTCAATCCCTTGACAGATGAAGTCCAATGTTAAAATATTTGCCTTTTCAACATTGGCCTGAGAATGAGCAGATGAATAACTTTCCCAAGAAAACACTAAGTTAGAAACTAAAAGAAAACAAGCAGCTGTTGACTGATGGTTCAGCAAAATGACACATCTTCTGAGACAGAGCAGAGCTAAATGCCTATCTGTGAATGTACAATTCCAATTGATGAACTGCGTCACTGGCTCATTGCAGTCAAACCAAGGGAAAAATAAAGGGCTTGTGTGGCACGGTGGCGCAGCGGTAGAGTTGCTGCCTTACAGCGCTAGAGACCTGGGTTCGATCCTGACATGCGTGCTGCCAGTATGGAGTTTATCAATCAATCAATCAGATCAATCAAGCAGATTTATTCATCACATACACAATAAAGTGTGTGAAATGAACTTGCCAGCAGTGCTACAATCAAAAAAGAACACACAATACACAATAAACATTTAACGCAAACATCCACCGCAGCATTCTTCACAGTGATGGATGGCACAAAGTACAGTCAGTCTTCCTCCATTGTTCCCCCGTGATCGGGGCCATACGTGACCTGCGTGGGTTTTCACCGGGGGTTATGGTTACTTCCCACAGGTTTGTAGGCTAATTGGCATGTTGTCATTGTAAATTGTCTTTGGTTGTTTGTAGGATAGTGCTTGTGTGCGGGAATCGCTGGTCGGCGTGGACTCAGTCGGCCGAAGGGCCTGTTTCCGCACTGTATCTCGAACCTAAAATAAACGATGTAATCCAAGTAGCTGCTGACTGACGGCTCAGCAAACTGATACATCTTCCAAGACAGAGAGCAGAGCTTACCTGTGAGTGAGTGAGTGAGTGAACGATTCCAATCGATGATCAGTTCCACTGGCTCATTGTAGCCAAACTAAGGGAAAAATAAAGAGCTTAAAGTGGCTGCTTGGTCATGTGGCTGACGTGAACTACGCAGCTTTGGGATTGGATTAATTCTCATAGTCATAGAGTTTGGAAACAGATCCTTCTGCCTAACTCGTCCATGCTGACCAAGATGCCCCATCTATGCTAGTGCCACCTGCCCGCTTTTGGCCCATATCCCACTAAACCTTTCCGAATCATGACCGTCTAAAGGGCCTGTCTCACTTGGCGAATTTTTTGTCGACTGCTGGCGTCATTGACTTGGATGGAGCTGTTCCCAAACCATGCTGTGACGTATCGCGATAAAATACATTCTATGATGCACCTGTAGATGTTGGTGAGAGTTTGTTTGAGACCTGCCAAACCTCCTAACCCTTTTAAGGAAGTAGAGATGTTGGTGGGCTTTCTTGGCCATTGCTTCGATGTGGTTAGTCCAGGACACGTTGCTGGTGATATTTACTCCTAGCAACTCCTAGGACATTCTCATTGATGGGAAAGATGGGAATACTTGGTGGTGGGAGAGAGGGGAATGCAGGTAATCAGAGGTACTTGAGTATCCTTGCTTACATACCACAAAACTCTCCCAGGAGGCCGCGGCCCTTGCTCTGCTGAACGGTCGACCACTAGTCTGGAAGGGGGGAGACCCTGCTCAGACCAGAGACAGGAGATCGGAAACCGGGTGGATGGAGCCAACGATGACTGACGTGGTGGGCGAGGAGTAAAGCAGTAGAGGAGGAGAGGGAACGGGGGCCTGGCCTACCATTCCCTTAAGGTCAGTTGCAGGAGGCATCCCCAGGGCACAAAGATGGACGGGCGAGGAGAGGGACGTGGCATCTAAGGGAGGAGATGGCTGGAGGCCCGCAACAGCCTGAGACTCGCCTGGAACAGGCACCGATCATAAGAACTGGAGCGTGGAAATTCGAAAATGGTGCCAAAACATGGCGCCTCTTGCATGCAGCCTCAGCAGACCATTTCTGTTCACTTGATAATTGGGGATTGGGGGTACAATGTCAACGCTCTGCTGGACTGTTCGTAAGATAAAGAATGTCACTGTGTTAGCAGCAAGCACATGTAACAATAAAAGCACCATTGAACCATTGAAAAATGTCAATAAAACAAAACAGAGAAAGTAGATCAGGCAACACGTACTGAATGTGAACCTTTCTTGCCGATGACCTTAATGATTATTGGCAGAAAACATTCAGGTTGAATAAAACAGGTAGATACAAGTTTGATTTTTAATACAGTGGATGGAAATGCAAGAGTCAGGAAGTCTTGGTGCAAAAAAGACAGGGCTTTGTCAAACCCACACCTGGGGTGGTACATGTAGTTTTGGTCTTCTTGTTAAATAAAGTAGAAAAGGGGTCTTGACCCGAAATGTCACCTATCCATGTAGGCCGGACCCCAGTTCCCCCTCCTCTTTCTCCAGCCTTGTTCCTCACCCACCATCACTGACTCCATCCTCTTTGTCTCTGGTCTTCGGGAGAGACGAGCAGGGGCCGGCTTCCAGGGGAGACGCAGTTCATTTTCAAGTGGGGATGAGAAGGTGACCTTAGTTAGTTATTTAGATTATTTATTGTCACGTGTACAGAAATATAGTAAAATGCTTAAATGTAGAAACAAGGAAGTGCAAATGCACTTCACAAAAGGACACAGAGTGCTGGAGTAATTGAGCAGGTCAGGCAGCATCTCTGGAGAACATGGATAGGCGACGTAGCATGTCGACACCTGTGTCCTTTTAATCAGCACCTGCAGTTCCTTGTTTTTATATTTTGACTGTTCCACTGTAGAAGAGGGGTCTTGACCCGAAATGTCACCTATCCATGTTCACCAGAAATTAGTCATTAGTTTATTGTCATGTGTACCAAGGTACAGTAAAAAGCTTTTGTTGCGTTCTAACCAGTTAGCGGAAAGACAATACATGTTTACAATTGAGCCATCCACAGCGTACAGATAAAGGGGATACTGTGAATAACATTTAGTCCAAGATAATGTCCGATAAAAGACATTATGAGGGTTTCCGTTAAGGTAGATGGTAGTTCAGAAACACTCTCTAATTGTTGGTTGGGTGGTTCAGTTACCTGGTAATAGCTGGGAAGAAACTGTCCCTGAATGTGGAAATGTGCGTTTTCAGACATCTATACCTTTTGCCTGATGGGAGAGGAGAGAAGAGGGAGTGGCCATGTTCTAGCTACACTGTCCCGCCTGCTTGTGTTTGGCCCATATTCCTCCTGCGTTAGGCCCATATCCCTCCATAAACTAAACTAAACAACTAAACTAAACTTAAACTAAGTGATAGGTGAATACAGGTGAAGGTTTTTTTTTATTGGCAGATGGATGGACAACGTTAGAGATGAAATGGTGGCAAATGGAGACAAATGGAGACAAATGGTAGACAAGCAGATAAAAGAGTGTCGATAAGGAGAGGAGAGAGAGAGGAGTGAGATGTGTGGGCTGAGGGAGGGATGTGGAGGCACAATGGTTAAATGTTTCACCATGTATGTTGTAGTGGATCATTTACAAACATCAGCCTTGCAGTGGGGCTTTGCAGCAAGTAGTTTGAATCCCATGGTGGTTGTCAGTGCATTTTAATCCAGTTAGTAAACACAGAATTAATAAGCTAAAATCAGTATCCATAACATTAGATTTTTGCAAAATATCTACTTGGAAACTTGAAAAAGTCCTAAAAAAGTGGTGCAGCTGGTAGAGCTGCTGCCTCACAACATCAGAGCCCCAGTTTCGATCTTGAACTCGGGTGCTGTCTGTGGGGAGTTTGCATTTGACTTTCAATGATTCAATGGTTCTTTATTATCAAGTAAGCACATCACAGTGAAATTCTTTTGCACAACCCACAAATGCGCAGTCGCCCTATTTTGGCGCCGTTTACAAAGAAAAAGTCCAAAGACCAAAGTCCAAAGCCCGGTCGACATGCTGGAAGTACTGGAGCGCCCCTGATCCAGGTAAGCCCAGGTAAGGCCAAGTAGGCCCCAGGCTGTTGCAGGCCCGGCTGGATCTGGCAGATCCATTCTCACAGCCGACCTCTATACCCAATCTACGGGTTGAATTTGCCCCCTATGGCTGGGGCTCTGGAACTCCAGCTGGGCCGGAGCCAGATCAGTTCCCATAGCCGACTTACTTTACACTTTCGAGAAACAGTGTGGAAACAGGCCATTCCGCCCACTGACCCCACGTGTACTAACTCCGTACAGACAGCACTCGTAGTCAGGATCAAACCTGGTGCTGTAAGGCAGTGACTCTATCGCTGCACCACCATGCTGTTCAACTGAATTACACAAAATAAAGACAAAATTTGACCCAAGGCCGGTCTATGAGCCAAATGTGTGCTTCTTTTTATAGGGGCCAGATATCAGAAAATCCTGGAAAAAACTTTCTGATTAAGAATTCAGAACTTCTGCCACAGCTCCAAAGCTCATTAGAACCTGCCCTTTATTCTCCGATTAATAAGATCTTGATGAAAAGGGCAGTATTTTAATTGCACAGCATTTCTTTGGCAGGAGGTAGAGGATGGCAACTGACAAGGATAGACAGCCAATACCGAACCATGAGAAATGCTAAATCGTGCCCTAAATCTCACAAACGGCCTGACTCAAATTGATTTTACTAGCAGAACATTAGTCAAGAACATCCCGACAAATCACTCCCTCCCGTTAGTGCAAGCTTGTGAAAAATTTACTGTTGGGTATCTGTCGACACGTTATGGATCATCAATAAGCTCTGAACCATAAAATACACATCTGTTCATATTTGTCGCATGCTACCTGAGCTGTAGAACATTACATAAATCCAACAAGCCAATCATTAATAATTTGTTGTTAAGCAATACAGTTCAGCACTCAGCAATGTCAATGTAAAGATGCAGGTATGGAATGAAGCAACAGGAACAACTAGTGAGCGGTCCTAAGCTACCCTCTAGCGCATTGGAGACCCTTGGGCTATGTTAATTGGACTTTATCTTGCACTAAATTTCATTCCATTTAAGGGCCTGTCCCACTTGGGCGACCTAATCTGCGAGTTTAGAAGAGTTTGCCCTTGACTCAAACTCACAGCATGGTCGACACAAGGTCCTGTGAGGTCGCTGGATCTCTCCTTCATGCTCGAGGGAAGTTCCCGCATACTCTCGGCCTCAGCTATGTCGCAGTAAAATTTTCAGAATATTGAAAAATTTTCCGCGAGTAAAATTTGGTCAGCATGGGTCTTTTTAACTCGTAGTGCAGTGGACTGGGGTCGCTATTTATTTACTGGCAGTCGAGGGCAGCCGTAGGCAATCTCCTTCGCTGACCGGGCATTTTGATTGACTCATTGGAGTGACAAAGGAAGACCTATTGGTAGATAAAATGCCCGCTAAATTTTATTATACTTCTTAAAAGTGTCTCCACTCCTTCTCCCCCCCCCCTTCTCTCCCCTTCTCTCACATTCTCCTCTCCCCCTTCTCCCCCCCTTCTCTCTCTTCCTTCTTCCCCTTCTCTCTCCTTCTCCCCCCCACCCCCCCCCCCCCCCCCCCCCCACTCTGCGCTCTCTTAAGAACTTACCGTTACTGTGCAGCCGTTTTACCTTTATCTTCATCACGCAGACAGCGCTCCTCCGCTTTCACATGGCCCCCGCCTTCGCGATGTGTTTGTGTGTGTGCGGTCGGTCGATGCAGCTTGAGGCTTTCCAGGCGAGTGCCCTCGAGCTGGAAGGTCGAAGACACTCTTTTTAACTCGCCGATTAGGTCGCCCAAGTGGGACAGGCCCTATACCCTCCATCAGTACACTGTGCATGACTTGATTGTAATCATGTACACGTCCACCACCAATTTTCTGGCAACTGGTAGGCTGGCCGCTCCTTTAATCCAAACAAAATCCCCCCCCTCCTCCCCGCTCCCTCTGAAAATGTGGCACCTAGGCCGGGTGAGGCAGGTGATGATGGAATGGTGGAGTAGACTCGTTAGGCTGAATGGCCTACTTCTACTCCTGTGACTTACCAACTTGTGAACTTGTGGAAGATGAGTGTATGAAAGGAGGAGAAAGGAGCAGGGTGATTTGGGTAGGTTTGTGGCGAAATGCGTGCACAGCGGGGTTGGTGGGGGGACGGGGTTGGCAAAGGAAAAGGCAAATCTCATTGGAGAAGTATTCAATGGAGACCTAACCTCGATGGATAGTTATGGGAGAGATTCTGAAATTCCTGCTCCCAGTTGTTGAGGGAAGTGAAGAACACACCATACTCCACAAGAAACAAATCCCATCTGCTGGATATCTGTCTACAGGCCACGTTGAATAATTATCCCCATCTCAAAATTAATAGGTGAAAGAGCGTGGTTGACTCATTCAAAATCAGAGTCTCGCATGAACAATGGATTCATTCATCCAACTTCTGCATAATGTAACCTCAGTGGTTCTCAATCAATTTCCACAGAACAGGCTTGTCAAATACTCCCAGAACCACTCTCAAATATGTGCATCTATTTGAGTTGTATTTTCATTTCTTCTTTCTTTGGAGATTACATGCATATATATATATATATTTATATATAATGTGTGTTTCTGTAAATAAAGCACTCAATAGTGAAACTGGTCTCCAATCTTCCAGGTTATTTTCCTTTTTTTTATGCAATATTCCCATTGTTTCATATTCTGTATTTTAAGTAGTATAAATCATGGTGTGTAGCCAAAATGAGATGAAGCAAAAATAAATACATTTGTTTTTACAAAGAAATGGGACATTTTTCAAGCAGGATTTTATCAAATCCTTAGGCTAGTTTATACCAGAAAGATTACATTAATTTTGAAATTAAATAACTCTATAAAAGCCAAATTCTGATTATGCTTATGATTTTTTATGATTTATCACCCGATTAGATGGTTTTCTGATGCCCCACGTTTTTGCAGCACAACGTGAGTAGCAGTGTCCGTTTGGTCATGTGTGAAATGTGTGAATTAAATGCAGTGTAACCGGTTATATATTTATTGTTTCTTTTTTATTGTTTTTATTTTGTGTTTAAGCTATCCATTGAAATACGTAATAATGAAAGAACTTAAAATCAAGAAGTAAAAATCTAGTTTGCTCACCTATCTTATCTCATTCTCTAGTCCCTCCCGTTGTCTAATGCTGTCATACTATAACTTTTTTGTATTGCACTCGTCACGATTTAAAAGAATAAATTCAAACAACATGACTATAATGACCCTGGCATGAATTACAGGCCTCGTGGTGGGTTACGTGACAACATTTTGTAAGGGAGCTTAGAAATCAGTTTAAAAATTCTCTTTTTTTTTCAAATTTTGAAAGTATAAAATGTTGGTCAAATTTTGGTCGATTTTGATCACAAATTAGCTCAAAAGGATCACAGGTAGGCCCATTTTTAATGCTGCGGTATTTCATTATCTATATATATTACTAAACTCTCATCTTGTTTAAGAAGGAACTGCAGCTGCTGCTGCACCCGCTGGGTTTCTCCAGCTTTTTTTGTGTAACCCTCTCATCTTGTTTGTTTGTTTGTATGTATGCTTGCGTGCTTGTTCTGGAAACTCCGCTGATAGAAATGTGGCTGACAGTCTTCTTCCATTGCTTATAATCCTCATCCAGATGCTCCCAGTGTCACATTCAAAGCAAGCAGACATACGGACTCTGCGTTCATCCCTCGAGTCTGCTCTGACATTTAATAATGTCATGGCTGATCTGTTTGCAACATCAGCTCTGTATTCTCACCTTCCTGTGGTAACCTTCCACTCTTTTGCCTTTCAAGTAGCTATCTCCCTCCGCCACGAAAACATTCAAAGATTGTTTCCAACGCCTCTTTGAGGAAGGGAGTTCCAAAGATAGATGAGCTTCTGAGGGAAAAAAAAGATTCATCTTATCTCACCTCAAAAATAGGGACCGTTCTTCTTAAAATGCATGAATTTGGGATTTTCAGTCCAAAGATTTAAAAACTGTGGAAACACATTCAGGATTCAAGCAGCAATTTTTTTTCCAGCATCTTCACTCTCGAAGGTGCTATAATCTAGTGCAAAAAAAAAGATTGCTGCTTGAGTCCTGATACCAGGTTTCAACCAAAAATATTAATCATCCCTTTGCCTCCTTAGACGTTGCTTACATTAGTTTTGGTTGTACGACAGACCTCGGTTTTGCAGTGTTGTGGTCTGGGCAACTGGTGTTATTAAAGATAGACATAGAGTGCTGGAATAACTCAGCGGATCAGGCAGTATCTCTGGAGGAAAAGGGTGGGTGATGTGTCGGTTCAGGCCCCTACATCAGACTGAAGAAGGGTCCCGATCCAAAACATCACCCATCCTTTTTCTCCAGAGATGCTGCCTGACCCGTTGAGTTATTTTGGCACTTTGTGTCTATCTTTGATATAAACCAGAACAGGTGCACAACCTTTTATCCGAAGTTCCAAATAACGAAAAGCTCCGAATAGCGGACATTTTTTCGGTCCTTGAAGAAAGGTCCTTGAAGACGTTCACCGAGGGCGGCCCGCAGAGGTGACAGTGGAACATCCAGTCGGTCCTCGAAGAAAGGGGAACTAAATCCCCATTCATAAAAGAGAAGGTGAGGGTATATTGCGCGGGAGGATTAATAATTGACAATCTGCTGCTGCCTGCCCGCTGAGTTAAAAAGTTCCCACGGTAGACTCACGATATACAGTGTAACTTGCGTGGGAACTTTTTAACTCAGCGGGCAGGCAGCAGCAGATTGTCGCTCCCTTCAGTTTCACCTCACTTACACCCCTCTGCTTCCCGGCCATGTGTGTGACACCTTCTCTCCCCTCTCCAGCTCCCCACCCATTGTACCGGCGCGGGGGCTTTGCACTGTCTTTACGTCGGCGATGCCAGCAGGTCTGTGCCAGTTACCGGAGACGTCAGGACCAATGGGACCCCGACCCCCAGGCCCACTGCAAGCACGGAGATCCCAGAGACCCACAGCCAGCAGCAGCCCAGCCCCGTTCCAACTCCAGAAGAACACGCTCCCCGTAGGGACAGAAGCTGATGGTGTGCAAGGTACGTCTTGGTCTTGGGGTTGCGGATGAGGGGGCGCAGCTCGGGCTGTGACGTCTCCGGCCACCCCCCTGTACAGGAGCTGAGATTGGGAACTGTGGGGTTGTTGCAGTTGCAGAGGGAGGGGGCAAGGGCGGTACAGTTCCCAGTCTCAGCTCCAGTCCAGAGGGGTGACCGGAGACATCAGGACCAATGGGACACCGATTGCAAGCACGGAGATCCCAGGAACTCACAGCCAGCAGCAACTCTAGCCCAGCCCCGTTCCAAGTCCAGAGGAACCCGGGTTGCGGATGAGGGGGCGCAGCTCGGGCTGTGGGCGAACTACCACTTGTCGCTGTAGCGGCGCATCGGGGAGCGGGTTCCTGTTGGTCCTGACGTCTCCGGCCATCCCCCTGGACAGGAGCTGAGAGACGTCAGGACCACCAGAAGCCGCTCCCCAATGGGCCGCTACGGCGACAAGTGGCAGTTCGCCCACAGCCCAAGCTGCGCCCTCTCATCGGGACACCGATCCCCAGGCCCACTGCAAGCACGGAGATCCCAGAGACCCACAGCCAACAGCAGCCCAGCCCCGTTCCAACTCCAGAGGAACACGCTCCCCATAGGGACAGAAGCTTATGGTATGCAAGGTACATCTTGTTCTTGGGGTGGCGCAGCTCGGGCTGTGGGCGAAATGCCACTTGTCACCATAGCGGCCCATCGGGGAGCGGATTCCTCTGGAGTTGGAGGGACAGGGAGACACAGCGGCTTTTGAGAATGGTGGGCAACCACTTCCAAAATTCTGCCCCTACAGTCAGTACACCTCTCCTACACTTGTCTCCCGCACTAAGATCATCTCACAGAGAATGATCCCAGCCTATCTCTCCCTATTCTCTCCTATTCTGCAAGAAAAAACTACATTGAAGACTCAAACTCGCGATCGAGTAACTGCCGGGATCGAGGCGCAAACTCGCGACCTTGCGGATATGAGCCGAGCACTCTACCACTGAGCCAGCCATTAAAATCTATGCTAAAAATCTTCCATTCCGAAAGCCGAAAAATTCCGAATTACGAAAAGTGTCTGGTCGCAAGACTTTCGGATCAAAGGTTGTACACCTGTATCTGCAGTTCTTTGTTTCTATACCTGTTATTAATGTTTAGTTTAGTTTAGTTCAGAGATACAGCATGGAAGCAGGCCCTTAGGCACACCAAGTCCGTGCTGACCAGTGATCACCCGTACACTAGTTCCATCCTACACGCTGGGGAACCTTTACAGAAGCCCATTAACCTACAAACCTGCACATCTTTGGAATGTGAGAGGAAACCGGAGCACCCGGAGAAATCCCACGCAGTCACTGGGAGAACGTACAAACTCTGTACAGACAGTACCCGTAGTCAGGATCGAACCCGGGTCTCTGGCGCTGTAAGGCAGCAACTCTACCGCTGTGCCACTGTGCCACCCTACTGGATAGGAAAGGCTTAGGAGAATATGGGCCAAAGCTTTGGAACTCTCGCCCGGCCGGAACTGGCAGATCCGTTCCCATAGTCGACTTTCGCGGCAGACTCTGCAGGCCGGTATCTCGGCTCCTTGGTGGCCTGGGCTCCTCCCAGTTGGCCTGGTCAAACGGATAATCCAGAAAGGTTCTGGAACCAAGGGTTCTGGAAAATTGGTGGTGGACCTATATAATAGTAAGATTAAATGAGAACTTACCAGTTTGAAGTTTGATCTGTATTTTATGAGGAGTTACGATGAGGGATTACGTGAAGAACCCGTCCAGCACGCATGCGCGACATACTTGAAAGCAGCGGTGTGGAATCACAGAAAGACACAATAATTGAAATAAATATAGTAAAGAAAAGGAGAGCTTAGATACCAGTTTGATCTCTATTATTGAGGGTGGGAGCGGAGGGCACGTAATCCCTCATCTGTTGACACACCATTGCCAGATTGTGTTGACCAATTTGTCACATGATATCGATTTTATGCCGCCCATATGGTTAATATAGGCCACCACGTGGTATTGTCTATTTGTAACCGAACATGCAAGTGATGCATATTTGTTGAATATGCTTTTAATCCATAAAATGCACCCAACATTTCTAGATAATTTATGCCCAGTGTAAGTTGTAACGATGACTCTAGGTTAGTTCATCTACCACCTGTGCTGGATATGGAATTAGTTGCGCCCCAGCCTTGAGCACTGGCATCTGTTTGAATAATTAACGTAGGGTTAACGATGATGATAGGGCTGGAACTATGCCAAATGTTCATTGTAGCTCTGATATTGCTTCAGTGGGTAATTTCATGACCCGGTCAAAGTGACCTGCATGTCGTTTTAATGCCTGCACTTTCGCTCTTTGTAAGTTTTGATAGTGCAGAGGTCCAAATTGTGTAGCTGGGAATGCTGCTACCATCTTTCCAATTACTCTCGCCACTTGTCGAATGGTTGGTCGATCGTTGACCATTAAATTGTTACATGTTTGCGCCAATTCTGTTGTTTTGTCTTTTGGCAAAGTTACAGACATGTGGACTGAGTTAATTGTGAAGCCCAGATAGACGATGGTTGTGGATGGCGTCAACTTAGATTTATCTGGATGTAAGACAAATCCCAAGGTTTCAAACAATTGTTTGGTAGCTGACACAGCTGATATAGCCAATTCCATGGTTTTGCCTACTATTAAGATATCATCAAGATATGCCATGACAATATGTTTTTGTTTTCTTAATATTGCCAAGGCTGGTTTTTAGTATCTTGGTGAATAATCTTGCGGCTGATGTTAAATCGTTAGGCAATGCTTTAAACTGCCATAGTTGCCCCATCCAGGTAAATTTCAGGTATCTGCAATGATCCTTATGAATTGGTACTGAATAGTAAGCATCTTTAAGGTCGATGCTTGCCATGAAGTATCCTTTGGAAATCAGTTGTTTGGCAGTTACAAACGTTTCCATTTTGAAATGTATATACTTAACAAACATATTTAGTGAAGTTAAGTCAATGATAATGCGACATCCACCATCTTTTTTGGTTTTAGTGAATATATTAGAGACAAATTCCAAGGGTTCATGTTTGATTTTTCAATGATACCCTTTGTAATTAGCCTCACCCCAGTTCAGCTTGTCCCTCTTGTTTTTCTTTAACTGAGAGGGAAAAGACCCTTCGGGGTGAATGCTGAACTGGTGGCAGGGTTTCTAGAGTAAACTCTATTTTGTATCCACGAATGCTGTTGAGTATATATTTGTCATTCGTGATAGACTTCCATGCTTGCACAAACAGGTGTAATCTCCCCCCTGTTAGTATAGAAACCCCACTTTTTATATGCTGGTAGGAACCGGACCCACCTACCTCCATGGTTACGGGTATTTCTTCTGTTTCTTTGTCGGACGATGAGTTTTCTGATGTGTTGTCTGATGTGTTGCTGTTGGTTGGGGGGTGGCGCATTTTCCATGGGGTCCGCTCTGGGCCTTGGCCTAAAAAAGGATTCCGGTGGTGATGTGCGGACCCTGAGCTTTCACCAGTCACCAGAAGAGCAGGATTTCTGGTTCTGTGGTCGGCGTTTTGCACAAACCCGCGTATTTCGGGTTGAGGGCAAGTCTTATAATCTCCTTACGGAGGTTGTTAATTTTGAATTGGGTATTGCACAGCATTGCGAGTGTATCCTGCTGCTTCGTGTTCATTTCCACCCCATCCACGGAACGAGCATATGAAGTGATGGCTGACGTCAGGAGCCTGAGGATCCGCTGTAGTTTGAGCTCTTGGTTGCGGATGTTTGGCCTAACGTGCCCCCAGATTTGGCTATTGACGGCCGGCACGTTGAGCGAGGCGCAATTCTCTGGGGCTGAATACAGCTCTAGGGCCTCATTAACTAACTGCTCTTGTAGGGGCTTGAAGGACAGGTAGTTAATGCTGGCTGCCAGTTTTGGCTCTAATGGCCGTCCTGCTCGTGGAGCTGCCACGTAGCGTTCAGCAGCACTTCCTGGTCCTGTACCCCAAGCGTACTCCCAACATCTTCGGCCAGTGACCCCTCTTCTTGACCAGCCCAGCCCAGCCCTGGTCGCCAAAGCTGCCCTCGGATGATGGGGAAGCGATGGCCAGTGGGTTGTGAGGCACTGTGGCGGGAGTGCCTGAACTCCCTTTGCGAGACTGCTCCATCTCCCGAAGTAAGTCTCGCTGGAGCATTTGCTCCACAAGCCGCGCCATGCGGCTCAGGCGGCTGTCCCTGCCCCGCACGGGCGGTGAGATGTCCCCGTCCGAAGAATCGGATACCACCGGTTGGTCTTCCATGCTGCTTTACATCCAGCCCGCTGCTCAAGCTGTGCTAGCGGGACTGGGCTCGGCACGGGGTCGGGGATGACCGCTGGGTTTGCGGTCCTACCACCTCTTGCCCCCCACTGATGGAACGCTCCTCCATTGGAGTCGAACGGGGGGCGGACTTCTTGGCTTGTCTTGTTTTGCTCATATTCCTGGTGAGACAAAACAAAACACTACTTTTCGGAAAAAACGACCTCAGAATAAACTTACCTGACGGTCCATCTTTTTTAAGCTGTAGCGGGAGCGCCTGTACTCCCGCTCGTTGCTGTTGCACTGCGTGAACGCTCATGTCGCGCATGCACGCTGGACGGGTTCTTCACGTAGTCACTCACGTGACTCCGAAGTAAAATTAGGTGTGTTATTTTGTTAACAGGCCTGCAAAACTGTGACAAGTGAGAATCTCTTTGTTCCATTGTCGGTACATAAGACAATTAAACACTCTTGACTCTTGACTCTTGACTCCTGACCATCTATCAGTTTATTTCTTTGTTTTTAATTTTTTTCTTGGATTTATGTGCAAATATAAACCCGCCCATAACTTGTTCTTTTTATTGCTTCCATTAAAAATTAATTTGACAAAGTGTTTAGTAACTGATTTGAAGCCGCAACAAAGGATTAACTTAATGTGGTAGTGTATTTGGTGTGGTTCCAATATGCCCATCAGTCTAATTACTTGGGTGTTGGTTAGTCCATCATCCAGGGAAGGTGGAAAGGTTATACTTTGAATGTTTTTTAAGGGAACTTCACCCAAGTAATAAAAATGTAATGTACACTAAATATAAATATTAAATATAAATGGTAATGGAATTCTCATGCCATTAGTGTCGGCAAAATCGCTTTTCTTCTCATCGTTACTTGTCATCCCAAGGTTATCCCTTGTGGTTTAAGTTATATGGTGATTAAATTTGGGGTGGCACGGTCGCGCCGCCTCACAGCGCCAGAGACCCGGGTTCAATCCTGACTACAGGTACTGTCCGTACGGAGTTTGTATGTTCTGCCTGTGACTGTGTGGATTTTTTCCGGGTGCTCCATTTCCCCCCCACACTCCAAAGACGCACGGGTCTGTAGGTTAATTTGTTGTCCCTGTGTGTAGGATAGAATAGTAAGATTAAACGAGAACTTACCAGTTTGAAGTTTGATCTTTATTTTATGAGGAGGAACGTTGAGGGAATACGTGAAGAACTCCGCTAGGACGCATGCGTGTCATTCTTCAAAGCAGCGGTGTGGAATCACAGATAATTATAATGACTAAACATAGTAAGATTAGAGAAGAGATACCAGTTCAAGGGTGGGAGCGGAGGGCACATATTCCCTCAACGTTCCTCCTCATAAAATAAAGATCAAACTTCAAACTTGTAAGTTCTCGTTTAATCTTACTATTTTACTTCGGAGTCACGTGAGTGACTACGTGAAGATTTCAAAGCTCTGTGATTCTATGCCGTGGAACGAGTCCATGCCTCATTTCTGCCTGGTGGTCATCCGTCAGGTAGGCCCTGAATTCTATTTTTTGGCCTGCTGTTCCCGGTCTGTTCTGTTTTATTAAGTCATGGATAAGAAAAATCAAATTCCCAGATGAAGTGGTCAAGTTGTCCAGCCTTAGTTTTTGTAGCGACTGGACCCTTTGTGCCGTGACCAAAGCCATCAGCATGACCATTTTCATAGTTAGTTTCTGTAGGGACAGAGCTGTTGGTGGAGACCAGTTTCTCAACATGGTCAATACAATGCTCACGTCCCAAATTTGGGCGTACCTGGTTCTTGGGGGATTTGTGTTGAAAATGCCCCTCATTAGTTTGGTTACCAGGGGGTGAGTCCCTACAGAATGCCGCTCTGTTCCTTGCCTTAGGTAGTTTGACAGAGCACTTCTGGCACAGTTGATGGCACTGTAGCTGAGCCCCTCATCGTAGTGTAGACTGGCCAGAAATTCCAGAACAGACGGAATAGTGTTGGACCTGTGGTTGAGGTTATTGTCGTGACAGTACTTCCCCCATTTCTTGATGTGCACCGTACTGTTTTTGGGTGGACTGTCTGTGGGCCGATGCAATCATGTCCATTGTTCGGTCCATCAGTCCCATGTGTTGTAGAGGCACTTTCAGACTCTACAAATTAATAAGTTGGTATGTTTATGACAGGGGTGACTTTTCTGTGTTACTGGATGGACCAGTAAATTTGGTCTATGTTGAATGGTGATGCACGGTTCTAATGCCATGTCTAGTATCACCGGGAACCATGGTTGAGTAGGCCAGTCGGGTACTATAAGAATCCCAGATGCAGAGTCTTGTTGTATTTTCCTTAGTACCCGACTGATGAGGCAGAAAGGAGGGAATGCATAAATAAACAATTTCCTCCAATGCAGCGAAAATGCATCTGTAGCTGCTGCCCCAGGGTCTGGTTCCCATGAAACATAACTTGGTAATTGGTGATTTAGTCTGGATGCGAAAAGATCGATATCTGATGTTCCATACCGTGCTGTAATTTCAGCAAATACATGTTTATCCAACATCCATTCTGTGTTTTCATTGAATTAGCGTGACCTGGTGTCTGCCACTAAATTTAACCTGGTAAGTAGGTAGCTGATATCCAAATATTCCTCTGGACGCACCATTGCCAAATTGTGTTGGCCAGATTGTCACATGATGTCGATTTATTTACACCCATATGGTTGATATATGCTACCACGGTGGTGTTGTCAATTTGGTAGCCTAACATGCTGGTGATTTAACCCCGAACAATATGACTTAAGGCCATGGAATGCACTTAACATTTCCAGGTAGTTTATACCCCGTGCTTTTAATAATGATGCTTCCTGTGCGTTCCATCTCCCTCCACAGCTCGAGCTGGAATTGGTGGCTCCCCAACCAAGTGCACTGGCATCAGTTTGTAGTACCATAGACGGGTTGCTGATAATTAGTGGGTTGGAACAATACTTGCTAAAATGTGTTCCCACCATTTTAGTTCTATAATGGCTTCTGTAGGTAGCTCCATTGGCCTGTCAAAATGGCCCCCATTAATTTTGAGTGCTCTTATTTTAGCTCTCTGTAAATTTCAATAATATAAAGGTCCGAATTGTGTGGCTGGAAATGTGGCCGCTATTTTCCCAATTATCCTGGCTACCAGTCTAATGGAGGGTTTGGTGATGTCAATGATTTCACTGCAAGCCTCTTTTAAGGCTGTAGCCTTTTCTATCGGCAAAGTTACTGACATGTGAACCCAGTTAATGGTGAACCCCAGGTAATCCATTTTTGTTGAAGGCGTTAATTTAGACTTAACTGGATGGATGATGAATTCCAGTTCTTCGAACAGTTGTTTTGTGGCTGTTACTGCTAGTTTAGCCAATTCCAAAGTTTTGCCAACAATAATTATGTCATCCAGATATGCCATTACCATATGTTTTTGTTTTCGCAGTAACGCCATGGCTGGTTTCAAAATTATTGTGAATAACCTGGGGGCTGAAGTTAGCCCATTTGGTAGTGCCCTGTATTTCCAAACTGTCCCATCCAGTTGAATTTCAAATAACATCTGTGGTCACCTCTGATGGGTACTGTATAGTAAGGATTTTTTAAATCGATGCTCGCCATATAGTAGCCTATGGAAACTAATTGCTTAGCAGTAACAAAGGTTTCCATTTTGAAATGAATATATTGTACAAAGGTATTTAAATTTGTCAAATCGATGATGATGCGGCAACCACCATCTTTCTTGTTTTTTATAAAGATATTGGACACGAATTCCTGTGATTCGTGTTGGGTGTGTTCAATTACTCCTTTTTTATGTAGTCGTTGTTGTTCAGCATGTGCTTTAGATTTTTCTATGCTTGTGAGCACGAACGTTCGGTTCGGTGCATGCTGTACTGGTGGGTTATGTTTTAGTATAAATTCTATGGTATAACCCTGGATACTGCTTAGAATGTAAGTGTCTAGAGATATCTTATTCCATGCATCCAAATAATATCGTAACCTCCCTCCAACTTTTGTGCTCCCTTTAATTTTTAAGGAACCAGACCCACCTACCTCCATGGTTACCAGTGGTAGCTGTGTTATTTCCTCGTCATCTTTCGTGGACGTTGAGGCGCCGTTGTTTGGGTCTGTTTTTGGGTTGGAGGCTGGCGCATTTTCCAAGGCGGTCGTTCTGGGCCATGCCCTAAAAAAGACCGCTGTTGGGTGCTCCTGGTTTTTGTGCTCCCTGCGATTTGTGTTGGCCGTCTGGGAGGTCCGTAGGGCTGATATTTTTTGCCGAAGTATGTTTTGGTGGCTGCCTTTATGAGCCCCAGCGTTTTCGCCTCGTCATCCAGTTCCTTAACTTGTTTGGGTAAATCCCCTCCAAACAATAGAATTGACGGTTTGGAGGTTCCTGGTTTACAAAGGCCGGCAAATTTGGGGTCCAATGCTGGTTGGATTGCACTTTTTCTAATGTTATTCAACTCATACTGTGAGTTGCACAATAGAGCCAGTGCATCCTGGTGGTCTTGGGTCATATCTTGCTCCTTCAAAGTACGGGCAAAAGCTGTTATTCCTGCCGTTAATGCTTTTAGGACCTTTTGAATTTTTAAATCACTGGTTCGAATTGCTGTCCCCACATGCTTCCAGATGCACTGGTTTACACTCGGAACATGTAATGACTTGCAGTTACCTGGAGGTAAATGCCGTGCCATGGTGTCTGATAGAGCCTGTGTCTGTAATTGATTAAAGGACATGTAATCAATGCTAGCCGCTATCTCAGGCTCCTGGTCTTCCCCGGTTTGGCCAGGCTGGAAGAACTGGGTTACCATGTCCAGCATGTTTTCTTTCACCCCAGGCTTACTGGGGGTATGTTGTTCCCTGCCCTGTTCAGGGTCAGCCCAGAATTTACCCTCCGTGCTCTCCTCTGATGAGGAAGAGACACTGTGCAGCCCCACAAGGGGTACCGCTGTGGGGCTTATTGATTGCCCACTGTGGCTAGCCTCCATCTCCCGGAGTCTGCCACTTTGGAAGATCTCCTCCAGCAGCCGCTCCAACTGGCTCTTATGCTCTCGGGCATAGGCCACTCACGGCTGCTCCAGTTCCTGCAGCCGCTCCAACCGGCCCCGGTGCTCACGGGCACTGGCCGCTCACGGCTGTTCCTCGTCCTGCAGCCGCTCCAACCGGCTCCAATGCTCTCGGGCACTGGCTGCTCCCGGCTGCTCGTCATCCTGCAACCGCTACAACCGGCCCCAATGCTCACGGGCACTGGCCACTCGCGGCTGCTCCTGATCCTGCAGCCGCTCCAACCGGCCCCGGTGCTCACGGGCACTGGCCGCTCGCGGCTGCTCAAAGTCAGACTCGTCTGAGTCTGGCATTCGATCCGTCTTTTGCTTCGCTTTCCCGCCCGGCCGAGGAGTGGATTTTGTTAGTGCGGGAGTGAAGTCGGGCACAGCTGATCCCACGTTGGGAGATTGGCGTGCCGTCAGCTACTGCTGTTGCTGCTGGCTGCCCGCAACTCCGCGGTTCTCCCCCTCCAGCTTTTTTGCAGCCTTCCTTCTAGTCACTCTGTCCATTTTACCACCTGCAAGGTAAGTTGGAAAAACGCAGAGTCCCTTACCTGCTGTTGTCAGCTTTTTGATTCTGCCGCTAAAGGGGACGTCCTCCCCCTGCTGTGACTCGTTGCAATGCGTGTAGCGATATGACACGCATGCGTCCTAGCGGGGTTCTTCACGTAGTCACTCACGTGACTCTGAAGTTAAAATTAGTGTATGGGTGGCCGATGGTCATTGTGAATTTGGTGGGCCAAAGCACCCGTTTACATGCTGTGTCTCTAAAAAAACCACAGTTCCAGTAATAGTTTCTGACATCTCAACATGAAGGGAAATTTGACGCATTGGTTAGATCGCCTGTTACAATTTAGCTAGACATTGAGGAGATTTTCGTCTGTCTTAAGTAGTTTAGATTAATGGCTATTACACAAGACCTGAAAGAGAAACACTGATCCCAAATTGAAACCGAGCTCCAATTATACTGTAGGTTTACCAGGATGCTGCCAGGGTAAGGAGAGTTTGGACAGACTTAGATTGTTTTCTCTGGACTGCCTGAGGTTGAGGGGAGACCTGTTAGGAGTATGTAAAATGATGAGAGGCATAGAAATGGTGGACAGTCAGATCATTACCCCAGGGTGGAAATGTCAAAGACTAGAGGGCATAGCTTTAAGGTGAGAGGGGCAGAATTTAAAAGAGATATGTAGGGCAGGTTATTTTACACAGGGGCTGGTGGGGCCCCATTATATACAGTACAGAGCCACAGTATTTTTTCCTAGGGCAGGGGGCTCTAACACCAGAGGGCATACAAGTTTAGGCTGAGAGGTGAAAGATTTAAAAGGAACCTGAGTGGCAACTTCTCACACAGAGATTGTGCATACATGGGAAAAAAAGACACAAAGTGCTGGAGTAACTCAGCAGATCAGGCAGCATAAAAGATAGACACAAAAGGCCGCAGTAACTCAAGATTCAAGATTCAAGATTCAAGATACATTTAATTGTCACATGTGCCAGATGGCACAGTGAAATGAAATTCCCATACAGCCATACAATTAAAAAAATAAAGAACACACACTATAGAATTTGACATAAAACATCCCCACATGGCAGAATCAAAGTTTCCCACTGTGTGGGAAGGCAGGCACCAAAGTCAGCAAGACAGGCAGCATCTCTGCAGAGAAGGAATGGGATGCTGCCTATCCCACCGAGTAAATCCAGCATTTTGTGCCCATCTTCAGTGTAAACCAGCATCTGCAGTTCCTTCCTAGACAGGGCAAACAGCATCTCTGGCGAATGTGGATAGGTGAAGTTTTGGGTCCCAACCCAAAATGTCTGAAGAAGGATTCTGACCTGAAACGTCACCAATCCATGTTCTCCAAAGATGCTGCCTGACCTAGCTGAGTTACTCCAGCACTTTGTATCAACTTTTATAAACCAGCATCTGCAGCACAGGAAGATGAGCGGTGATCTTATAGATGTTTATAAGATCATGAGGAGAATTGAAATGGTAAATGCATAGTCTTTTCCCAAGAGTAGGAGATTCAAGAACCAGAGGTCATCAGCTTAACGTGAGTGGGGGATGATTTAATAGGAACCTGAGGGGCAACTTTTTCACAGAGATGGCGGAGGGTATATGGAATGAGCTGCCAGAGGGGATAGTTGAGGCAGGTACCATAACAATATTTAAAATACTTTTGGACAGGTACATGGATGGGAAAGAGATATGGGGCAAATGCAGTCAGGTGGGACTGGTGCAGATGGAGCATCTTGATCAGCATGGGCAAGTTGGGTGGATGGGCCTGTTTCCATGTTGTGACTCAGTGATAGTCAGCATGGACATTATGGACCGATCGACAAGTTTCTGTGCTCAAAGATTAACAAATGTTGAATCTTAGGTTGCACATTGCCCAGAATCCCTGAAGATAATTCTTACTTTGTGATTCTGACATTCATCATTATTTTTCCACTTGTTTCTCGTAATATGAACTTCCAATTCCCCAGCATTCCCGTGTCTCCAGACCATCTTGTAATCTCGAGCAGCACATTGCTCCAGTGGTAGCATTGTTGCCTTATGGAGCCAGAGACCCAGGTTCGATCCTGGCTACGGGTGCTGTCATTAAGGAGTTTATATGTTCTCCTTATGACCACGTGGGTTTTCTCTGCATACTCTGGTTTCCTTCCACACTCCAAAAGACGTACAGGTTTGTAGGTTAATTGTCCCTAGTATGATGGATAGTGCTAGTGTGTGGGGTGATCGCTGGTCAGTGCAGACTCGGTGGGCCGACGGACCAGTTTCCATCTTGTATCACTCTCTCTCTCTCTCTGTAAGAATGGCAGGTTAATCCTCAGCACCATTGTAAATAGAGCATCACAGGAGTTTTTAAATTATGCTGCGTTTCCTTTTCAGCTTCTTCAAACATTTCCTTTATTGATTGCGAGAACATTACCGGGAATGGAAAAGATGGATAGTTTGGCAGACAGACAAGAGCAAGGCAGTTGGGTAGTGCAGAGTTAGATTGTGTCTAATAAGCAAGGGTGTAGAACCCAATAGCAGAGGACATACTGGATGACCAGTGTTAGGGGAGCTTGTGTATGTGGTGATTACAAGTAGAAAGCCCTTGATGAAGTTCTATGATCCCTATCACTGCAAAACTGTGATTTTCTCAATTACGCTTACATCCATTTCCCTAATCTCCAGTAACCCCGAAAGATTGATAGTTCAGGGTCTGAATTTTTAAACCAGAGTTGCAACAATTTTCCATTTACTTTAACTCTTTAGACTTTAGAGAAAAAGCGTGGAAACAAGCCCTCGGTCCATCGAATACGCAACGATCAGTGAGCACACTAACACTGTCCTACACACACGGGGACAATTTCCAATTTTACCAAAGCCAATTAACATACAAACCTGTCCATCTTTGGTGTGTGGGAGGAAACCAGAGCACCCGGAGAAAACGCATGCGGTCACAGGGAGAACGTACAGACAGCATTCAAGGTCAGGATTGCACCTGGGTCTCTGGTGCTGTAAAGCCCCTGTCCCACTTAGGAGACCTAAACAGCAACCTCTGGTGACCTTGCCCACCACCCAAAAAAAAAAATCAAGGTCGAGGTGACCTGCAACCTCCTACCACCTCCCACGCATATGTTGAAAACCTTCCTCGACTATGAAGAAAACCGGCTTTGACCAGACCTGCGACAAAAAAATTATCGATTTTTAAAACGGCAACCTATTTTTAGTCAAGGTCGGTTTTAATCATGATGAAAAAATAGCAGCAACCCAGATGAAGCCTCGACCACGCGGAAACCACTTTCGACCATTAGGGAGAGAGACAAAACCTCCGGTAACCTCATGGAAACCATGGGTGGCGGGCAAGCTAAAGCAAGGCAAGGCAACCTCTGCTCCACTATGCTGCCTAAATTCCTTTCAGTTTCTCTGCATTGTTAAACTGTAACAATTCTCTGCTTTGTTAAAACTCTAGCACAAGGTTACATTTCATGGGTTAAATCGTACTGATGTAAACGTTTATCCTAGCCACAATGTGTTACACACATGACAGTAGCAATGTGCAAGTACTGAACTCTGTATCTGAAATTTGATTCTGTTACTTTAACAGAACTGAGATTCAAAAGCAGAGCCTGCAGAAAGCTGTTTCAACATTCATTGCATGTTTAATGCATTCGGCAAAAGATGAATTGCTTCCTCATTGTCGTTTGATCAACCTCATAGCTTAAACCAGATTGGAATCTCTTTTCCAGCAAGTGGCTTAGTTCTTTAAGGTATCCTGCCTTTCTCATCAAAACACACAAAGAGCCAAAGTGCCAAACAGCACGGAAACGGGCCTTTTGGCCCATCTTTATCCGTGCTGACACATCAGAGATTTTTTTCAATACTCTAAACGTATGTTTGCGATTCGGCAGAGGTGAATGCAAACATCCAGAACTGATGCTGATAGAGTGCTGTGCTGTCAAAGGTGCACATTTTGGAAGATGATTAACATTTTAATGTAATACATTGAATTAGTGCATGTTGGCTGATTACGCAAGGCTGTGCTTGAACAAAATGTTTTTGTGAGACATTTGTTTGATTCAGTTATCTGAACGAGCTGTTTAGGGCAGCACAGTGGTGCAGCACATGGCACAATTAATTAAACTTTAGACATTAGAGATACAACATGGAAACAGGCCCTTCAATCCACCGGTCCACACGGACCAGCGATCATGCCGTGCACTAGCACTACCCTACACACTAGTGACAATTTACAATTTTACCAAAGCCAATTAACCTACAAACCTGTGCATCTTTGGAATGTGGGAGGAAACCAAAGCACCCGGAGAAAGCCCACGTGGTCACAGGTAGAACGTACAAACTCCGTACAGACAGCACCCATAGTCAGGATCAACCCAGGTCTCTGGCGCTGTAAGGCTGCAATTCTACTGCTGCACTACCGTGCCGTCCCAAATTGTTCTATGTGTTACACACATTATGGTGCCAATGTGTGAGTACTGAATTCTGTATCCTGAATTTGATTCCATTGACTTAAACACAACTGAAATTCAAAAGCAAAGCCTGCAGAAAGCTGTTTCGACATTCATTGCATGTTTAATGCATGCCACAGAAGATGAATTGCTATCTCATTGTCTTTTGAAAACTTCATAGCTTAAATCAGAAATAAATCTGTTTTACTGCGTGGCTTCCTTCCTTAAGATGACCTGCTTTTCACAGCAGATCTCACTTGTCCCACAGTTGTCAGAAAGTCTTGTCCCACCGCAGTCATTCAAGAGTCATGTGTTTTATTGGCATTGTGCTGAAATGGAAGAATTAAATTCTTACTTGCCGCAGCACAACAGATTACATGAACATAAAGGGAAAGCAATAATAAACAACAAAAAAGCTCAGTATGTATTATAAAAAAACAAACGATTAAATAGGCAATAGTTGTGCGATGTCAAAAATAATATCCCCGTATATATATAGTTCGGAGCCTATTTTGAGGTTGTAGTGCTTAACTAGACTAAGCGGGACCCGTGGGGCCCATGTTCACATGGGAGGGTGGGTCCCCCAACGCAATATTCCTCCTCTACACCAATTCCAATATTGGTGGCCAGTGGGGGAAGGGGAGGGGGGGGGGCGCTTTCTGGAGCGCTAGTATGGGTATTGTGGGCTGAATGGACAGGTTTCTAGAGGGCTAGTATGGACACTGTGGGCCAAATGGATTCTTGGGGTGGCAGCTCAGTCACTCAAGCCTGATGTGCTGGCAGCTCACTCACGGCTGGTAGGCTAGCAGTTGACTCACGGCTATTTCTTGAAATTCCATTTAGAAACATAGAAACATAGAAAATAGGTGCAGGAGGAGGCCATTCGGCCCTTTGAGACAGCACCGCCATTCATTGTGATCATGGCTGATCGTCCCCTATCAATAACTCGTGCCTGCCTTCTCCCCATATCCCTTGACTCCACTAGCCCCTAGAGCTCTATCTAACTCTCTCTTAAATCCATCCAGTGATTTGGCCTCCACTGCCCTCTGTGGCAGGGAATTCCATAAATTCACAACTCTCTGAGTGAAAAGGTTTTTTCTCACCTCAGTGTTAAATGAACTCCCCTTTATTCTAAGACTGTGGCCCCTGGTTCTGGACACGGTTCATTTTTCCTGCATCTAGCTTGTCCAGTCCTTTTATAATTTTATATATTTCTATAAGATGCCCTCTCATCCTTCTAAATTCCAGTGAATACAAGCCTAGTCTTTTCAATCTTTCCTCATATGACAGTCCCGCCATCCCAGGGATCGATCTCGTGAACCTACGCTGCACTGCCTCTATCACAAGGACACCCTTCCTCAAATTTGGAGACCAAAGCCGTACACAATACTTCAGATGTGGTCTCACCAGAGCCCTATACAACTGCAGAAGAACCTCTTTACTCCTATACTGAAATCCTCAGGGTGTAAGGCCATCAAATTCAAATGGAGTTTAATACCATTTCAAGTAGGGTGCAAGGCCACCAAATTCAAGTGCGGTTTCATGCCATTTCAAGCAGGGAGCAAGACTACCAAATCCAAGTGCAGCTTCATGCCACCAAGTAGGGTGCAAGGCCACCAAATTCAAGTGCAGTTTCATGCCACTTCAAGCAGGGTGCAAGGCCACCAAATGCTAGTGCTGTTTTATGCTATTTCAAGCAGGGTGCAAGGCCACCAAATTCAAGTGCAGTTTCATACCATTTCATGCAGGGTGCAAGGCCACCAAATTCAAATGCAGTTTCATACCATTTCATGCAGGGTGCAAGGCCACCACATTCAAATGCAGTTTCATACCATTTCAAGCAGGGTGAAACCACCATAAAACCACACAAAACATCACATAAACACCACATAAACACCACATAAACACCACACTCATAGTTCAGTAGACATTCAGTGTGTTCAGTTGATTCACAGCTCAGACAGAGTCGTGGCCTCTCCCTCCCCCATATTGCAGAGACTGAGCCAAACCCACACTTCTGGGTTTTATAATCCCTCCCCCCTCCCACCAGAAGGGGCATGGCCTTCATGGCGTTATTTTTTTTTTTAATTTTAATTTTTTTTTAATTCTTATTAGAATTACGGTAAGTTACAATAATACACAACACATATGTCTTAATACATTTTTTGTACTGCTTCATTTTTTGAGCTTTAAAAAAAAGATAGAAGTAAGGAAAGTGCGCAAGAGTCGTGAAGATGCAGGAGAGTGTTGAGAAAAGAAAGCCCCTTAGAAAAGAAGTTAGAGAAGGAAGTAAAGAAAGAAAGTAGACCCTAGAAAAGAAGGAAAAAGAAAGGAGAAACAATCGCTCTATTATAACATTAAACTTCGCAGAAAGGGGACTACCAACCAAGTCTGTTTTTGTTGTTTTGTTTTTTTTACCCCCCGTTGCCAGATCCTGGTACCTTTTATTTATTTATTTATTTGTTTATTTTTTAAATTACTATTGCACCTTATGCTTGTAATAATTCCAAAAACGTAGACCACGTCTTTTGGAAGTGGTCTGTTTGCCTGCTAAGAGGAATCTCATCTCTTCCAGATGTAGTGTTTCAGACATATTTGATATCCACATTTTTATTGTTGGTGTAGGCGCATTTTTCCAGAATTTAAGTATGAGCTTTTTTCCCATTATTAGCCCGTAATTGAGTAAATTCTTCTGAAACACGTTTAGTTCAGGCGTTATTGACAGGAGAGAGACTTTCAACATTTTTTTAAAACACTAATAATGCTTTTATTTTTCATTGATGGGAAGAATCCTCTGCATCTGATGAGCAGAGGGGGACTGAGTAAGATGGCCAAAAATCACAGTCGTAAGTGGTAGCGTTTTATCTAAAATCAATATACAGTGCGAACGGAAAGTTGTCAAGTTTAGACTTACAACCATTTGCAATGCAGCATTTCAAAGCAACCACCACCACCAACCATTTGCAGTGCAGCATTTTAAAGCAACCACCACCAACAACCATTTGCAGTGCAGCATTTCACATTTTCATTTTCAAACCACATTAAGGGCACTCAAAGTTGATTATACATGTGTTCAGTGTTATTCACAGCCCAGAGAGACGTGGCCCTCTCACTTCCTCCATCTTGCAGAGACTGACTAAAGCACCTCCAGATTTTATAGACCCTCCCCCTCCCACCAGCAGGGTCAGCAGAGAGAAAATCTCAACATTTTTTAAACATTAATAACTCTTTTATTTTTCATCGATGGGAAAAATTCTCTTGTCCTGTGCAGCGGAGGGGGACTCTGAGTAAGATGGCCAAAAATCACAGCCGTAAGTGGCAGTGTTTTGTCTAAAACAGAAAAACAGGAAGTGGTCAAGATCAGAGTTTTAATAAAATAGATAGCATGATGATTGTTTGGAAGAAGCTGCTCCTGAACCTGAACATCACAGTTTGAGGCTCCTTTAGTTTTCGTTTTGAGATACAGCGTGGAAACAGGCTCTTTGGCTCAGCGGGTCCACACCGACCAGCGATCCCCGCACATTAACACTATCCTATACCCACTAGGGACAATTTTTTACTTTTATCAAACCAATTAGCCTACAAACCTGTGCGTCTTTGGAGTGTGGGAGGAAACTGAAGATCTTGGAGAAAACCCACGCAGGTCACGGGGAGAACGTACAAACTCCATACAGACAGCGCCCGTAGTCGGGATCGAACCTGGGTCCCAGCACTGCATTCGCTGTTAGGCAGCAACTCTACCGCTGTGCCACCATACCTTCTTCCCGATGGGAGGAGTGAAATGAGAGTGTGGACAGGGTGATGAGGCTGGCTGCCTTCTTTGAGGCAGTGGCTTTTGTAGGTCACTTCCATGGTCGGGAGGTCAGTACCCATGATGAACCGGGCCGTGTTCACTACTTTTTACTTATTCGTTCCTTCTTCTCCGTGCTCCCGTCAAGCGGAAAGTGCAGAAGCGTGAAGGTGCGCACCACCAGACTCAGGAGCAGCTACTTCCCCTCTGTTATTAGGCTTTCATATTCCGCCTGGCTAGCTTACAACCCAATGACATTAACATTGAATTCTCCAATTTTAGGAAACTATAAAACATCTATTCCCCTCCCTTCTCCCTCACCTTTCCCCATCCCACCCCCTCTGCCCCACCTGGACTTGCACCTGTTCTCCCCTCCCCTTCTACCTACATTCCTTCCTCTAGCTTCACAATTCACCACACTTCAATCATGTCTCACACCTTCCATCTTATCATCTCTGGCCTTCGTTCAATCATCCACCTATCAAAAACCCCCCTTCACCTGAATCAACCTATTACCTGCGTAGGAAAGAATAGCAGATGTTGTTTTACACCGAAGATAGACACACAGTGCTGGAGTAACTCAGTGGGTCAGGCAACATCCCTGGAGAAAAGGAGTAGGTGAGAAAAGGAGTTGGGTCGGAACATCTGAAGAAGATTTGCAATCCAAAAGGTCCCCTTCTCCTTTTCTCCAGAGATGCTGAGTTTATCGACCTATTACCAATCTGGATTTGTCCTGCCTCTCCTCTCTTCCTCTTCCCACCCCCCACCCCCACCAACCCCTCCCTACAATCAGTATGAAGAATGGTCCCGACCTGAAACGTCACCTATCCATGTTCTCCAGAGATGCTGCATAATCCACTGAGTTATCCCAAAACTTTTTGTCTTCTTTTCCTGTTTAATCTCCTCCCCATCCTCTCTTTTCAACAATATCTGTTCCTGATACCATTGACATTTCTTGATAAGGGCAACTATTCATGCATGCAACTGAAAAATGAAAAATATTCTCAGCACATCCAGTATGAAAAGTCACATGAAAGTCAGCCAAAGGCTTAGTATTGCCAAACACCACATTGATATGCATGCAGACCAAGGCCAAGGTAAGCTCTCAATGGAGAGATGTCCACACATTTTGTACAGCGACCCTTTTGTTTATTAATGGCATTGGAAATGGAACGATGGATTGCTGTGGCTCATTTCCAAACATAATGTAAACAGGAAGAATATTAGTCCATGCATTACCATAGTTTTCAGGAGAAGCAACTGGAGTAGTTCATAAGTTTATAAATTCTAGAAGAAGAATTAGGCCATTCGGCCCATCATGTCTACTCCACCATTCAATCATGGGTGATCTATCGTCCCCTCTCAACCCCATTCTCCTGCCTTCTCTCCATAACCCCTGACACCCTTACAGAACAAGAATCTAGCTATCTCTGCCTTAAAAATATCCATTGACTTGGCCTCCACAGCCTCCTGTGGCAATGAATTCCACAGATTCACCATCCCCTGACTAAAGAAATTCCTTCTGATCTTCATTCTAATGGCATGTCTGTTTATTCTGAGGCTTTGGCCTCTGATCCTTGAATCACCCACTAGTGTAAACATCCTCTCCACATCCACTATATCCAGGCCTTTCACTATTAGGTAAGTTTCAATTATGTCCCCGCTCACCCTTCTAAACTCCAGCGAGTACAGGCCCAGTATTTGATCTTTCCACATGGAAGAGATACTGTTATACCTTCACAAAGGCATTAAGACACAGCGTATTAATAAATCGTGAGAGGCGATGGTTTATTGCAAGGCAGACGACTGGGGCGGCACGGTGGCGTTGTGGTAGAGTTGCTGCCTTACGGTGCTAGAGACCCGGGTTGGATCCTGACAACAGGTACTGTCTGTATGGAGTTTGTAAGTTCTCCCTGTGACCACTCGTGCTTTCTTCAGGTGCTCCGGTTTTCTCCCAAAAACATACAGGCTTGTGGATTAATTGGCTTTGGTAAAACTGTAAGTTATCCCTGGTGTATCGCACAGTACTAGTTGGTTGGCGTGGACTCTGTGGGTCAAAGGGCCTCTTTCTGTGCTCTCTTTCAAAAGCAAAGTCTGAACTCTAAGTAGTCAGAGAGTCATATTAAGGAGAAAAGATTTAACAGGAACCTGAGGGACAACTTTTCTATACAAAGAGTGGTGGGTGAATGGAGTGAGCTGCCAGTGGAGGTTGTTGGGGCAGGTACTATCACAATTTGTAAAATACATTTGGATCGGTACATGGTTAGGATAGGATTAGAGGGATATGGGCCAAGTGAAGGCAGGTCGGACCAAGGCATAATGGTTGGTGTGTGCAAGTTGGGCTGAAGGGCCTGTTTCTACGCTGTGTGGACTATGACTCAATGACAAAGGGAAGGAGCAACTCAACAGGACAAGCTGCATCTGGAGGACCTAAGCACAAGAGGCTAGCTTCCAATTGATCCACTGTGTCAAATAAGTCTCTCCCAACACCTGTATGGTATCCACTATCTCCTTCAGACTGAAATGGTCCTGACTTGAAACGTCACCCTTCCATGTTCTCCAGAGATGCTGCCTGACTCGCTCAGTTACTCCAGCACTATTATATGATGAGGGTAAATGAGTACTTGGTTGGCGTGGACATGATGGGCTGAAGGGCCTGTTTCTAGGTGATAACTCTCTATTGTTCTAAGATTCTATTATTCTACTGCTGCAATGCAGTCACACAAGTCCATCCTGTCCAATCAGTATCACAGTGTGAAAACACACGTAAATACACAGCCTGCTCATGCTTAAAAATACATTTCACAGTTTCATTTAAAAAAAAAATAGCAATGTATTTTGTCTGTTCTATTTTATATTTTCAACCGTCTGATAAGGGGTGTCAATATATGTCTAATAGACACCTTGCAGAAGAGGGGGACTCGAGTACCAGAGGACATGAGTTTAAATCAACGATAGACACAAAAAGCTGGAGTAACTCAGCGGGACAGGCAGCATCTCTGAAGAGGAATGGATGACGTTTCAGATCAAGACCATTCTTCAGACTAGTCAGGGGAAAGAGAAACGAGAAATATAAACGATGATGTAGAATGATAAAGAACAATGAATGAAAGATATGCAAAAAAGTAACGATGATAAAGGCCATTGTTAGCTGTTTGTTGGGTGAAAACGAAAAGCTGGTGCGACTTCGGTGGGGGAGGAATAGATAGAGAGGGAATGCCAGGATTACTTGAAGTTGGAGAAATCAAAATTCACACCACTGGGCTGTAAGCTGCTCAAGGAAAATAAGAGATGCTGTTCCTCCAATTTGCATTTTGCCTCACACTGAAAATGGAGGAGACCTAGGACAGAAAGTTCAGTATGGGAATTGGCAGGACTATTAAAGTGTTTAGCAAAAGGGAGATCAGGTAGGTTCAAGCGGACTAAGCAAAGGTGTTCAGGTAAACGATCGCCATAGGTTTAAGGTGAAGGGGGAAAGATTTAATGGGAATCTGAGGGGTATCTGTTCCATGCAAAGGGTGCGGGTGTATGGAATGAGCTGCCAGAGGAGGTAGTTGAGGCAGATACTATCGCAACATTTGAGAAACATTTAGATGGGTACATGGAGAGGACAGCATTAGAGGATTTTGGGCAAATATAGCCAGTTGGGACTAGTGTAGATGGGACATGTTGGCTGGTGTGGGCTACTTGGGCCGAAGGGCCTGTTTCTATGTTGTAAGACTCTATGACTATGACCACCAGTCTAATAACTAACTTTTGGACTGTTTCTGAGCTTCAAACTGGTTTGGTTACTGAATCTACTTTTGGATGATTTACTCTGAATTCAAACACAATGCACCTTCTTTTTCTTTTTTCGGGTTTGCTGGGATTTGACGCCTCACTTCCTGAAATCTGCATTGTGCCCAACTCAGCCACAACTTCCTGATCAAGAGATCCACCAGCCAGACATGATTCATCAAGTCCGCCTTGCTTAATCTTGAAATCTGACAATTTATCATTTAGGACAGCAAAGTAGCAGCACTGGCTCTCGGCGCCAGAGACCCAGGTTCAATCCTGACCTCGGGTGCTGGCTGCGTGGAGTTTGCACATTCTCCCTGTAACCGCATGGGTTTCCTCAGGGTGCTCCAGTCTCCGTTACTTTACTTTAGAGAGATACAGTGTGGAAACAGGCCCCTACGGTCCACCGATACCACGCCGACCAGCGATCACCCCGTACACTAGCACTATCCTATACACTAGGGACAACTTACAATTTACAGAAGCCAATTAACCTTACAAACCTGTACGTCTTTGGAGAGTGTACGTATTGGGCCCTCATTCGCCTGCGCTCCAAGGAATAGAGTCCCAGCTGCTCAACCTCTCCTTATAGCTTAGGCCCTCGAGTCCTGGCAATATCCTTGTAAATGTTCGCTGCATCCCTTCCAGCTTGATGCCTTCTTCATGTTTGACACAGATGCAGCCAGATGAATGGGTCGTACTTGTGTCAACGCTCTCGTGGGATCTTCCTGTGCTTTGTCAGGGAAGGCCTGCCCAACCTCTCTGCATTAACCTGAAACATTTCTTCTTCGCCGCTGGAAATCATGAAGGGCATGAACGATATTTCACAGAAAATGGTGTGGAAAGGACATTAGGCTGACTGCACTGTAGAAGATGATCCCAAAATTGCTCTTTTGAGAGTCTTTTTTCAGTCTTCTTCGAATTGCTTCTGAGCTGGATGCAGGAGCTTTGCTCGTGCTGTGTAATTGGGAGCCTGATTTATCCTCCCAGCTCGAGATGAAGGTTGCCGCTGCAAATTCTCAAAGAAACTATTTTCTCGACAGGAGGGATGGAGGAATTCAAGGAATCCATGTCAGTGGTAAATGGGACCCACGGCTGTGTAAGGAAACAAAGTTAGACACAAAGTGCTGAGGTAACTCAACGGGTCAGGCAGCATCTCTGGAGAAAAAGAATGGGTGACGTTTCGTGCTGGGACCCTTCTTCAGACAGAAAGTAGAGGGAAGGGAACCCAAGGTAAGAAAAGACCAGAACAAAGCAGGGCTGGCAAGAAAGAGTGGAGCCCATAATGGCTGGGGAAGAGGTGATAACGTGGGGATACAAGGATGCAAACAGTGGAACTGGTAGGATGACTATTGTCAGGGAATGCAAGGTAATATGAAATTAGTGAAATTAACGTTCATACCGCTGGTGTGTAAGCTGCCCAAGGGAACCAAGGTACTGTTCCTCCAATTTGTGTGTGGCCTCACATCAACTACACACGTTCTACCACTCAAACCCCCTACATGAAAGTTTTCTTTGCACTTAGAACCTCTGCCTCACAGCAACAGAGACCCAGCTTTGACCATGACCTTGGGTGCTGTCTGTACGGAGTTTGCACATTCTCCCTATGACCACGTGGGTATCCTCTGGATGCTCCGGTTTCCTAATGTGTAGGGAGTGGATGAGTACATGGAACTGGTGTGAACAGGTGATCGATGGTTGGTGAGGACTCTGTGGGCCGAAGGGCCTGTTTCCATGCTGTATCTCTAAAAGTAAAAGTAAAACGGAAAACTAAAACAATCTGCATGACAAACTTTATCCTGCCAGAAATTAGATTTCCCCTTTGAGAAAATTTTACTCCCAAACATTTCATGATATGTCAAAATGGAACTGCTTCAAGCTCCTTTTAGTTTGTGATTTAATTTTAGATACAGCCCACGGTGTCCATGTTGACAACAATCACCCCGTGCACCAGCACTATCCTACACACTAGGGACAATTTTCCAAAGCTAATTAACCATTAAACCTGCACGTCTTTGGAGTGTAGGAAGATATCAGAACACCCAGAGAAAACCCACCCGGTCACAGGGAGAATGTATAAACTCCATACAGACAGCACCAGTAGTCAAGATCGAACCCGAGTCTCTGGTGCTGTAATTGGCTTGTCCCACTTAGGCGATTTTTCAGGCGACTGTCAAGTTGCCGGCTATCGCCTGCAAAACCAGCAACTGGAACGGGTTTCCTTCACCAGTCCGTTATGCAGGCTGGGGACAGGGCAAGCGGGGGCGCTGTCTGAGTGAAATTCACTCGGTGCAAAGCCAAGGTGATACCACGATGACCAGGAAGGTTGGCACTGCATAGTGTATAGTAAGTCCTTTCAAAGAGGGGGTAGAGTGGGGGAGAGGGGGGAGGAGGAGGAAGAAGGAGGGAGAAGGAGTGGAGACAACTTTTAAGAAGCCAGAGATACATGGCTGTGAAGCCCGGCGGACATTTGACATTATCAGTCAGTTATCCTTGGCTCTGAAAACTGCCTCTTATGTTTTTTTCCCAATGAGCCAATGAAATTCACCAGCCAGCACCTGCTACAACCTACGAGAACCTATGAGAACCTTCGGCCTCCTGGCAACCCACTAGGACCTCCTGGCGACCCACCAACAGCACGTGAATTCTAGCTGCTCTCCATGGCGGCTTCATTATAGTGGCCGCTAATTTTTCAACATGTTAAAAAATTTGCGGCGACCATAATGAGGCCACGACTAGTTCCCAGAATGCGGGAACTCCTCAGGACCATGAAGGTGACTCCCCGGCAACCACCCGCGAACATGTGGCGACTGCATAGTCTCCTGCAGTCGCCTAAAAAGTCGCTTAAGTGGGACAGGCCCATCAAGCAGCTACTCTACCGCTGCGCTACCGTGCCACCCGTGAATCGGTGCTTCTTAGTAACCTTTCCACAAGTGACCTTTCTTTCTGAAGTTGAGTTTAGTTCCAACTTGTCAATATTGTATCGATCTCGCACTGGGGCTGTTCTAATACAAAATATTACCTCCTCTTTCTTAGTATTATTTGGAAAGATTAGACTTATACTTACACGTACAGGAGACAAAGGGGGACAGTTAATGTATCAAGTATTAGCCTTATAAAGTGGACTTGAAACCAGTTGTGAAAGGGAAACAGATGACACTAGATGAAAAAAGTGGGGGGGGGAATTAAATCAATGGCAGCCACAGGTGAAATACTGAGTGTTCCCAGTAACATGGTAATGTGTTCTGAGCTGAAGAATTGTTCCAGCCTTGTGGCGTTTGTCAGGGAGGAGAAATTAAACTGTAGCAGCAATGTCTAACCTTTTCTAATAAAAAAACCTGGAGGCAAAAATCAATAAATATTGGAAGAGAATTAAGCAGGAGGAACAATTTTACAATGCAAGGTAATAATGGTGCCACTTAAAACTATAGAGATGCAATTTGAAAGGATACTTTGATAAATTACTTATAAATTGCTATCGGCCAAATTGCCATCAGTAGTCATCATCAGAGCTTCTTTTATAGGGCAACGCGTGAAACTGTAGACTTGGTAATGGTTTAGTGTGTACGAACGAGTGTTTGGGTCTGCGTTAAATCAGACGGTGTTGGTGAAGAGAGAGAACGAAGGAATTCTCAGCGGCTCGGTTGCATCTGTGGGGAGAGGGAAGCAGAATTAAGAATCCGCAAGGGGTTTTCAAGAAAATGTAAAGAAAATGAATTCAGCGGTCACAGGGAAGGGAAGGAGAGTGGGTGGGATTGCTGCAGGAATGATCCAAACATGGCTCCAAACAGCGCAATTTGCAAAATTCATTGCCAACCCCAATGCTCAACCCCACACCAACCCCCCCCACCCCTCACCTTTATCCACCCATCACTCACCTTGCTTTATCCTGTCCCCTCCTGTCTTCCAGCTCCTCTCCCCTAATAATCTGATATAGGGTCCCGATCTGAATCATCACCTATCCATATTCTACAGAGATGCTGCCTGACCTGCTGAGTTACTCCAGAACTTTGTGATTCTATTTGCTCAAAATTCAAGTAACTGCTCCACTTTATGGGTGGCACAGTGGCACATGGGTAGATGCTGCCTTACAGCGCCAGAGACTTGGATTCGATCCTGACCATGGGTGCTGTCTGTACGGAGTTGTACGTTTTCCCTGTGACCACGTGGGTTTTCTCTGGGTCCTCCAGTTTCCACCCATACTCCCGACATGCAGGTTTGTAGGTTAATTGTACTCTGTAAATTGTCCCTAGTGTGTAGAGTAGTACTGTTGTGGGGAGTGGATGGTGGAGCCGGAGGGCTTGGTACCGCTCTGTATCTCTAAAGACCAAGGTCTAAAGTTTATGTCTATGGGGTTAAAGCTATATGGATGAGCTTACATTTCCCTTGTACTAACCCCCACTTTAATGGTAAAGCGGCTGGTGGCATGTTATTCATGGACATCAGACAGGCTCCCTCTATTTGGGTGGCATAATGGCACACCTGATAGAGCTGCTGCCTCACAGTGCCAGATACCCATGTTCCATCCTGACCTCGGGAGCTGTCTGTATGGCGTTTTCATGTTTTGGTCATGACCGCGTGGGCTTTCTCTGGGTGTTTTAGTTTCTTCCCACACTCCAAAGGTGTACAAGTTTGTATGTTAATTGGCTTCAGTAAAGATTGCTAATTGGCCCTAGTGTGTAGGACAGTGCTAGTGTTTAGGGATCGCTTGGTGGGCCGAAAGCCTTCTGCGCTGTGTCTCTAAACTAAACTAAACTAGCATTTTAGTTTTAGTTTAGTTTAGTTTAGTTTAGTTTAGTTAATTGTCATAGACATTGCCTGGGTTTCAGCAACTAAGTTACAGAGAAAGGTTGAACAAGTTAGGGCTTTATTCTTTGGAGCACAGAAGGTTAAGGGGGGACTTGATAGAGGTTTTTAAAATGATGAGAGGGATAGACAGAGTTGACGTGGAAAAGCTTTTCCCACTGAGAGTAGGGAAGATTCAAACAAGGGGACATGACATGAGACTTAAGGGACTGAAGTTTAGGGGTAACATGAGGGGGAACGTCTTTACTCAGAGAGTGGTAGCTGTGTGGAATGAGCTTCCAGTGAAGGTGGTGGAGGCAGGTTCGTTTTTATCATTTAAAAATAAATTGGATAGTTATACGGATGGGAAGGGAATGGAGGGTTATGGTCTGAGCACAGGTATATGGGACTAGGGGAGATTATGTGTTCGGCACGGACTAGAAAACATAGAAACATAGAAACATAGAAATTAGGTGCAGGAGTAGGCCATTCGGCCCTTCGAGCCTGCACCGCCATTTAATATGATCATGGCTGATCATCCAACTCAGTATCCCGTACCTGCCTTCTCTCCATACCCTCTGATCCCTTTGGCCACTTAGAAGGGTCGAGATGGCCTGTTTCCGTGCTGTAATTGTTATATGGTTATATGGTTATATGTCCCGAGGTACTGTGACAAACGTGCTGTCCAGTGAGCGGAAGCATTACCCATGATAAGAATCAAGTCAACAACGGTGTTCAGATGTGTAGGAAGGAACTGCAGATGCTGGTTTAAACCAAAGATAGATACAAAATGCTGGAGTAACTCAGCTGGACAGGCAGCATCTCTGGAGAGAAGAAATGGGTGAATTTTCGGGTCAAGACCCTTCTTCAGACAGTACAGATACAGATACAGGATTAAAGGAATAACCTTTAGTGCAAGAAAAAGTCCAGTAAAGACCAATTAAAGATGGCCTGAATGTTGAGAGATCGTTGGTCGGTGTGGACTCGTGGGCCAAAGGGCCTGTTTCCGTGCGGCATCTCAAAGTACATCAGTACGAAGCATTTCCCCCACTGGTACTGATGCATAAATTCATGTTCATAAGTTCTAGGAGCAATATTAGGCTGTTCGGCCTATCAAGTCTACTTCACCATTCAGTCATGGCTGATCTAACTTTCCCTTTCAACCCCATTTTCCTGCCTTTTCGCCATAACCCTTGACACCCTTACTAATCAGGAATCCATCAATCTTTACTTTACTTTAAAAACATACCCATTGACTTGGCTACCACAGCTGTCTGTTCCACAGATTTACCAACCTCTGACTAAGTAAATTCCATCTCATCTCCTTTCTATTTTGTGGCCATGGTCTCTGGTCCTAGACTCTCCCACTAGAGGAAACACCTTCTCCACATTAACTCTTTCCATGCCTTTCACCATTCGGTAAGTTCCAATGAGGTTCCCCCTCATCCTTCTAAACTCCAGCGAGTACAGGCCCAGTGCCGTCAAATGCTCATCATATGTTAACCCATTCATTCCTGGGATCATTCTCGTAAATCTCCTCTGGATCCTTTCAAATGCCAGCACATCCTTTCTCAGATATGGGGCCCAAAACTGCTCACAATATTCCATTTTGCCTCAGCATTACATTTCTGTTTTTGTATTCGAGACCTCTCGAAATAAATGCAAGCAGATGCAAAAGCAATTTGCCCAATTAATTTTTTCAAGAGCCAGCAAGGCAGATGTAATCTTGCCCTCTGTAATCTTGCCCTCTGTCTCTGGTGCAGTGCTTGGTCTCAGCACATCTGTGGTCTGAAGCAGTAATAATCCATTCTGCTCTTGGTCAAGCTTCCAAGTTAGTTTTCCAAATGGTCACGTTTAACAATATTTGCATTGCAGTCTTTGACGTGAATGTGTTTTATCAGATGCCTCTCTTTGATTGCACAATTCAGGTCATCTTTCTACTTTTATTCAAAACTACTATTACATGCATGCAAAGACATAACGGGGTAGCACAGTGGCGCAGTGGTAGAGTGGCTGCCATACAGCACCAGAAACATGGGTTCGTTCCTGACTACGGGTACCGTATGTACAGAGTATGCATGTTCTCTCCCTGCGTGGGTTTTCTCCAGGTGCTCTGGTTTCCCCCCACACTCCAAAGATGAACAGGTTTGTAGGTAAATAGGCTTCTTTAAAATTGTCCCCAGTGTGTAGGATAGTGCTAGTGTATGGGGTGATCGCTGGTTGGTGTGGACTCGGTGGGACGAAGGGCCTGTTTCCACGCTGTATCTCAAAACTAAAGTAAACTAAACTGAACCAAGATTGCTGCTTTTAATGTATTCACAAACTGTTTCTGTTGCTGTGACATCTGCATTTATTGTTTATTTCGAATTGCCCTTGAAATGCTTTGCTTGCTGGGCTCTTTCAGAGGAGATTCCAGAATCAGTCACGCGGCTGTGTACAAGGAGTTATATATAGCGCAGGAAAATTCCCCTTCCTGAAGGACATTCATGAATAAGATGGGTACAGCTTCACAGAAACAAACATAGCACAGTACAGCACAGGAAAAGGTCGGTCTGGACAAGGTGGGCCGAAGGGCTTGTTTCTGTACTGCTTTTATGAATCTATGACTAGTGCAAATGCTCTGCATGGATTCAGTGAGCTGAAGGGCCTATTTCACTGTGATCTGCTCCATGGCTAGGCCTCTGGATTCCAAATCCAATATGATAACTAATATGATACAAAACTGCACCACTGGAGTGTAGGAGGAAACTTGAGGACCCGGAGAAAACCCACGCGGTCACCAGGAGAACACACAAACTCCACACAGCCAGCACCTGTTGTCAGGATCGAACCCGAGTTTCTGGCGCTGTAAGGCAGCAATCTGAAGGCCAGCAGAATAGTCAAGGAGAGTCTCACGCTGGCCACTCACTCTTCTCTCCCATCTGGCAAAAGGTACAGCGGCATGGACTTACCATCGGGAGCGGGGTTCCTCGACTTCGACTGCTGCCCTGCAGTCTGCGGTGCTTCTGGCTGCGGCGCGAACTCTAAATCACCGACCGCTGGCCTGCACCAATCTGAAGCCGTGGTCTCCGGTGGGGGAGGCACCGATTCAGGACTTACCTTGACTTTTATCATCTGGACGCCTGCAGCGGCAACTGCGGAGGGTTGAGGTCCCGACCACGGGGGAAAATGGAGGAGGACTGGCCAAATTTTGTGCCTTCCACCACAGTGATGAATGCTGTGGTGGATGTTTGTGTTAAAATTGTATTGTGTTTTTGTGTGTTCTTTCTCATTGTACCGCTGCTGACAAATTCATTTCACTTGCACTTTATGTGCAATGTGACGAATAAAACTGATTGTATTGATTGTATAAGTGTGAAAACACACACCTACAGATTCAGGGACAATTTCTTCCCAGCTGTTATCAGGCAACTGAACCATCCTACCATCAACTCCAGAGCAGTCCTGAGCTACTATCTACTTCATTGGAGATTCTCGGACTATCTTTGATCCAATTTTACCGGACTTTATCTTGCACTTAACGTTCATTCACATTATCCCCTTCATCTTGTATCTGTACACTGTGAATGGCTAGATTGTAATTATGTATTGTCTTTCTGCTGACCGGTTAGCATGCAACAAAAGCTTTTCACTGTACCTCGGTACACGACAATAAATTAAACTGAAATTCAAACTACTGTTGCGCCACAGTCCTGCTAAATACTGTATATGTCCTCTGATTCTTGATTCCTCTACCTTGGGTAAATGACTCTGCATTCATCCAATTTATTCCCTCATCATTTTATACACCTTTCTGAGATCATCCCTCTGTCTCCTGCTCTTCAATGAATAAAATCCTAGCCTACCCAACATCTCCCTCTTGCTTAGGCCTTCAAAACCCGGCTTAATCCTCATAAATCGTCTCGGCACTCTTTCCAGCTTAACGACATTCGGCCTATAGCAGGGTGATCAAAACTCCAAATGAGGCCTCTCTGACGTACATCGATTTCCTAGGAACAAGGAACTACTGATGCTGGTTTGAAAAAGAAGACACGGAGTGCTGGAGTAACTCAGCGGGTCAGGCAACATTTCAGGAGAACATCGATTGGTGATGTTTTGAGTCGGGACCCTTCTTCAGCCTGATTGTTGTGGCCTGCAGGTAATAGGCCAGGGTGTATGGAACGAGCTGCCAGAGGAGGTAGTCGAGGCAGGTACTATCGCAATGTTTAAGAAACATTTAGACATGTACATGGATAGGGTAAGTTTAGAGGGATAAGGTTCAAAACGTAGGCAGGTGGGACTAGTATAGAATGAGCATGTTGATCGTCATGGGCAAATTGGGCTGAAGGCCTGTTTCCACGCTGTATGAGTCTAGGACTCCATAACTAATGTACATGTCTAACTACTCCTTAAATGTTGCGATAGTACTTGCCTCAACTACCTCCTCCGGCAGCTTATTCCATACACCCACCACCCTTTGTTTAAAACAGTTACCCGTCAGATTCTGATTAAATCTTTGCCCCCACACCTTAAATGCATTAAACATCACCTGTCCTTTTTCTCCAGAGATGCTGCCTGGCACATTGATTTCCTGCAGCACTATTTTTGGTATAAACCAGCATCTGCAGTTCTTTGTCTCTACTATTGATAGAGAACGTCAAGGCACGTCTTAAGTACGAGGTTTCTTTCTCACTTTACTGAAAGCACGAGAGGCAGGCAGCTAATTGATCCACTGTGTCAAATAATTCTCTCCCAACACCTGTACGCTCGCCACTATTAGCAGCGTCCTTACTTGCTTCCCCAGTAATGCAGCCCAACGTCCTCATTAATCATTGAAATGGATAGTCAGTCTCTGCCTAAAGGCAGTGATAAACTAACGGTCTGCCTGTAGTCTGAAAGGCCCATAACTCATAGGCATGGCAATCACGGGTGAACATTGACAGTGGCCCTCCCAATGAAGAGCACATCTGTGCCTTACATGAGCAAGATATCACTCGTCCACACACTGCAGTGAAGGTAAAGATGCTGCAAGGTTAATTACACAGACTTGTTGCATAGACTTCAGGCAGCAGGGAACTGATCACTGAGGTCAGGTAGTTTCGGCTCTGTCACACCCTTCCCAAAAATAGTTTTGTTTAGTTTAGAGATACAGTGTGGATTCAGGCCTTTGGGACCACCGAGTCCGTGCCAACTAGCGTTCGGCCCGTACACTAACACTATCTTACACACTAGGGGCAATTTACTGTCTTTACTGAAGCCAATTAACCCACAAACCTGCATGTCTTTGGTGTATGGGAGGGCACAGGAGCATCCAGGAGAAAACAAAAACCGTCGCAAGGAGAACATACAGACTCCAAGCAGATAGCACCCGTAGTCAGGATCAATCCCGGGTCTCTGACGCTATAAGACAGCAATTCTACCACTGCACCACCGTGCCATCGTGTGCTGTGCTATGCCATGCTTATAGCATAAACTGACTGTGTACTTTAGAGATACAGCATGGAAACAGGCCTTTCAGCCAACCGATGGATCGACACAAAGTGCTGGAGTAACTTGGCGGGTCAGGCAGCATCTCTGGAGAAGAAGGATGGGTGATATTTCTAGTCGGAAACCCTTCTTCAAACTTCAGAAAATGCGTCCTGACCTGAAACATCACCCGTTTTTTTTTTCCAGAGATGCTGCCTGCCCTGCAGAGTTACTCCAGCATTTTTTTTTTAAATCTTGGTGTAAACCAGCATCTGCAGTTCCTTCCCACACGTTATGTTGAAAGCTGGTGTTTTCTATGTAAAACCCACTGATGAGACAACCTACTCATGGCCCAATACCACTCATCATTTAATTTCCTGTGGGTGCTGTGTCCGTGAATTCCTCAGCTCCTTAAATATTAAAACGCAGATTACAAGATATTGCCTCATGTGATAACAGGATTTCACGGTCCGTGCTTTCTCCTGATAAGATGAGTTTTATACTTTCATACTTCACATTGTGTTCTACATAACTCTTACATGACTTTTACAAACTTCTACAAGCGCACGATGGAAAGCATACTGTCATGTTGTATCACAGATTCATTTGGTAACAGCTCTGCCCAAGACCGCAAGTAATTGCAGAGTTGTAGATGTAGTCCAGTCCATCCTACAGATCAGACTTGCCATCATGGACTCCATCCATACTTCACGCTGCCTTGGAAAAACAGTCACCATAATCAAAGACTAGTCCCACCCCAGTCATTCCTTCTTCTCTCTGCTCCCACCTAGCAGAAGATACAGAACCTTGAAAGTGCGCACCGCCACAGCTTCCTCCTTTCTGTTATGGGAGGCTTCTGAACAATCCCCCCATAAGCTAGGGTACGGTCCGATTCACCTCTACCCCATTGCGGACATTGGATTTTGTCTATGAAACTGATGCGCTACAATACAATACAATAATACTTTATTAGCCAAGTATGTTTTGCCACATATACAAGGAATTTCATTTGCCGAGTCAGTCATACAAATAAAAAACAATTTAACATAAACATCCACCACAGTGACTTCTCCACATTACTCACTGTGATGGAAGGCGAAAAAAAGTTCAATCTCTTCCCTTCTTTGTTGTCGGGGACCTCAAGCCTTCCATTGACGGGGTGATCTTACTCCCGATGGTAAGTCCATGCTCCGCGGTGGAGCTCGAAGTCAGTCCCAAACGAGGCTTCCAACTCCATGATGTTAGTCCAGGCCCCGCAGAGCGACTGAAGCTACGATCTGGAAAACAATCGTATCTCTGGCAGGATAAGAGTTTGAAAAAAAGTTTCCACTAACCACCACCCCACCCCCCCACACAAAACAAACCAGAGAACATTTACATAAAACAAACCAGAGACCAGCACCTGCTTTGAGTCCCCATCGCACCACCAACTCCTTTCCCTGTGGTCCCCCTCGCTGGCTCCTGCCCCCCTCCCCCATGATACCGCACTCTCTCTCCCCCCCCCCACAAACCATTCCCTCCCGCCTCCAAACCCCTCCCATTTCCCCACACCCCCTCCCACCTAACACACCCCCCCCCCCCCCCCACAAACCCCTCACAACCCTCCCCCTGCCCACACACAACGCCCAGGAACGAAGAAGATTGTAAAAAGTGGTGAACGCGGTCCAGTACATCACGGGTACTCACCTCCCCACCATTTAAAGAATCTACAGGATCCATTGCCTCAAAAAGGAAGTCAGCATCATCAGAGACCCACACCACCCTGGCCACGCTCTCATTTCACTCCTGCCATCAGGAGCCTGAAAACTGTGACCTCCAGGTTCTGGAGCAGTTTCTTCTTTTCAACCATCAGGCAATTGAACACTGTGACCTCCAACTAAACTTCAAATTAAAAACTGCCTTGATTGCATTTGGCATCTGGCAGGCATCATCTTTATCTTTGCACTATATTGCTTGTTTGTCTTTAAAGGGCTTTCTCACGGTGCGACCTGACGCAAGACTTAACAAGAGTTTAACATCGTGGGAACCTCCTGCGATAACAGTACGGCATTCGTGGACCACCAAGGACCTCCGCGGCGCTAACGGCAGGTAGTCGTGTAACTTGTTAAGGTCGGGAGAAAATTCAAACATTTTTGAATTTCTGCAAGAGTGACTTGAGCAGCGTTGCAACATTGTATGAACGCAGATGCCAGTGCGATATCCGTGCGATATCCGTAATGACTCTTGCGGGTACCGTGGGAACTCCTGCGAACGGTAATATGGGTTGAGCACAACACCGGCTGAAAGGAGGCCATCGAGAAGCAGATGTACGCCTTTGAAAATTTTTTGGCATTGGCTTTTTTAAATGTTTTATGTAATTTATGTTTTTATGTGTCTTGAGTTCTATGTGCAAATCCTTTTCGGTTCCAGGTATCAGAGCATTGGAAGCAGGATGCCAGAGGCCACTCAGCCACTCCAGGTAAGGCAGCAACTCTATCACTACGCCACTGTGCCAAACTTTGTTGTTGTTTATTATGGTATCCGCTGAGTAATATGTCCGCTGCGCTCCTGCAAGAATTTCATCGTTCCGTTCCTGGACGTATGACAATGAAACGTGCCAATGCCAAAAAAAAGGAACTGCAGATGCTGGTTTACACCGAAGATACTGTTACACAGAATGCTGGAGCCATTAGACTGTACTTCAGACTTTAGATTTTAACATTACAGTGTGCAAAAGGCCCTTCAGCCCACCGAGGCCTCACCTTCTAAGGTCTCTGGCGCGGTAAGGCAGCAACTCTATCACTACGCCACTGTGCCAAACTTTGTTGATGTTTATTATGGTATCCGCTGAGTAATATGTCCGCTGCACTCCTGCAAGAATTTAATCGTTCCGTTCCTGGACGTATGACAATGAAACATGTGTGGAAAGGAACTGCAGATGCTGGTTTACATCGAAGATATACACAGAATGCTGGGGTAACTCAGCAGGTCAGGCAGTATCTCTGGAGAAAAGGATGGGTGATGTTTTGGGTCAGAATCCATCTTTGAACTGAAAGTAGCGGGAGGGAACTAGAGGTAGGAAAAGAACAAATCAGGGCCAGCAACAGATGACCAAGGAAGGGTGAGCTCATAATGGCCCGTTGTTGGCTGTGGAGGAGGTGATAATGAAGGGATGCAGGGATTCAAACAGTGGAACTAGGAGAATGAATTGGGTGAGGGAGTGGGAGGAGAGCGGGAATGCAGGGGTTACTTAAAATTAGTGAAATCAATATTCATACCGCTGGGTTGTAAACTGCCCAAGTGAAATATGAGGTGCTGTTCCTCCAATTTGCGTGTGGCCTCACTCTGACAGTGGAGGAGGTCCAGGATAGAACACTCTTGTCTCTTGACTTGTCATATTCTATTTGCTCTGATTCCTTATAATTAATACGTTATTATTGTACTATTTGACCATCGTCGAAAAGAACGTCTATATTTTCCACCATCCATTTACTAAAAACCTAATAACATTTGAAAATTAATGTGGCTTAACATATCATGTGCGTGGAATCTTTACATTTGAGTTCAGTGAAGTTGAGTTACTATAGCCAGATCGTCCCTGGAATGCAGAATCACCAAGTTGAATGATTAACGCCTTCATGTTGATACAGGAATTATCTCCTTTTACTATCAAAAGTCACTCTTTTTTTCAGCCATTTATCACTTCCTTTAATTCAGAGTTTGCAAACCAATCAATGCAAGCTCATAATGGGATTAAATTAGGCAGAGAAACCATTAATAACTCCATTACCGCAATATAATTTAAATGCCTCCGGAAATGCTTCTTAAATGGAATTTTAAGAGCCAAAGGAATTGGTTTGGCAATAGGACAATTAACTTCAATTCCAAAATGATTCACCAGCCTCTTTAAGGCTCAGAGGGTAGAATATTTTCAGTGTACACAGTTAACCTTGCTTTTCATTTACCTTAAGGGCCTGTCCCACGAGCAGGCGCCTGCATGCGGCGAGCGCAAACAAACCGGAAGCGGGGTTCGCGCGTGACGTACGGCATCAAAATGCTGCGTCCAGCGTCGAGACGCTGTGTATGCCCGTTGAGGCAGTGTGTACAGCATCAAGGCGGCTGCGGGCCGGCAGGCCGTTGCAGGCCGGCAGGCCGGCAGGCGTGAATACAAGCCCAGTCAACCCATTCTTTCATCATATGTCAGTCCTGCCATCCTGGGAATTAACATGGTGAACCTACGCTGCACTCCCTCAATAGCGAAAATGTCCTTCATCAAATTAGGAGACCAAAATTGCACACAATACTCCAGGTGCGGTCTCATCAGGGCGCTACACAACTGCAGTAGGATCTCCTTGCTCCTAAACTCAAATCCTCTCTCAATCAAGGCAAACATGCCAATTCCTTGTATGTGTACATACTTGGCCTATAAACTTATTCTTTCTTCATTCTTCTTCTTTCTTCACTGCCTGCTGTATCTGCATGCTCACTTTCAGTAACTGGTGTACAAGGACACCCAGGTCTCATTCCACCTCCCCTTTTCCTAATCAAATGTTGCCATTCAGATAATAATCTGCCTTCCTGTTCTTGCCATCAAAGTGGATAACCTCACATTTATCCCCATTATATTGCATCTGCCATGCATCTGCCCACTCGCTCAACCTATCCAAGTTACCCTGCAGCCTCATAGCACCCTCCTCGCAGCTCATGCTGCCACCCAGCTTTGTGCCATCCGCAAACTTGGGGATGTCACATTTAATTCCCTCGTCTAAATCGCTAATATATATTGTAAATAACTGGGGTCCTAGCACCGAGCCTTGCGGCACCCCACTAGTCACTGCCTGCCATTCTGAAAAGGACCTGTTAATTCCTACTCTTTGCTTCCTGTCTGCCAACCAGTTTTCTATCTACCTGTATTGCAATAACCTACTCCCCAATAAAAATATGCTCTTATTGTACACACATTTCTTGTGTGGGACCTTGTCAAAGGCTGTTTGAAAGTCCAGATACACCACATCCACTGACTTTCTCTTATCCATTCTACTTGTTACATCCTCAAAAAATGACAGAAGATTAGTTAAGCATGATTTCCCCTTCATAAATGCATACTGACTTTGACCGATCCTGCCACTGCTTTCCAAATGCGCTGCTATTACATCTTTAATAATCGATTCAAGCATCTTCCCCACTACCGATGTAAGGCTAACTGGTCTATAATTCCCTGTTTTCTCTCTCTCTCTTTTCTTAAAAAGTGGAGTTACGTTAGCTACCCTCCAGTCCACAGGAACTGATCCAAAGTGTATAGAACATTGGAAAATGATCACCAATGCATCCATAATTTCTAGAGCCACCTCCTTGAGTACTCTGGGATGCAGACCATCAGGCCATGGGGATTTATCTACCTTTAGTCCCAACAGTTTATTTAACACCATTTCCTGACTAATGTGGATTCCCTTCATTTCCTCCCTCCCACTAGATCCTCGGTCCTCAAGTAGTTCTGGGAGATTGTTTGTGTTTTTCTTAGTGAAGACAGAACCAAAGTACTCGTTTAACTGCTCTGCCATTTCCTTGTTTCCCATTATAAATTCACCTGTCTCTGACTGTAAGGGACCTACATTTGTGTTCACTAACCTTTTTCTTTTTACATACCGAAAGAAACATTTACAGGCAGTTTTTATATTCTCCGCAAACTTTCTTTTATCCTCTTCCCCCCCTCTTAATTTACCCCTTTGTCCTCCTCTGTTGAGTTCTATATTTCTCCCAGTTTTGCTGCTTCCTCTGGCCAATTTATATGCCTCTTCCTTGGATTTCAACACTATCCTTGATTTCCTTCATTAGCCACGGTTGAGCCGCCTTCACTGTTTTATTTTTTTCTCCAGACAGGGATGAACAATTTGTTGGAGTTCATCCATGTGGTCTTTAAATCTTTGCCATTGCACCTTCATTGCCAACCTTTTAAGTATAATTTGCCAGTCTATCCTAGCCAAAGTCTCATGCCTTCAAAGTCTTCTTTCTTTACGTTCAGGACCCTAGTCTCTGAATTAACTGTGTCACTCTCCATCCTAATGCAGAATTCCACCATATTATGGTCACTGTTGCCAAGGGGCTTTAAACAACAAGATTGCTAACTGATCCTTCCTCATTACACAATACCCAGTCTAGGATGGCCTGCCCTCTTGTCGGTTTAAAGCATTGGGTTAAAAAACCATCCTGTATACATTCCAGGACATCCTCCACCTCAGAGCTGTTGCAAATTTGGTTGGCCCAATCTATATGTAGATTAAAGTCACCCATGATAACTGCTGTATCTTTGCTAAGAACAGAAAAGGTTTCTTAAAACATTAATCTGATTATTTGACAATCGCCATCACCAATAATCTATTTCATGTTCTGATTGAATTGCATTTCCGCAGCTACCACAGAGTTATAATTCTCTAGCTCGGTGATGCTATTATTAACTGCTTATGATTGAACCCCAGTAGCAGCTTTAGCTGAGAAATAATGGCTGAGGAATTGCAGGTCTAACTTTATAATGCCTCATGAGTTATATCAGTGCCTATTGAGGTCAAGTCAAGGATGTTTAATTGTCATATACACTAGGAAACTAACAATGAAATGCTTACTTGTTGCACCTTTACACAGACAATAATCAGTAATACACAAATTTACGAGGATGTTGCCAGGACTCGAGGGCTTGAGCTACAGAGAGATGTTGGACGGGCTAGGACTTTATTCGTTGGAGTGCAGGAGGATAAGGGGTGACCTTTTTGAGGTATATAAGATTATTAGAGGAATAGATAGGGTAGATACACAGAATCTTTTGCTCAGAGTAGGGGAATCAAGAGCATGAGGATATAGGTTTAAGGCGAGAGGAGAAAAAATTAAAGGATCCTAAAGGGCAATTTCTTCACACAGAGAATGGTGGATGTATGGCTCTATGACTCTATATTATTAGCAATACCAGGTAACCGGATCATAATAGTGCAAACCAAAGTGCTTAGTGTAATCAAAACAATGTTTATAGTAGTTCAGTGCATTGGTACCATTGTGGTTAGCGTTGTGCAGCGTTTAAGAGCCTGATGGTTGCTGGGCAGAAGCTGTTCTTGAAATTGAAGGTATCGGTTCTCTGGCTCTTGTACCTTCCTCCCGATGGTGGATGAGATGAGATAATGAGAAGGTTGGCGTGAGTCTTTGATGTTATTGGCTGCCTCTTACAGGCAACGCTTCCTGTAGATCCCTTCGATGGTGGGGAGGTCAGTACCTGCAATGGACTGGCTTGCGTTCACCACTTTCTGCATCCTCCCTCATTCCCATCCAATCATTCACATAAATAATCTCACATTCAAAGTCTTTGTTTTCTTTCCAGCTTTTGAAAGTGCAAGTTATAGCTCTCAGAAAGTTCAAGAGAGCACTGAACAGGAAGTAATTTATTGAAAGGAAAATTACATTTATTAACGCAAAATGCAATGAGTATTCCCAGTATTATGGAGATATTTATAACTTAATTTCCCTTGCATAAACAAACTGGTTTGGAGGGCAGTGAGTTTTATTACCAGTTAAATAGATTCCATATTAATGGTCAATTAATTAGTCTTTCTTCGTAATTTCCTCCTCGTGACTATGACTTTCAATGTGACTGTCATGTCTCATCAAACATCTGACATTAACTCTGGAGTAACTCAACGGGTCAGGCAGCATATCTGGAGAACATGGACAGGTGTCGTTTTGAGCCAGGACCTTTCTTCAGTCTGAAGAAGGGACCCAACCCACAATGTCACCTATCCACATGGAAACAAATAACTGCAGGTGCTGGTTTTTACCCAAGTTAGACACAAAGTGCTGGAGTAACTCAGCGCATGAGGCAGCATCTCTGGAGACAAGGATAGGTGATGATTTGGGTGGGACAGAAGAAGGGTCCAGATCCAAAACATCACGTATCGTTTTTTTCTCCAGAGATGTTGCCTATGCATGTTCACCAGAGATGCCGCTTGACCCGCTGAGTTACTCCAGCACTTTGTGTCCTCCAATGTAACTGGGTTACATCAAGTGCCTTACCCCTGCTCCATGTTTAGACATTGAGGCAAAATCAAAGTACTGGAATTGGAACCTTTATTTATTCATGGTTGTAGGCATCACTGGCAAGGCTAGAATATATTACGCTAAAACACGAAGGAACTCAGTTGGTCAGGTAGCATCTGTGGAGGGAATGGACAGGCAATGTTTAGGCTATTGGCTCATTGTGTCTGCGTTGAACAGGAGGTGGGACTGCTCACAAATGGTCAAAGCCAGGCGAGATGGCAGCACCCCTGATGAAGGGTCCCAGACATCAACGCAGCTATTTCCTTGGAAGATTGAGGAGCTCCTGGCAACCCACGTGTTGCAAAAGATCCCAGTGAACCGCACCCATACCTTGACATCAGGCCTGGCTTGCCCACTGCGCAACCGGGGTCCCACCTGGAGAGGAAAACCACCAAACCTGGCCCGAGCTCGTCCCTGAAGACCAGGGATTGAAGAGAATGATGGAGGGAGTCCGCATTGGACACTCAACAGAAGTCCCGGTAAGAAGGACTGGGGGAGGGGGATCTTTCTTTCCACATCCTCAAGGTCAGATGCCTCCCAGGGAATGAGGGCTGAAGAGGGTGGTGCCAGAAGTGGGACGACCGAAATGGAGGTGATGGCTGCAACAGGCCTTTGTGTCCAGCTGCAGCTGGGACTGTAAAATGGCACCAAACTGGCACCTCTTGCATATAAACTCAGCAAACTGGCACCTCTTGCATATAAACTCAGCAAACTGGCACCTCTTGCATATAAACTCAGCAGGCTTTTCCGTACATTCTGTATTAACCAGGATGATTGTGCTTCTTTACGCATGATGGTAGTGTTGCTGATATGTGCGCAAAAAAAAGTATAGTTACTGCATCTTGGTACACATGATATTATTATTTTTTTTTTTTAAATAATCGTTTTATTAGAAGCATATACATATCATAATCATAACACATTCTGTTTATCAATTACATATTGTTAATAGATGAGATTCCAGCTATAAAAGTACTAGGGGTCCTCATTTATCAATTGCATATTAACTCTGCTTTTATTCGTTTATTTTTTTTTATAGATAGGAAGAAAGAAGGAAAAAAAAACGATTAAAAAGAATAGAATAAATTATCAATAATACAACTTTGGAGATAGGTCCATAGATTATAAAACATAACTATTCATCTAATCCTGGGTTCAGGTTTCAGTCAGACTTCCGTGCCGGACAAATTTACCCTTTCAAAAAGTCAATAAATGGAAACCATATTCTAGCAAATAATTTGTGTTTGTCAATTAAGACAAGTTTAATTCTTTCCAAATGTAAGGTCTCCGACATCTCCATAATCCACATTTTAATTGTGGGGGTTGTTGGATTTTTCCAAAATTTTAATATTAATTTTTTTCCAGTTATTATACTATAATCAAGGGAGTTTCTTTGGCTTGTTGGAAGTTTTTGGCTTTGTTCTGATATTCCTAATATTATTGGTTTTGAGTCGGGATCCAATTGGGTGTTAACAACTTCAGAAATTATTCTAAAAATATCCATTCAGAGATTTTTGATTTTTATACATGGTACACATGATATTAAAGAAATAATTGAAAGGTTGAACAATTAAGCCATTTAGAACGGCGATGAGGAAAAACTTTTTCACACAGCGAGTTGTGAATCTGTGGAATTCTCTGCCTCAGAAGGCAATGGAGGCCAATTCTCTGGATGCTTGCAAGATAGAGTTAGATAGGGCTCTTAAAGATAGCGGAGTCAAGGAATATGGGGAGAAGGCAGGAACAGGGTACTGATTGTGGATGATCAGCCATGATTACATTAAATGGCGGTGCTGGCTCGAAGGGCTGAATGGCCTACTCCTGCACAAATTGTCTATTGTCTATTGAATTGAATCGAATATTTTATTGTCACATGTAACAAGTCACAGTGAAATTTTTTGCTTGCATACCCAAGGTATGCAAATAGTCGCAACCTAAAGGACCCACACCACCCTGGCCACACTCTCATTTCACTTCTGCCATCGGGTGGAGCATGAAAACTGTGACCTTCATGTACGTCCTTTCATTCTGAGGCTGTGATCTCTGGTTCTCGACTATCCCACTAATGGAAACATCCTCTCCACTTCCACTCTATCCAGACCATCAGATCTTTCTGCAAGGGCCAGGAAGCGAGCGGGCAAGATCATCTCTGACCCCTCTCACCCTGGCCACAAACCCTTTGAATAACTTCCCCCTGGAACGCAACTCCGGACTGTCAAAGCTGCCACAGCCAGACATAAAAACAGTTTTTTTCCACAAGTAGTTGCTCTACTCAACAGCCAAAAATCTGTAGCCTCCCTTTGATCTGGTATTTTGTTGGTTCACATGCTTGATCAATGGTGTTTTATCACTTATGTTTTATTATTGTTAATGTTTAGTGTTTTCAGAGTCATTCATAACTGTCACTGTATGTCATGTTGTTACTTGTGGGCGGAGCATCAAGGCAAATTCCTTGTATGTGAATACTTGGCCAATAAACTTACTTACTTACTTACTTATACCTTCCCCTGTTTAAGGGGTGTCCCCACCGGACTTAGCCTCTCAGTGTCCAGCAGCAGAAGGATCCTAGACTGTGGTCCTCCCCCACAGAGCCTTGGCATTGGCTGCACCGAGCTTCAGTGCTTCCCTCAGCATGTACTCCTGCAGTCTGGAATGGGCCAGTCGGCATCATTCCCATATGGACATCTCGCTCCACAAATTTGGAGCAGACCAAAGAGGATTCTTCACTGAATTGATGGCCAAATGTCCAGCATAAGACCAAACAATAAAGTTCTCTGCTCTGATTTTCTCCGATATTCTGACATGCTAACGGACACAAACTAACTCAAATCCAAACACCTGTCCAAATGTTTCTTAAATGTTATGATAGTACCGGGCCTCAACTACCTCCTCTGGCAGCTCGTTCCATATATTCCATATATCAGTGTGAAAAGGTTGTCCCTCAGTTTCTTATTAAATCTTTCCCCCATCAACTAAAACAGATGTCTTCTGGTTCTCAGTTCCCCTACTTTGAGTGAAAGACTGTGCATTTACCCAATCTGTTCCTGTCATGATCTTATACATCTCTGTAAGATCACCCCTCATCCTCCTGCATTCCAAGGAATCAAATCCTACCCTGCTAAACCTCTCCCCATAGCTCAGTCCCTCAAGTCCTGGCAACATCTTCATAAATCTTCTCTGCATCCTTTCCAGCTTGACATCTTTCTTATAACAGAGTTACCAGAACTGAACACAATGCAGCCTCGCCAATGTCCTATACAACCATAACATGACCTCCCAACTATGGTCAATACTCCCACTGATGATGGCCACCCTTTCCAGCTGAACAATATTATGATGGACTTAGGTCACTATGAGCCCAAAACTGGAATCGTTCATGTAAGATGGGAAAGATTTAATAGGAACCTGAGGAGCAACTTTTTTGTGGAAAATATCTGGAATGAGCTGTCAGAGGAGGTAGTTGAAGCAAGTGTTACAACAACATTTAAAAGACATTTGGAAAGGTACATGAATAGGTAAGGTTTCGAGGGATATGGTCCAAACACGGGTAGGTGGGACTAGTGTAGCTGGGGCATCATGGACAGCAGGGGCAAGTAGGGCCGAAGGCCCTGTTGTCATGATATATGTCACTATGACTCAAAGAGAAGGGAGAGTACATAACATTTCAATCATGTGCTGCACATCCCAGTGCTCAACAGCAATGAGGGGCAAGATAAACAAGATTTTAATCTAGAGACAATTTAATCTAATATCAAAATCCTCCGATAATTATTCGCAGTGCGGAAATGTGAGAAGCTCGTAATCTTTGATTATAATCATTTATCTAAATTCACATTACAGATCAGTGACCGAGTGTTTAAATTAATTTGTTGGAAATGCCAGCTGGCTGATTTTGTAGACTAGGACTGAAAGATGAGGCAAACAGTTAATGTTAATTTTGAAGCCTTTATTGCAACTCGTCTAAATGTAGCATAATATTAATAGCCATTAAAAAATCCAAAATGGGATTTAGAATGTTATTTTATTGAGGAAAAGGAGAATGTCTGCTTGTCGGCAACAGATGACAGGCGAGGAGGTTCCCAGACAGACGGCTTTTTGGCTATGGACAGTGTGATTCCGAGGGACATGTAGTTGCAAACTGTGAAGCTGGTTAATCGCCTTTTAGTGGAGGAAGGGGGGGAAACGGTGAGAGGAAGGGGAGGGAGAGTGATGTGTTTGCAGAATTTACCTAAAATTAGAGAATGCAACATTCATACTGCAGAGTTGTAAGCCATGCATGCGTAATATGAGGTGCTGTTCCTCCAGCTTGTGTGTGACCTAAATCTGGTAATGGAGGAGGCCCAGGACAGAAAGCTCAGTGTGGGAATGAGAAGGGGAATTAAAATGATGAGCAGCCGGGAGATCCAGTAGGCCTTGTCCCACTTACAACCATAACATGACCTCCCAACTTAAACCCCATGTCCCACTTAAGAGTCTTTGGCACGCTAATTACGTGACCTCGTGGTCGCGTTGAGGCACGACGGTCCCACAAAGGTCGTGCGCGATTTAATGCGCCCGCACAGCCGTCTGGAGCGCGTGACGCCATTTGAAGATGAACACAAAATGCAGGAGTAACTCAGCGGGACCGGCAGCATCCCTGGAGAGAAGGAATGGGTGATGTTTCGAGTCGAGACTCTTCTTCAGTCTGAAAGAAGAGTCTTGACCCGAAACGTCATCCATTGCTTCTCTCCAGAGATGCTGCCGGTCCCGCTGAGTTACTCTAGCATTTTGTGTCTATCTTCAATTTTCTTGGCCTCGCTCTGGGAGTAGAAGTGGGGGCGGATCCGGACCGCAATGGCCGTGAGCCCCAGGCTGAGTTCAACGATCGTTTGCCTGCTTCTGCTGCTGGTGGAGGTGAGACGTTGCATTGCACCAGGGTCTTGGGCTTGTCCCACTTTGACCGTCAGTTACGCGACAGGCCGTTGGTGCGCAAAGATTTTGTTCGCTCAAAAATTTCAGAGCGCTGCGCGATACATAGAAACATAGAAACATAGAAACATAGAAACATAGAAACATAGAAACTAGGTGCAGGAGTAGGCCATTCGGCCCTTCGAGCCTGCACCGCCATTCAATATGATCATGGCTGATCATCCAACTCAGTATCCTGTACCTGCCTTCTCTCCATACCCTCTGATCCCCTTAGCCACAAGGGCCACATCTAACTCCCTCTTAAATATAGCCCATGAACTGGCCTCAACTACCCCTCTGGCAGAGAGTTCCAGAGATTCACCAATCTCTGTGTGAAAAAAGTTCTTCTCATCTCGGTTTTAAAGGATTTCCCCCTTATCCTTAAGCGATGACCCCTTGTCCTGGACTTCCCCAACATCGGGAGCAATCTTCCTGCATCTAGCCTGTCCAACCCCTTAAGAATTTTGTAAGTTTCTTGATCCCCTCTCAATCTCCTAAACTCTAGTACCGCGCACAACTACATACCCCTCCGCGTTTCTCAGTGGGACGGGCCCCGCGCGCCCACACGATGCCCATGCCCCTCAACGCTACGACGAGGTCGCGTAATTTGCGTGCCAAGGACACGTATGTGGGAGTGTTCAGCGAGATGGTCACTGAGTCTACGCTTTGCTTCGCCAATGTGGAGTATAGTTTATTACATTAAACTCTATTTTATTATTGGGGTCTTCTGAATTAATTCTACTGGTCGTTTACCTCAGACCCCGAGGGTTATTTGAAGGTAGAAGCATCGACAAGATTGGCCAAATATATGTGTTATGAACTCGATGTGTGATTTGATTGTACGCTAACGTTTCAAAGGGAATTGGCAGTAACTGCACGTATACACATCGATCTCCCAATGCCTCGCTCGTAGTAAGACTAACCACTTTCCGAGATTTGTATTGATCTTTAAATAAATGAAATGTTTTGGCACAGAATGTAATCAATTCATCAAATGAAGCACATTCTGCAGGGAATGGTGAACCATGTAACGTTGTTAAGGTTAGTATTCCACCACCTGCCCATACAAGACCTACCATGTTACATTACATGGTGATGCCTTGATTGTAATGTGACCATTGATCTTTATAAACTGAGCTTCATAGTTTCAGTAGTTCGCTTTCTCCCTCTTTCCCTATCTCCAAAACGCTAATGAAGCAGTATTTTTTAGGTACACTGATGTCGTCGTGCTATTGAACTAGATTTCTTGGAGCGTCCTGTTAATAATTCTTTGTGGGTTTGAATCCCACTAAAGCAAATCAAATTTAATTATTTTTCTAAGACCTGAAGATGAAGAGTAGATATAAGAGCCTATTTCCGTGCTCTATGAAGGGCAGCACATTGGCACAGTGGTAGAGCTGCTGCCTTACAGTACCAGAGAACCAGGTTCAATCCTGACTACGGGTACTGTCTGTATGGAGTTTGTACGTTCTCCCTGTGACCGCCTGGGTTTTCTCCGGGTGTTCTGGTTTTCTCCCACGTTCCAAAGATTAATTGTAGATTACTTGGCTTCTGCAAATTACCCTTAGTGTGTAAGATGTGAAACTGGGTTAACATAGAACTAGTGTACGCGTGATCGTTTGTCGGCATGGACTCTGTGGGCCGAAGGGCCTGTTTTCACGCTGTATCTCTAAAAGAAAAATGATGACGAAATTGTTTGATTGCTGTTGAAAATACCCCAACCTCGATAGCTCATTCCTCTGGGAATAGAGGCCAGATATCTTAATCTAATATATAACTGATTCCTTTTAACTCTTAGTTTTTATATATTCCTGAAATATGAGAATTATTGAGAACAATATTCCATTTTGTTTTCAATGAGTCATACAAAATGGAATCTGGTCCTTTGATCCAACTTGCCCATGCTAACCAAGATGCCCCATCTACGCCAGTCCCATTTCATGTTCATGAGTCTTCTTCTTCTTGCATATGGCGTGCACAGCCTAAAGTTGGAGACTTTTTCTATTTGATCTTATTTGATTTTGCACACCAGGTTGATTGCATTCGTCGAAACAGGGCGGACCACGTGAAAGTTACAATCTACCACCCCAGTTCATGTCAAAGAAGCAGAATTAGGCCATTCGGCCCATCGAGTCTACTCTGCCATTCAATCATGACTGATCTATCCTTCCCTCTCAACCCCGTTCTCCTGCCTTTTTCCTATAACTTTTGACACTCTTACTAATCAAGAACTTGTCAATCTCTGCTTTAAAAGATAACCAATGATTTGGCCTAGAACTTATAAACATGAATTTATGCATCAGTATCAGTGGGAGAAATGCTGTGTACTGATGTACTTTGAGATACAGCACAGAAACCGGCCCTTTGGCACACTGAGTCCACGCTGACCATCGATCACATAATCATATTACTTCTGCATTGTCCCATTTTCTCACCCACTCCCTCCACACTGGGTGGCAATTTACAGAAGCCAATTCTACAACATTCCCGCACATCTTTGGGATATGGGAAGAAATCGGAGCACCCAAAGGAAACCCACGTCTCAAGGAGAGCATGCAAACTCCACACAGACAGCACCCGAACTCTGGATGGAACCCGCGTCTCTGGTGCAGCGAGGCAGCAGGTCGACCTGCTGTGCCATTTTCCCTGTCACTTTATCCTGACTCCCATGTCAAATTTCCAAACCCCCCTCCCCACCCCCCATGCAAATTCATGAGGCACAGGCACAGTGGTAGAGTTGCTGCCTCACGAGCACCAGAGACCCGGGTTCAATCCTGACACCGATGCTGTCTCTACGGAGTTTGCACGCTCTCCCCGTGACTGGTGGGTTTTGTCAGTGTTTCGGTTTCCTCCCACACTGCAAAGACATGCAAGTTTGTAGGTTAATTGGCTTCTATAAATTATACCTAGTGTGTGTGGGATAGAACCAGTGTGAATAGAAACATAAAAACATAGAAATTAGGTGCAGGAGTAGGCCATTCGGCCCTTTGAGCCTGCACCGCCATTCAATATGATCATGGCTGATCATCCAACTCAGTATCCCGTACCTGCCTTCTCTCCATACCCCCTGATCCCCTTAGCCACAAGGGCCACATCTAACTCACTCTTAAATATAGCCAATGAACTGGCCTCAACTACCCTCTGTGGCAGAGAGTTCCAGAGATTCACCACTCTGTGTGAAAAAAGTTCTTCTCATCTCGGTTTTAAAGGATTTCTCCTTTATCCTTAAGCTGTGACCCCTTGGCCTGGACTGCCCCAACATCGGGAGCAATCTTCCTGCATCTAGCCTGTCCAACCCCTTAAGAATTTTGTAAGTTTCTATAAGATCCCCTCTTAATCTCCTAAATTCTAGAGAGTATAAACCAAGTCTATCCAGTCTTTCTTCATAAGACAGTCCTGACATACCAGGAATCAGTCTGGTGAACTGTCTCTGCACTCCCTCTATGGCAATAATGTCCTTCCTCAGATTTGGAGACCAAAACTGTACGCAATACTCCAGGTGTGGTCTGGGTGATCACTGATTGGTGTGGGCTCGGTGGGCTGAAGTGCCTCTTCCTGTGTATCTCTAAACTTTAGTGTATCTCTAAACCAAATTAAATTAAAGTGCCAGAATGAGTCATGGATTTAGAAACTTCAAAGAACCATAGAAAACCACTTGAGTTCATCAAGTTTGAATCCTTCCGAGTTAGAGCAATCCCTGTGTAGTTTTGTTAACTAAAAAATGATCAAAGGACAGAAGTTTGGAAAGATATGGGCCAAATATGGGCAAATATCCTTTGGAAACATACTTTAGAAACACAACATCAATGATACTTTATGCTCATATATACCGACGTCCAGTGAAATGCTTTGTTTTGCAGACAACCCGGTAAAATCATACAGCAGACCTCACCGAGGACATACACTAATGTCGTCACATTTCTGGCACCGACAAAGTTACAAAATATTCATCAAACAGTCTTAGCTGTTAGAGGGAGGAAGAGGGGGGACAGCGTTGAAAGTCAGTACAGCCTCAGAATAAAATAACTCACCTTCATTCGGTATTTTTAAAATTGACATTGACAGATTCTCATAAAGCTAAGGTTTTATAAGGCACTGGTCAGACCTCATCTGGAGTATTGTGAGCAGTCTTGGGCCTCATACCTGAGGAAGGATGTGCTGGCATTGGAGAGGGTCCAGAGGAGGTTTATAAGAATGATCCCAGAAATGATTGGGTTAACATATGACGAGCGTTTGACAGCACTGTGGCTGTACTCGCTGAAATTTAGGCACAAAAACTAGAGTAACTCAGCGACTCAGACAGAATCCATGGAGAAAAAGAATAAGTGACATTTTGGGTCGAGATAGCACCTGGGTCTCTGGCGCTGGGAGGCAGAATCTCTACTAGTTTTGCCACTGTTTCTCCAAGGTTAACCCATCAAATGAACAATTAACCACAGTGGTTAACTGGCCCACAGTATCAGAGGCCCGGGTTCGATCCTGACCTTGGGCGCTGTCTATGTGGAGTTTACACATTCTCCCTGTGACTGCGTGCATTTCCATCTGGTGCTCCAGTTTTCTCCCTCATTCCAAAGATGTGTTGGGTTTGTACATTAATTGTCCCTTTGTAAATTCTCCCCAGCGTGCAGGGAGTGGATGTGAAAGTGGGATAACATTGAACTAGTGTGAACGGCTGATTGATGGTTGGCATGGACTCGGTGGGCTGAAGGGCCTGTTTCCATGCCTTATCTCCAAACTAAACTAAACTAAACTAAACTAAACTAAACCCACTCACATTTTAGATTAGAAACATGGAGCTGCAGATGCTGCCTGGCATGCTGAGTTACTCCAGCATTTACTGTCACATTTAAAATTACATGAATTCACTGGCAAATATGTTGACATGAAAACATCAGCTTCTTTCACCACTGCCTTTGTGTGTGAGAATTACTAGTGAATACATTGCGTGAAGCAAGCTCTCACTGCATTACCACCTTAATCCATTATCAGACGGTTCTGCAGTGTGCACTTAATTCCCACTGTTCAAAGTTTGGAGAATGGTTAAGGTAAGAAATGTAAGCTTCTTTTGATTAGTTAATGGAAAAAGCATTGTGAAAAACCATGACTACAATGATAAAAGCTTCCTCACATTGTAAAGAGTCAAAGACCCGTGAAGCATTATGTGGATCAAGAAAAACTGTTAGAGAAATACTAAAAGGTACACTTCAAGGACTCTGGCTTCATTCTTGATTTTACATCTGAAGGACATGCACTATTCTTCAAGACAACTATATACTCTCTCAGCACATCACCAGAGTGCCAATCTCACAAGGCCATAAGGTCATGTGATAGGAGTAGAATCAGGCCAGTCTACACTGTCATTCAACCATGACTGATCTATCTCTCCCTCCTAACCCCATTCTTCTGCCTTCTCCCCATAATCTTCGACACCTGTGCTAATCAATTATCTATCTCTGCCTTAAAATTATACACTGACTTAGCCTCCACAGCCTTATGTGGCAAAGTATTTCACAGATTCACCACCCTCTGACAAAACACTTTTTGTATCTTGTTTGCAAGGATGAGATTAGACTGAGGCTCACGTGCACATCCTCTAACCTCATCTACTGCATCCGGCGTTCCCGATGGGGCCTCCTGTACATTGGTGAGACCAAGTGTAGACTCGTCGACCACTTCACTGAACACTTATGCCTAGGCCTAAGGGATCTCCCGGTTGCCAACCATTTTGAATCCCCCCTCCCATTCCCACACTGACCTTTCTGCCCTGCTAGTGTATGGGGTGATCACTGGATGGCGTGGAGTCGGTGTGACGAAGAGCCTATTTCCACAATAAAGTCTAAAGTCTAAAGGTTCATACCGTTGGGTTGTTAGCTGCCCAAGCGAAATATGAGGCGATGTTTATCCAATTTGCATGTGGCCTCACTCTGGCAGTGGAGGAGTGTGTATAACATATCGAACATAGTAGAAGGATTGAAAAGAGAATTCAGGCCTGTACGAAGCTTTTCAAAAAGGGGGGTGGCATGACAGGATTACAAAAAATGTGAAATAATGTGTGCGCTGCACACATCATGAGCGCGAAGCGTGAAGTCCCTCGATGCCGGGGTTTTAGATGCTTTCTGATCCATTCTGAGCCTTGTTTTTGAACATTTTTGCACCTAATTTATGACCAAAATTTCAGAAATTAACAGGAATCTGAGGTAGCTTTTTCACACAAAGGGTGCTGGGTGTATGTAACGAGCTGCCAGAGGAGGTAGTTAAGACTGGGACTATCCTAATATTTAAGAGACATTTGGACATGTACACGGATAAGACAGATTTAGATGGATATGGGCCAAACGCGTGTGAGTGGGACTAGTTTAAATGGGACATGTCGGCCGGTGTGGGCAAGTTGGGCTGAAGGGCCTGTTTCCTCACTGCATCATTCTATGACTAAAAAGTGAAGAAGAAAAATGCATGTAGATAAGTAGAGCAGATTTGAAAGAGGAGTGAAATGTAAAGGCAGAGAGAGGTTTATGGGTGGAAAGGAACATAGGAAAGGAGGGGGAGAGTGGGCTTGGGCAGATGGGTGAAGGGAAAATAGTCACAAAGTGCTGGAGTAACTCAGCGAGTCAGGCAGCATCTGTGGAGAACATGGATAGGTGATATGTCACAGAGTGCTGGAGTAACTCAGTGGGCCAGGCAGCATCTCTGGAGAAAAGGTATAGATTATAGTTTGGGTCAAGACCGTTCTTCAGTAATATTCATGATGTGCCATGCATAGTCATTCCTGAATGTTACCCAAACCATCGTGAGCTACTTTGTTACGGTGCTTGCCCTCTCCTATAACATCTCTGCTGCCTTAGGTGATGCAGGACAGGACACAAGCTTTGGGACACGGCGTGAAGCTGTTGCCGTCTGTCCCAGCCTGGTAAAAACCTGGATGGAGTGGATTTGGAGAGGATGTTTCCACTAGTGGGATAGTCTAGGACCAGTGGCCACAGCCTCAGAATTAAAAGACATTCCTTTAGGAAGGAGATGAGCAGGAATTTCTTAAGTCTGAGGGTGGTGAACTGTGGAATTAATTGCCACAGACAGCTGTGGAGATCAAGTCAATGGACATTTTTCAGGAGGAAATTGATAGATTCTTGATTGATAGGGGTGTCCGAGGTAATGGGGAGAAGGCAGGAGAATGGGTTTGAGAGGGGAAGATAGAGTCATATGGTGATACAGTGTGGAAACAGGCCCTTCGGCCCTGCATGTCCCATCTGCACTAGTCCCACCAGCCCACGTTTGATCCATATCCCTCCGAACCTGTCCTATCCATGCACCTGTCTAGCTGTTTCTTAAATGTTGCGATAGTCCCTGCCACAACTACCTCCTCTGGCAGCTTGGTCCATACACCTACCACCCTTTGTGTGAAAAACATACCCCTCAGGTTCCTATTAAATCTTTTGCCCTTCACCCTGTGTCCTATGTCCTCTGCGCCTCAATTCACTTACTCAGGGCAAACGACTTAACCATATCTATTCAAATCAAGATTTTATACACCTCTATTAGATCATCTCTCAGCCTCCTGTGCTCCATGAAATAGAGTCCCAGCCTACTCAACCTCTCCCTATAGCTCTGGCCCTCTAGTCCTGGCAACATCCTCTTAAATCTTCACTGTACCCTTTCCAGTTTGATGACATCTTTCCTATAACATGGTGTCCAGAAACGAACACAATACTCTGAATGCAGCCTCACCAACTTCTTATGCAACTGCAACATGACCTCCCAACTTCTATACTCAGCCTGACCCGCTGAGTTACTCCAGCACTCTGAAACATCACAGAACAGGGCACGATTAGCAGGTTTGCTGATGATACAGAAGTGAGTGGTTTTGCAGATAGTGAAGATGGTTGTGAAAGATTGCAGCAGGATCTAGATCAATTAGTCAGGTGGGCAGAGGAATGGTTGATGGTTGTATGTTTCCTTGAAGGTCGTGTCGCAGGTATATCAGGTGGTCAAAAAGTATTTTGGCACTTTGGTTCTCATCAGTCAGAGTATTGAGTATAGAAGTTGGGAGGTCATGTTGCAGTTGTATAAGACGTTGGTGAGACTGCATCTAGAATATTGTGTTCAGTTCTGGGCACCATGTTATAGGAAAGATGTCAAACTGAAAAGAGTACAGAGATCCCCATCCTGGTTCAGTTCAATCAGGGTTTTGTCATCCACAAACTTGAGAAGCTTGACAGAGGTGTCTATGGAGGTGCAGTCATTGGGTGTGAAGTGGTGATTGGAGTGGAGTGGTGATGGAGTGGAGTGATTGGAGTGGTGATTGGAGTGGGGTGGGTGTAGAAGGGCCCAGTCTTTGCAGACTGAGGTCAGGCTGTGAGTGAGTGTGAAGTGGTTGGGTGGGAAAGGTTCCACTCAGTCTGCAGAAGGGTTTCAGCCTGAAATGTTACCTATTTCCTTCGCTCCATAGATGCTGCTGCACCCACTGAGTTTCTCCAGCATTTTTGTGTACCTTCCATTCTTTTCATACTGGAGTCTTGCGTTAAGTAGGTGTGAAGTGGTGAATGGGAAGGAGAGGGTGCAGGGTCCATTCTTTGCAGACGGGTCTGGCTGTGTTTGTTGGGGAGGGGGTTTCAGGGTTACGTTTCTGATTTTCAAGCCTGCAGTAATACTCATTCAGGTTGTTCGTCAGCTGACGATTGCCCAAAGAGCGGGGGGCTTTCCTCTTATAGCTGGTGATTTCTTGCATGCCCTTCCAAACTGAAGAAGAATCACTAGCTGAGAACTTGCTCATCAACTTCTCAGAGTATCTTTCCTTGGCAGCTCTGATTCCTCTTCTCAGCGCTTTATCGATTAGGCTATCTTTTAACTCTTTAACGATTAGGCTATCGGCTTGACGCATATTTGCCCCCAGCACTCCCCCCGATCTCAAAATGGAAATGTTACATCTGTATATAATGATCCCATTAAAATGTGTATTTATGTCACAAACTATGGAATTCATATTTTTCAGTATTGTTATCAAGGAAAAGAAAGCAGTTCCAATTGTTTGATATTATTTGATATTGTTTAATATTATTCATATGGAGGAGAAAATATAATAGCTCTAAAACCTACCTTAATTTTGCAATCTCACTCAAGATAATCCCCCTTCCCCTCCCTCTCCCACATCCTCTCTTACCCCCTCTCTCTCTCCCCCTCTCTCTCTCTCTCCCCCTCTCCCCCTCTCACATACCCCCTCTTTCTTCCGGGGGGGGGGGGGGGGGGCGAAGAAGATGAAGGTGGTGGTGGGGTGGCGGGACCCAGCGGGTGTCAGCGAGGGGGCGTGGGGGGATGGGGAGCGAACGTGGCATGGGCCCCGCGGGGGTGGCGGGGACCCAGTGGGCCCAGTGAGGGTGGCCCAGCGTTGGGCGGGTGAGGCATAAGTCACGGGCGTGGCGTGGGCCAACGGGGGTGGTGTGGGCCCATAGGCGTGGGCCCAGTGGGGGTGGCGTGAACCGGGGGGGTCAGCGGGGGTGGGTCCCAGCGGGGGGTGGCATGAGCCCGAGCTGGGGGGGTGTGGGGAAAGATGGCGGGGGGAGGCGAGAGGAGCGGGCTCCGCCACAGCGGCGACTGGTGTAGGGATTGCAGCCGTTGGGTTCAGATTCAGCCACTCCCGCCCGGGGACAAGAGTACAGAGAACTGGCCGTTTCCGTGGAATTTTTGTCTTGTTTTTATGTTTTTTTTCTGTTTTTTTTTTGTGGGGTTTCTGTAAGGGGGGGGGGGGGGGTGCGGAGGGGGTAACCCAAAATCTCACCCCCCCCTTCGTTGGGGCCATACAATTCATTGGCCTTTACAGGAGAAGATCAAAACTCTGGTGCTGACTCACCTCACCAAACAGGAAGACGGCCGAGTCCGGAGCGGGCAATGGTGGTTTGCCTGAAGCAAGGGCTGAGGATTGGTAGGGCCCGAAACAAAGATTCGGAGGCTGCAAATGCGGGTTGGCGGACCTCAATCTGAAGAAGGGTCTCGACATCTAAACGTTCCCCATTCCTTTTCTCCAGAGACGCTGCCTCACCCGCTGAGTTACTCCAGCATTTTGTGTCTATCTTTGGTGTAAACCAGCATCTGCAGTTCCTTCCCACACAAAGAACTGCAGGTGCTGGTTTATGCCAAAGATAGGCACAAAATGCTGGAGTAACTCACTGGGTCAGGCAGAATCTTTGGAGAAAAAGGATGGGTGACGTTTTATCATCTGTTCCCATTGGACAGAAGATAAAAAAAGCTTGAAAGCACGTAATACCCGATTCAGGAATAGCTTCTTCCCCTCATTATCAGACTACTGAACGGACCTCTCATAAGCACGGGTGTAGTCCCAATTTTCCAACCTGTGGATGTTGTGGATGTTGAACATAGATTTTCACTGTAACTGTAATGCTACATTGCTGTAACACTATCAAACTGTTGATACATGCTTTCAAGCTTTTGCTAGTTTTCCCTATGCACTACCTGTTGTACATGTGTGTGGCTTGATGGTACTCATATATATATATACAATTTGACTGGATAGCACGCAAACAAAAGCTTTTTACTTTTGAAAGTACAAAAGTGATATAATAGCAAACCAGTACTGTATAGAAATGTCCTGACCCAAAACGTCACCTATCCATGTTCTCCAGAGATGCGGCTGCCAGTTTGTTTTGGCGCCATTTCCAAAGTTCAAAATCCAGCACGCCCACACGCAGTGGCTTCCAATCTAGGTAAGCCCCAGGCACCCACAGAGCCTTCCTCTATCGCCTTCAACCGGATCAGACTGCGAACCAACGTCCCTCTCCTCTCGTCGCCTGGCAATCGTTGTGTCCCGTGGGCGCATCTTGCAGCCGACCTTGAAGACGCTGGAGGCATCACCCCAGTTCATCCTCCTACCAGCCCTCGCCCCTCGTGTCCGATGTCTCCAGCGGCTACTTCCTCATCGGTTCTCCGGTCTTCGGGGGACTAGTGGGTCCGGGCCCGGAATGCCTCGTGCGACAGGCCTCGTGTGGCCGAGCCTTTATATCATCTGGGCGGGTTCCCCATTCCACGGCCCTGGCACCTCGTGGTTTATCGGGAAACCGATCAAATAATAAATGTTCGGTTGCTTGCGGAAAGAACACGGCATTGAAAAGATTGAATAACTCTACTTAGGACCCACCGTTGACATGAGGAGCCATATGGTCTATTCTGCACTACATTACCATGAGCAGAAATTAGTGAAACCGTAGGAAGGTGATTAAACATGTAAGAAGGAATGCAGATGCTGGTTTACATTGTGGACACAAAATGCTGGAGTCAACTGCGAACCAACAGGAGGTGCAATTCCTCGTCGCAAACAAAATTGTGTCCCCTGGGCGCATCTTGCAGCGGACTGTTCCAGCTGCTACGGTCAGGCAGTTCAAACGCCTACCGTTGCCCCCATGCAGTGTCTCCAGTGGAAAGGTTCCTCAAGGGTTTTCTTCTTCCAGAGGCAATTGGGACTGCCCGGAACGCCTATCTCAGGCCCGTGGGACGAGCCTCTACAGAACATTTGGGCGGGTTCCCCATTCCATTGGCATTTATTATCGGGAAACCTATCAAAGAATAAATGTTCGGTTGCTTTATGATTGTGTTTATAATTTGTTTTGGTTGTTTTGTTGTTTGTCTTTTGCACAAAAGACCGCGAGCATTGCCACTTTACATTTCACTGCACATCTCATATGTGTATGTGACAAATAAACTTGACTTGACTTGACTTGACTTAACTCAAGGGGGCAGGCAACTTCTCTGGAGAAAAGGAATAGGCGACATTTCGGGTCGAGACCCTTCATCAGACTGAGAGTCAGGGAGGGGGATACTAAATACACATAAAATGCTGGAGAAACTCAGCGGGACAGGCATCATCTCTGGAGAGAAGGAAGACCCGAAATGTCACCCATTCCTTCTCCGGACTTACTCCAGCATTTTGTGGATTTAAATCTTAGATTTAAACCAGCATCTGCAGGGGGATACTAGAGGTATGGGAAGGTACAAAACACAGCAGAGCCATAGGAAGTTGATTTCAGTTGTATGGAGTTACTCTTCTTAAAACAACGGTATCCTAAGAAACACAACTAAATTTAGATTCTTTATAAGAGAGCCAGTAGAAAATGCCATCACAGTTCCCGGCTGTGATGGAGATGACTGGGTAATTAATTTGAATGAGGTTACTGACCCTGTGGAATATAGTGACTGCTCCATTAATTATACTTCCATTTATTTTATTTTAATGCTTTTTGTTATTAATTAGTGCCTAAAAGTATATTTATTGAAAAGTATTTTCTTAAACTAAAGTGTGTTAAATAGCTTTTTTTATCTTTTAATTATATTGAACAGTGACTTAATCAACATGTTCTGTGGTCCGAATGAGTGAGGAATCCAGAGAACCATTGAAGCATTATCCAGGTACATTTCTCTATAATTTCTCCAGCAATATCACTGGCTTGAAAAGGAGACTTTTGTGCTATCTCTGTTTCTGCTCCATAGTCTTATCCACTCATACAGCGTTGAAACAGGCCCTTTGGCCCAACTTGCCCATGCCGACCAACATGTCCTATCTACACATGCCCCACCTGAAGAACAGAGTCTCTTGCACAGATTCAATAGGGATCTGAGGGATACCTTTCTCATACTAAAGGTGGTGGGTGTATGAGCTGCGAGCTGCCGGATGAGGTAGTTGAGGCAGGGACTATCGCAATGTTCAATAAACAATTAGACAGGTACATGGATAGGACATTTTTAGAGGGATATGGGCCAAATGCAGGCAGGTGGGACTAATGTAGATGGAACATGTTGGTTGGTCTGGACCAATTGAGCCAAAGGGCCTATTTCCTCGCTATATGACTATGATTCTGATCTGTCATGTCAGCAGTAAATAAGACTAGTGGACATGGATTTATGGTGGTAAAGGGGGGGGGGGGAAATTCAGAAAGTACTTGATGGAACCTTCTTCATCCAGAGAGAGGTCAGTACCTGGAAGGCAGTGCTGCAAAGAGTGCATGAAGTTGGGTTGCTGACTGCACTTAAGAAAGTCTCTTGATGAATACTTGTATCACTTAAACCGAAGGGGTTATGGGCCAGGTGTTGTGAGAGGTTAATACATAGAGCCATAGAGTCATACAGCATTGAAGCAGGCCCTTTGCCCCAACTTGCCCACGCCGACCAATATACTCCATCGATACACCCACTGCCTGCATTTAGCCCATATCCTTCTAATGTATGTCCAAATGTTGTTTTACTCTGGGTAAAAGACTCTGTTCATTTACCGTATGTAATCCCCTCATGATCTTATACATCCCGAAAAGATAACCTTTAATCCTCCTGTCTTTCAAGGAATAAATTCCCAGTTGCTCAACCTCTTCGTGTAGGTCAGGTCCTCGAGTCCTGGCAACATCCTTGTAAATCTTCTCTGCACCCTTTCCAATTGGACAACATGCTTCCTGTAAAAGAATGATGAAAACATGAACTATGGAAATACAGTTCCAACACACAGGAAGGAATACGTAAGTTATTTATGCCCTTCCTCTCAACGAATACTGCAACCATGCAAAATAAAACATAATTTAACAATTAATGGCAAGAATTCATAGTTTTCTTATTGGAGGAACAGGCAGCATCTGGGGAGGAAATGGCCAGGCGACGTTTTGGGTCAGGACCCTTCATCAGACTGAACCAAAGGGATGGCCGCTAGAACCTTTACTGAAGATTGTGGTGTTTGTATCTGGAATTCACTGCTTTAACAGATGGTGGACTTACTCATAAGGGAATTTGCTGTGTTTGAAGGTGATTGGGATTGCTGTTTGTACGTTCTCCCTGTGACCACGTGGGTTTACCCTGGGTGCTAGAGGTATGAAAAGGTACTAAACAAATCACAGCCGGCACAGATGACTCTGAACCTTTTCATACCTCTAGTTTCCCTCGCCACTGAAGAAAGGTCTCGACCTGAAATGTCACCTATTCCGTTTTCTCCAGAGATGCTGCCTGACCCACGGAGTTACTCCAGCGCTTTGTGTCTATCTTCGGTGAAAACCAGTATCTACAGTTCCTTCCTGCACATTGTCTTGCCCGAGACAAGCGGTGGCTTGTATGAATCTCCCATGCACTGAAATCTTATGAGCTTCTTTAATTATGTTTAAAAAAATCCTCCACATCCTTGCCAAATGAAAGATTAAACATTCCCTCTTGTCTGCAGGACCTCGTTCAGTTGGACATCTCAAAGCGCTCAGTCATTCCAACAGAGAGAAGCACGCTACTGAATTTCTATAACCTTTGTGGAGACTCTCGTTTATTGGATTAAATTTCTGAATTTAATAGTTCCGACTCAGTGAGAAGCTTTGTGATTCTATCTCTCGAATTCAGAAATGTCATGTTGTATAATTCATAGGATCATTTTGCTAAGTCAGTGAATGCCTTTTCCATTGGGAATAACAGGCTTTTTTTTCCGAGAGCACAAATCAGTTTTAAAATGTCTTTCGAACGTAGATAGACACAAAATGCTGGAGTAACTCAGCGGATCAGGCAGCATCTCTGGAGAAAAGGAAAAGGTGACATTTCGGGTCGAGATCCTTCTTCAGACTGAGAGCAACAAGAGAGGGTGTTGCAGAACTCCAGTCGGAGAGAGGAGGAGGGAAACTAGTGGTATGAGAAGGTTCAGGACAAATCAGAGCTGGCACCGAAGACCTAGAAATGGTGGAGCCCACAATGGTCCATTGTTGGCTGTGGAAGAGGTGATAACGAGGGATATACGTGGATGCAATCGGTGGAACTAGCAGGGCGACTAGGGTGGAAAAGGGGCGGAAAGAGAGGAAACGCAGGGGTTACTTGACGTTGGAGAAATCAATATTCATACCGATGGGTTGGAAGCTGGCCAAGCGACATATGAGGTGCTGCTCCTCCACTTTGTGTTTGACCTCACTCTGACAGTGGAGGACTGTGGGTGGCTGCTGAACGTCGGATAGGCAGCAGGCCTGGCTCACCCACCGCACAACCGGATCAGCCAGCCAGGGGGGGGGGGGGTCCGAGGCTCGTTTCCTGATTGCCCCCAAAGACTGGGACCCCTGCAACGCCTATCCTACCTCAACAGCAGAACACTACAGCCCACCTTCTGCACTACCATGGTCTTGCCTTGTTTTCTTATTGCGTTTTGTATCAACGTCTTGCTTTTTTGTACCATGTTCATTAGTTCTGAAGGTTTACGTGTGCTTTATGGCTGATTTCTGTTTTTGTGTCTTTAACATCGTCTATGTGCCTGCAACGCTGCTGCGAGCAAGATCCCATTGTAGCTACACCTCACTGTACTCATGCACATGACAATGAAATCAACGACGTGAGCCCTTTAGCTGAGATCCCACTCACTGGAAAATACAGAGATGGATGGCAAGTCAGTTCATTAAATGGAGCATGGATTCATTCATATTTATGTTATATTTAGTGCAGGACCCACTGAGAATAATGTGAGGGGATCTCATGTATGACCTCCAGTCTCCTTGACGATTACCATCTTATGGAGTGTGGAGAGATTCATTTGATTTGCATTGTGGAATTTTATTTTGCAGACTCCCTGTGGCCATTATCTTTCTGTTAGTGGCTGCCTCGTCTCCTCTTCTGCTCAGTCGGATGAGGCTGTGGATGCTGGGCAGGGACATCCCCCTGGGAGCTTTGTAGCCATCTTCCTTATAGAGTCATGGAGTCGCACAGCAGGGAAACAGGCCCTTTGGCCCACTGAGTCGATGATAACCGTCAACTCCAACCCTGCAACAATCTCACATGCCCATAAAGACACAAATTGCTGGAGTAACTCAGCGTGTCAGGCAGCTTCTCTGGAGAACGTGGATAGGTGACGTTTCCTTTAGACTTTAGATATACAGCGCGGAAACAGACCCTCTGGCCAACCGAGTCCGCGCTGACCAGCGATCACCCTGTACACTGGCACTTGGGACAATTTACAGAAATCAATTAACCTACAAATCTGTATGTCTTTGAAGTGTGGGAGGACGGGTGGACCACCGGGTGGCGCCGCGATGGCAGCCTGTGTATCATTTTTTTTTGTTATTTTTAGTGTGTCAGAAATGTATGTTTTAATGTTTCTCGGTATGTTTTATGTGGGGGGTTGGGGGGAGGAGGGGAATAGGGGGAAACCTTTTTCAGTAACTTACCTCGATGAAGATGTGACCTTTCTCCGTCCCCCCCTGCTTGGATTGGTGCGGCCTTTCCTGGAGACCGGCCTGGAGCTTTAAGCCGCAAATGTGGCGTGGACTTAGCATCGCTGAGCGGGCGATCCTTTGCCGAGGATCGCTGTGGAAGTGCTCCGACCATGGGGCCTGTGGGCTTTAATACCGTAAAGCCGCGGTCTCCGGTAAGAAGAGGCCGACTCGGGAGCTCCATGCCGCAGAGTGTTCCGATCCGTCCCGATGCCGGAGTTTCCATCATCCCGACGAAAGATCTTGAACAGCGGACCGTCGGCAGAGGCACTGCTGAGGATTCAAACAGCCCCGACCACCACGGGTGAATAAAGAGCTAAACTTTATTTCCTTCCATCACAGTGAGGAATGTTGATTCCACTGTAGTGGATGTTTATGTTAAATTTATTATGTACTAGACTAAGTGGGACCCGTTGGGTCCCAGCATCACACAGGAGGGCTGGTCATCCAACGCAATATTCCACCTCTCCACCAATTCTAATATTGGTGGCCAGTGGTGGGGGGGGGGGGGGGGGGGGGGGGGGGGGGGGGGGGGGGGGGGGGGGGGGGGGGGGGGGGCTTTGTGGAGCGCTAGTATGGGTGTTGTGGGCTGAAGGGACTGGTTTCCAGAGGGCTAGTATGCAAATTTTGCACCAAATGGATTCTTGGGCTGGCGTCAGTCAATCAAGCCTGTTGTGCTGGCAACTCACTCACTCACGGCTGGTGGGCTGGTAGTTGACTCACGCCTAATCCTTGAAATTCTATTTCAAGCAGGGTATAAGGCCACCAAATTCAAGTGCAGTTTCTTACCACTTCTAGCAGGGTGCAAGGCCACCAAATTCAAGTGCAGTTTCATACCATTTGAAGTAGGGTGCAAAGCCACTAAAGACAGTGAGTCATGACCTCTCCCTCCTCTATCTTGCAGAGACTGAGCCACACCCACATTTCCAGGTTTTATAACGCCCCCCCCCCCTCCACCGGAAAAGGTGTGGCTTTCATGGAGTGATTGACAGGAGAGAGATTCTCAACATTTAAAAAAAACTAATAACACTTTTATTTTTCATTGATGGGAAGAATTCTCTGCACCTGCTCAGCGGAGGGGGACTGAGTAAGATGGCCAAAAATCACAGCCGTAAGTGGTAGCGTTTTATCTAAAATCAATATACAGTGCAAACAGGAAGTAAGTGCATTTACAGTAGTGCCTTTTAACTTCAAGCCAAAGCACCCAAGCCACCATTTGCAGTAAAAAGTGCATTTCAACTTAATGCCACCATTTGCAGTAAGTGGTGCCTTTCAACTTCAAGCCAATGCACACCCAAGCCACCATTTGCAGTAAGTAGTGCATTTCAACTTCAAACCACACCCAAGCCACACCCAAGCCACCATTAGCAGTAAGAGGTGCCTTTCAACTTGAAGTCAAAGCTCCCAAGCCACCATTTGCAGTAAGTAGTGCCCTTCAGCTTCAAGCCAAAGTAACCAAGCCATCATTTGCAGTAATAGTGCCTTTCAACTTCATGCCAACGCACCCAAGCCACCATTTACAGTAAGTAGTGCCTGTCAACCTCATGCCACCATTTGCAGTAAGTAGTGCCTTTCAACTTCAAGCCAAAGCACCCAAGCCACCATTTGCAGTAAGTAGTGCCTTTCAACTTCAAGCCAACGCTCCCAAGCCACCATTTGCAGTAAGTGGTGCCTTTCAACTTCAAGCCAAAGCAACCAAGCCACCATTTGCAGTAAGTAGTGCCTTTCAACTTCAAGCCAATGCACCCACGCCACCATTTGCAGTAAGTAGTGCCTTTCAACTTCAAACCAAAGCTCCCAAGCCACCACTTGCAGTAAGTAATGCCTTTCAACTTCATGCCACCATTTGCAGTGCCTTTCAACTTAATGCCAAAGCACCCAAGCTACAATTTGCAGTAGGTAGTGCCTTTCAACTTAAAGCCAAACCACCCAAGCCAACATTTGCAGTAAGTAGTGCCTTTCAACTTCAAGCCACAATTTGCAGTAAGTAGTGCCTTTCAACTTCAAGCCAATGCACCCAAGCCATCATTTGCAGGAAGTAGTGCCTTTCAACTTCAAGCCAAAGCTCCCAAGCCACCATTTGCAGTAAGTAGTGCCTTTCAACTTAATGCCACCATTTGCAGTAAGTGGTGCCTTTCAACTTCAAGCCACACCCAAGCCACCATTTGCAGTAAGTAGTGCCTATCAACTTCAAGCCAAAGCAACCAAGCCACCATTTGTAGTAAGTAGTGCCTTTCAACTTCAAGCCAAAGCAACCAAGCCACCATTTGCAGTAATAGTGCCTTTCAACTTCATGCAACCATTAACAGTAAATAGTGCCTTTCAACTTCAAGCCAATGCACCCAAGCCACCATTTACAGTAAGTAGTGCCTGTCAACCTCATGCCACCATTTTCAGGAAGTAGTGCTTTTCAACTTCAAGCCAATGCACCCACGCCACCATTTGCAGTAAGTAGTGCCTTTCAACTTCAAACCAAAGCTCCCAAGCCACCACTTGCAGTAAGTAATGCCTTTCAACTTCATGCCACCATTTGCAGTGCCTTTCAACTTAATGCCAAAGCACCCAAGCTACAATTTGGAGTAGGTAGTGCCTTTCAACTTAAAGCCAAAGCACCCAAGCCAACATTTGCAGTAAGTAGTGCCTTTCAACTTCAAGCCACAATTGGCAGTTAGTGCCTTTCAACTTCAAGCCAATGCACCCAAGCCACCATTTGCAGTGCCTTTCAAATTCAAGCCAAAGCAACCAATCCACCATTTGCAGTAAGTAGTGCCTTTCAACTTCATGCCAAACCATTTGCAGTAAGTGGTGTATTTCAACTTCAAGCCACACCCAAGCCACCATTTGCAGTAAGTAGTGCCTTTCAACTTCAAGCCAAAGCAACCAAGCCACCATTTGCATTAAGTAGTGCCTTTCAACTTCAAGCCAAAGTAACCAAGCCACCATTTGCAGTAGGTAGTGCCTTTCAACTTCAAGCCAAAGCACCCAAGCCACCATTTGCAGTAAGCAGTGCCTTTCAACTCCAAGCCAAACAACCCATGCCACCATTTGCAGTAAGTAGTGCCTTTCAACTTCAAGCCAAAGCAACCAAGCCACCATTTGCAGTAAGTAGTGCCTTTCAACTTCAAGCCAAAGCAACCAAGCCACCATTTGCAGTAAGTAGTGCCTTTCAACTTTAAGCAAAAGCTCCCAAGCCACCATTTGCAGTAAGAAGTGCCTTTCAATTTCAAGACACACCCAAGCCAAGCCAACCAGGGGGAGGGGGGGGGGGGGTGGAGAGAAAGGGGGAGGGGGGGGGGGGGGGGGGGGTGGAGAGGAGGAGGGGAGGGAGGGGGGGGGGGGGGCTCTCTGGAGCGCTAGTATCAACCATTTTAGAACCAATAGACTTTTTCTTTGCAAGCTTAGAACCAATAGACATTTTTTGCAAGCTTTAGAACCAATAGACATTTTTTGGCAAGCTTTTGAACCAATAGACATATTTTTGCAAGCTTTAGAACCAATAGACATATTTTTGCAAGCTTTAGAACCAATTTTTTTGCAAGCTTTAGAACCAATAGACATTTTTTGCAAGATTTAGAACCAATAGACATTTTTTGCAAGCTTTAGAACCAATAGACATTTTTTTGCAAGCTTTAGAACCAATAGACATATTTTTGCAAGCTTTAGAACCAATAGACATTTTTTTGCAAGCTTTGGAACCAATAGACACTTTTTGCAAGCTTTAGAACCAATAGACACATTTTTTGCAAGCTTTAGAACCAATAGACATTTTTTGCAAGCTTTAGAACCAATAGACATTTTTTTGCAAGCCCAGTTTTAGAACCAATAGACATATTTTAGAACCAATAGACATATTTTTGCAAGCTTTAGAACCAATAGACATATTTTTTGCAAGCTTTAGAACCAATAGACATATTTTTGCAAGCTTTAGAACCAATAGACATTTTTTTGCAAGCTTTAGAACCAATAGACATTTTTTGCAAGATTTAGAACCAATAGACACATTTTTTGCAAGCTTTAGAACCAATAGACATTTTTTTGCAAGCTTTAGAACCAATAGACATATTTTTTTTGCAAGCTTTAGAACCAATAGACATATTTTTTGCAAGCTTTAGAACCAATAGAGACATTTTTGCAAGCTTTAGAACCAATAGAGACACTTTTTGCAAGCTTTAGAACAAATAGACATTTTTTGCAAGCTTTAGAACCAATAGACATTTTTTTGCAAGCTTTAGAACCAATAAGACATTTTTTTGCAAGCTTTAGAACCAATGGACATTTTTTGCAAGCTTTAGAACCAATAGACATTTTTTTGCAAGCTTTAGAACCAATAGACATTTTTTGCAAGCTTTAGAACCAATAGGCATTTTTTTGCAAGCTTTAGAACCAATAGACATTTTTTTTGCAAGCTTTAGAACCAATAGACATTTTTTTTGCAAGCTTTAGAACCAATAGACATTTTTTTTGCAAGCTTTAGAACCGATAGACATTTTTTGAAAGCTTTAGAACCAATAGCCACATTCTGCAAGCATTTTAGAACCACTAAGGGCACTTACATATGAGTTGACATGTGTTCAGTGTTATTCACAGCGCAGGGAAACGTGACCCTCTGCCTTCCTCCATCTTGAAGAGGCTGTGTGGCACACCACTTCCTGGTTTTATAGTCCCTCCCCCCTGCCGCCAGCGGAGGCAGCAGAGAGAATGGGGAATTTTGTAAAAACATTAATATCTATGTCATTTTTAATCGATGGGAAAAATCCTCGGCACATATGCGGGGGAGTGAGGTGGCCAAAAATGACGGCCGTAGGTGGCAGCGTTCTCTCAGAAATCGCAGCACAGATGGCCAAAACCAGTCAAGAACAGACTTTTAGTAATATAGATAGATAGATTGTGTTATTTTTTACTTGTATGGATGTATGGTAACTCAAATACCACTGTACCTTAATTGGTGCATGTGACAATAAATGTGAACTTGAACTTAAAATTGTGAACAAACTTAAAATTGATTTTTAATTTTACTGCACCTTCGGGTGCATGTGACGAATAAAATTGACTTTGACTTCGAACTTGAACTTGAAACCGGAGCACCCGTAAATAACCCACGCTGACACAGGGAGAACGTACAAAACACCACCTGTAGTCAGGATCGAACCCAGGTCTCTTGCACTGTAAGGTAGCAACTCTACCGCTGCGCCACGTTGCCATTCTTGTTCTCTCGCGGCATTTTGGGTCAGACCCTTCTTCTAAAGACGGAACTGGAAACTGAAACTTCACCTCGGGTGGGCGGCGCGACTCACATCGCAGCGGCCTCTGCAGTCCTTCTGTCGTTTTTTTTTTTTTTTGTCTCGTTTGTTTGTAGTTTTAATTTTTTTTTAACTGACTTTGTGTGTGGGGGACGGGGGGTGGGGAAACATTTTAAAATCTTTCCCCTGCACGGAGAACCCGACCTTTTCTCTGTCGGGTCTCCGTTGTCGTTGGGGCTGAGCACCGTGGAGCGGCCTCCAACCGGAACGACCTGGGGCTCCAGTCGCGGAGCTGCGGGCTTACCCACCATTGTGGAGCTGACCGAGTTCTGAACGGGAGGAGCTGTGGTGGCGCGCTGCTGCGGCCCGACCCAGGAGATTCGGGGGCTCCAGCTGCCGGCCCGGTGGACGGTGACACCAGGAGCCCGCGGGTTCCAGGTGGGAGACCGCTTTTCGGGGCTTCCGCAACGGCGACTTCTCCCGCCCGAGTTGCGGGGTTGAGGATGACCTGGAGCGGCTTTAAATGGCCGCGGGACTTGTTAGCGCCCGCCGGGGGCTCCAACACTAAGACCCGGAGCGCGGCCTTGCATCGCCCGGCGCGGCTTTAATGGCCGCGGGACTTATTTACCATCGCCTGCCGGGGGCTTTGACTCTGACATTGGGAGGAGAACGAGGAGTGCAGGGGAGAGATTTTAATACTTTGCATTCCATCACAGTGAGGAGGAAATTCACTGTGATGGATGTTCGTGTAAATTGTGTTGTGTCTTGGCTCTTCTTCTTGTTTGTATGACTGCAGAAACCAAATTTTGTTTGAACCTCTGGGTTCAAATGACAACAAATAAATTGTATTGTATTGTACCTATTCAGGTTCTCCAGAGATACTGCCTGACTCGCTGAGTTACTTCAGCACTTTGTGTCTTTTTTTTTGTAAGCCAGCATCTATCTGCAGTTTCTTGTGCCCCACTTTCCCGTCAGCTCCTCACAGAATTTGGTGCTAACTATAGAGGCCTATTTTAAAACAATGTAGAATATAAAAGTATCATGTTTGGCAGACTGCCATCAATCCTATCAGGTTCACTAAAGGGAAGGATATCTTCCAGTCTCACCCTGTCTGGCCTACCTTTGAATCCAGACCCATCATGGTGACTAACATTTAACTATCTCTTCAATTCAGGGCCATTTAGGGATGGATGGTAAATGCTGGCACTGCCTTCTCTCCCTCCCCTCCCCTCTTGCTGGCACTGCTCTTCCACGCCCCTCTCTTCTTTCTGTATCCCCCCCCACCCATTTTTTTCCTACTCTCCCTCCCACCCCCACCACTACCTACCCCAGCTCCACATACCACCTATATCCCTCTCTCTGGCTTCACATTTCATTCATCTTCTCTCCTTATCTTACCCTCTTTTGCCTCCTTCTCATCGTTGGCCTTTGTCAACCCATCTACCGATCAAACCCTCTCACCTGTATCCATCTATCACTTGCCAGGCCTTTATCCTGCCCTCCCTTAGTCCACTCTGTGCACTGTACTGCTTTATGTTGTGTTCTATGTTCTACAGCTGTGTTCAGGAGTGACTTAAAAAACCCTTTGAGATGGAATTAGATTTTTTAAGGACCATTCCAAAGTGCCAGAAGTAACTTTCCATCCTTAATGATCTACTGAACTATTTAGGAAGTCATTCATCAGTCACCCAGGAGCCTCTTGAAGATAAAGAAAATGGATTTCTCTCCTTGAAAACAAAATGTTCCCTCCACAAAAAGCACAGGAGAATGGGGCTGAGAAGGAAAGATAGATCACCCATGATTGAATGGTGGAGTAGACTTGATGGGCCAAATGGCCTAACCCTTCTCCTATAACTTAAGAACTATTGAACTGCGAGAAATAATCCTAAAAGTGGTGCCACAGGTGGTGAAGAAGACATTTGGCACACAGGTCTTCATCAGTAAGGTCATTGAGTAGAAAAGTTGAGACATTATACTATAGTTGTACAAGATGTTGATGAGTATTGTGGACAGTTTTGGTTACCTTGCTATGGGAATGAAACCATTAAGCTGGAATGAATGCCAAAAAGATTTATAAAGATGTTGCCACAACACAATGGACTGAACTATAGGGGAGAGGATGAACAGGCGAGCACTTTAGTCTTTGGAGTGCAGGAGACTGATGAGGGCTGAGTTTATATGAGGGACATATATTGGGTAAATATTTGTTATTCCGTTTTCCAGAGTAGAGTCTTTTTCCCAGGATGGGGCAATAAAGAATTGGGTTTAAAGTGAGAGGGGAAAATTTGAATGGAACCTCAGGGTCTACATTTTTGTCACAAAGCATGCTTGGTATATGGAACAAGGTGCCAGATGTAGTTGAGGCAGATACTATAAACCACATTTAAAAGATGGATAGGTACATGGATAACAAAGGTTGAGAGAGATACGGGTCAAATGCAACCAAGTAGGACTAGTCTAGGTGGGTCATCTTGGTCGGCATGGACGTTGGGCCAAAGGGCCTGTTTCCATGCAAAAGGACTCTGACTATAAGTTGTTACAGCTACCCAGACATTTTTTGCTCTTCATTATTGTGGACTTTAACCAAATTTAAATCCCATTACGGCCATGGTGGGACTTGCCTGTTAGTTGAGGCTTCTGTATTAATGGTCCAGTGTTCTAATTGACTGTAACCCTGTGGCATGTAGGAAGGAAAGCAGGAGAAATCTCTACGGCCTACATTTGGCCTGAAATCAACATCGCTAAAAAAAATCATATGCCAGAGCACCACTGTTTTGTTTAGTTTAGTTTAGAGATTTAGTTTAGTTTAGAGATTTAGTTTAGTTTAGTTTGGCGGAAACAGGCCTTTCAGCCCAACAAGTCCATGCTGACCAGTGATCCCCATGCACTAACACCATTTCACTTGCACTTTTTGTGCAATGTGACCAATAAACCGTATTGTATTGTATTGTATTGTATTTTACACACTAGGGACAACTTACAATTATACCAATCCAATTAACTTCTAACCTGTACATCATTGGAGTGTGGGAGGAAACCTGAGCAAGTGGAGAAAACCCATGCAGGCCACAAGGAGAACGTACAAACTCCATATAGACAGCACCCGCAGTCAGGATTGATTCCCGGGTTCACTGATGGTGTAAGGCAGCAACTCTACCGCTGCACCACCGTGCCATCTGGTAGCTGATAGGGTAAAAATCTCTCCCCAGTTCAGTGAGCAGCTGAAGGCTCCCACTAGGTACCACGCCCCTCCACCCAGGCTGAACGGGAAACCCGGTGGTTTGTGGCCTGCAGGGGGAGCCATTAAGCCGGCCCATGCTTAGATGACCCGACGTGGCACGGAAGGAGAATCCCACGAGCCACCGCTGTTCATTCCCCGAAGACTGGCAAGGATGGAGCCAGCAACGAAAACGGACGCGACCGGCAAGGAGAGGAGAGGGAGACGGGGTCTGGCCTACCTCATGGTCAGCTGGGGGTGGCGCCCCCGGGGAACATACTGTAGGTAGACGGGCGAGGAGAGGACATCGGTTGCTGGTCGACCAAGGGAAGGCAACGGCTGTAGGCGTGCAGCAGCCTGGGGCTCGTCTGAATCAGGCACCGCTCAGACAACTGGCGAGTGCACTGGACTTGGAAAATGGCGCCAAACATGGTCCCTCAATCATATGGAATCACTAGACTATTTCTGTACAATTGTTAATCGGGGATGGTATGGTGATACTCTACAGGACTGTTTGTAAGAGAAGGATTTCACTGTGCAGTTGCACTTCGCACATGTTATAGGAAAGATGTCATCACGCTGGAAAGGGTGCAGAGATTAGCCAGATTGTCACATGATGTCAATTTGTTTCCACCCATGTGGTTGATATATGCTACCACGGTGGTATTGTCAATCTGTAGTCTAACATGCTGGTGATATGACCCAGTACAATATAACTATAGGCCATAGAATGCACCCAACATTTCCATGTAGTTTATGCCCAGTGTTAGTAATAATGATGCCTCCTGTGCAGTCCATCTACCTTCACAGCTAGAGATGGAATTGGTGGCACCCCACCCAAGTGCACTGGCATCAGTTTGTAGCACCATAGAAGGGTTGCTGATAATGGTTGGATTGAAACAAAGCCAAATGTTATCTATCCACCATTTTAGGTCCATTATAGCTTTGATTGATAGCTTCATTGGTCTGTCAAAATGACCAGCATTGATTTTGAGTGCTTGTATTTTTGCTCTGAAGAGTTACTACAGGTTTTTGTGTCTACACATGATTACAATTAAGCCATCCCCAGTGTAAGGACAAAGGGTACATAGAAACATAGAAACATAGAAATTAGGTGCAGGAGTAGGCCATTCGGCCCTTCGAGCCTGCATCGCCATTCAATATGATCATGGCTGATCATCCAACTCAGTATCCCGTACCTGCCTTCTCTCCATACCCCCTGTTCCCCTTAGCCACAAGGGCCACATTTAATCCCCTTACACTAAATGTTGTATTTAAGATAAAGTCTGATTACTTTAGTTTAGTTTACTTACCGTAGTTAAATTTATTGTCATGTGTCGGTACAGTGCAAAGCTTTTTTGTTGCGAGTTATCCAGTCTGTGGAAAGACTATACATGATTACAATCAAGCCATTCATAGTGTACAGATAAAGAGTGCAACATTTAGTGCAAGATAAAATGCGATTAGTTTAGTTTTGTTTAGTTGTTTAGTTAATTGTCACGCATGCCGAGGTACAGTGAAATGTTTTTTTGTTGCATGTCACCAGAAAGTGTATACATGATTCCATCAAGCCGCCCACAGTGTACAGATAAAGGGGATTATGTTTATTGCGGGATAAAGTCCAGTAAAGTCTGATTAAAGATAGTTTAAAGGTCTCCCATGAGGGAGATGGTAGGTCAAGACCAATCTCTGGTTGGTGAGAGGATGGTTCAGTTGCCTGATAACAGCTGGAAAGAAACTGTCCCTGAATCTGGTGGGATGCATTATCAAATTTCTGTACCTCTTGCCTGATGGGAGAGGGGAGAAGAGGTACAGAAATTTCACAGAGCACTATTGTTCAGCTTTTGGCACCATATTATAGGAAAGATGCTGTCAAGCTGGAAAGAGAGGAGAGAGGATTTATGAGGATGTTGCCAGGTCTCGAGGGCCTGAGCTATATGGGGAGGTCGAGCAGGCTAGGACTCAATTCCATGGAGTGCAGGAGGATGAGGGGTGATTATATAAAGGTGTACAAAATCATGAGGAATAGATCGGGTAGTGGCAAAGAGTCTCTTGCTCAGAGTAAGGGGATCGAGAACCAGAGAACATAGGTATAAGGTGAGGTGGGGGGGGGGGGGGGGATTTAATAGGAACCTGAGGGGTAACATTTTCACACAAAGGGTGGTATGGAATGAGCTGCCAGAGGAGGTAGTTGAGACAGGTACAATCGCAATGTTTAAGAAACATTTCTACAGGTACATGGATAGGACAGGTTTGGAGGGATATGGGTCGAAATGCAGGCAGGTGGGATACTGTAGATGGGACATGTTATCTATTCCTATCATGATTTTGTACACCTCCATAAGATCCCCCCTCATCCTCCTGCGCTCCAAAGAATAGAGTTCTAGCCTGCTCAACCTTTCCTGGTAAATCTTCTCTGAACCCTTTCCAGCTTGACAACATTATGCCAACAACATTAACAGCATCATGCTACTTCTTACTCCCCTCTCTAAAGGGCCTGCGACTGCATGCGGCAAGCGCGACCAAACCGGAAGCGGGGGCCGCGCGGAGGTCGAGTGATCCCCGTACAGAGAGTTGTGAGTTTGAGGAATTCTCTGCCTCAAAGGGCGGTGGAGGCCGGTTCTCTCAATACTTTCAAGAGAAAGCTAGATAGGGCTCTTAAAGATAGCAGAGTCAGACGATATGGGGAGAAGGCAGGAACGGGGTACTGACTATGGATGATCAGCCATGATCACATTGAATGACGGTGCTGGCTCGAATGGCCTACTCCTGCACCTATTGTCTGTTGTCTATGAATGTGTAGTGTGGCCAGACAACTGTGAGTATAACTAACCCTAAAGGTATACCTTTTTTGCAGATCTGCAAATACAAACCATGCACCATTAAACAATGGATTTGTCCCTGAGGCCAGAAATGACATGTACTAATTAGTTCCCCTTCCATATTGAGCAGCAGTACTGGTAATCATTGTGCTGAGTTGACAAACTAGCCTCAGTTATGGGAAACCCCTCCTGACTGTTCCTGTTGTAGTTTAAAACTTCCAAAGATGCACACAACCCACAAATATACTTACTGTATAGAAACAGGACCTTCAGCCCACCAAATCCATGCTAACCATTAAGCACCCATCTGCACCCATCCTATTTTGTGGTGTCTCAATGCCTTTGCAACTCAAGTGCTAATGGAGATACATCTCAGGTTGAGTCATAGTCAGACACCACGGAAACAGGCCCTTCTGCCCAACTATCCCATGCCGACCAACATGCCCCATCTATACTAATCCCAAACATGGACAAATGGGACTAGCGTAGCTGGGACATCTTGATCGGCAGAGGAAAGTTGGGCCAAAGGGTCTGTTTGCATGGTATGATTCTATGAATGATCCCCACCATCTGGGTTCTGCCCTCTTCTCACTGCTACCATCAGGCAGGAGGTACAGAAGCATGACGTCCCACATGACCAGAGTGGGAGCTTCGATCACCCCAAAGCAGGGCCTTCGATTGCTGGCTGCGGGAGCTTCGATCGCCCCGACTGCGGATGGTTCGATCGCCCCGACCGCGGGAGAAAAGGAGGGCAGAAGATAAGACTTTATTGCCTTCCATCACAGTGCGCTGTGGTGGATGTTTATGTAAATTTCTATGTTGTTTCTTGTCCTGCTGCTTTTTTGGTATGACTAGATGGCAAATCAAATTCCTTGTATGGAGACCATATCTTTAAAAAATGTTTTAAAATATGGTCTCTTTTTATTGATTCATTACATGTATAGTATGGTGCAACACAACTCTGGAATTAAACCGATTCACGAACAGGGTGATGGGTGTAGTGAGAAATGAAGCAGGTATATCAATACATAAAAGTACCTTTTTTTCTTTTTCTACATTATTTTTGTTTTTTGTCTTCTTACTCTTCTATAGGTTTTTACTCGTTCCTGGACTGCACTATCTGCTAGTCTAGAGGTTTACACATCACTATTTCTTTCACTTTCTCTCTATCTCGCTCTTTCTCTCTTGTTCTACTTCTCTCTTGTTAAATTTAAAATAGATGTACATTAAATGTATTTTGTCATATCATATGCTGTGGTCTATACTACTGTACATTGCTTCCAATAAAAATACAAATTAAAAAAAAAAAAAAAAAAATTCCTTGTATGTTCTTACTAATGTAATGAGTCGAGTCAGATACATATCAAGATACAACACATGTTTATTACATAGAAACATAGAAACATAGAAATTAGGTGCAGGAGTAGGCCATTTGGCCCTTCGAGCCTGCACCGCCATTCAATATGATCATGGCTGATCATCCAACTCAGTATCCCGTACCTGCCTTCTCTCCATACCCCCTGATCCCCTTAGCCACAAGGGCCACATCTAACTCCCTCTTAAATACAGCCAATGAACTGGCCTCAACTACCCTCTGTGGCAGAGAGTTCCAGATTACATCTACTTACAGCATCGATCTGCAGGACATTATAGTTCCTAGCAGCTACTCATACTGAATGGCGTAGGCAAGCCCTTGTTAATATAAAACACACATTGGGCGGAGCAACTGCCACCAAGCACTTCAATTGGCTAGTAGGAAATAACCAATCTACAGCTAGTAAATTATTTGTATCTTGTATCTTGTGAAAAGTGTTATGTAATTGCAAGCTTTTATTTCCACCGTCAGATCCCATTATATTTTCATAACTTTGTGAAGGACAGCAGATTTATTCCTCACAATTTTGCTCTGGTGCTCGTGTTATACTTTAATGTTTTATGTCCGATATGACCAAGCACTAAAATTTCTTGTAGTGTCTCGTTGACAGTAAACTTTGAAACCCCCATTGTTTCCCTACTGCAACAGCATCTAAATGAGATTTAAAAGACATTTGGATAGGTATTTGGATCGGAAAGATTGAAAGGCATATGGGCCAAATGCAGGCAGGTGGGACTAGTGTAGATGGGATGTCTTGGTTGGCATGGTTAAGTTGGGCCGAGGGGCCTGTTTCCATGTCCTGTGACTCAATGACTCCATGAAAGGACATTATAACCTTACTGCTGTAAACAGCTATTTACCTATTACTATCAGATACTTGAACCACCCCGCTTAACTCTAATCATACCTTAGCAACAAAACACTATGGTCTACTTTCCTTCAGACTTTAGACTTTAGAGATATAGCACGGAAATAATCCTTTGACCAACCGGGTCCACGCCGACCAGTGATCACCCTGAACACTAGCACTATCCTGCACATGAGGGGCAATTGACTATTTTACTGAAGCCAATTAACCTTGGAATCCGCACGTCTTTGAGGTGTGTGAGGAAACCGGAGCACCTGGCAAAACCCACGCAGAATGTACAAACTCCGCTCAAACTGCACCCAAGGTCAGGAGTGAACCCTGGTATCTGGTGCTGTAAGCCAGCAGTTCTACAAGCTGCACCACAGTGCCATGTGTTCTTGTTTCAAATAAATCCGCTGTCTGACAAAATTCCCAATTCGTGAATGTTTTGTGAGGAACTGCAGATACTAGCTTACACCATAGATGGACACAAAATGCTGGAGTAATTTCATCTCTGTTGAAAAAGAATAGATGACGTTACAGGTTGAAAATCTTCCTCTGACTGAAAGTAGAGGTGGGGGGCGGATGTGGAATAAACTGGCCAGAACAAATCAGAGGCAGCAACAGATGACCTCAGGTAGGGTGGAGCCCACAATGGGCCATTGTTGGTTGGGGAAGGTGTGATAACAAGAGGGATACAAGGATGTGAACAGTGGAACAAAATGATCTATAAATTTGTAGGTCTGTAAATGACTCCGTCACCGCTCTCTCATGCAGAGGGCTGTGGATGCTCATTCATTATATTCAAGCCAGCAATCGATGGATTATTTTTGTATGTTATAGGTATTAAGTGATCTGTGGATCAAAGAGGCAAACGTAGTTAACCTAGAAGATGAACCGTAATCTTATTCACTAAATTTATTGACTGGACCTATCGCTACTGCTCCTATTATTAATGGTCTTGTATAATTTTTAAGTATCATCTGTAAAAAGAAATTAACTTGGACAGGCGAAAGATATAGTCTGATTATAACAAACACTTTCGCGGCTTATCTCTGCTATCCTGGGAAGATGGCTGTAAATCTGAGGAGACATGAGAGAGAAAAAAATCTGTTTTAAGGTGAATGCTTCATGTCCAAACAGCTAATAGGTCAGGTTAGGAATTTATTACATGGATTTATGGAGCTGTCATCGACGGTCTTGATCTATGTTGTACTGCAGTGATGAATATTAAAGCAATAAGTTTGAAATATTAAAAGCAGAAAAATCCTGCGAGGGATTCTATGGAATTCATGAAGTGATATAAAACATGTTTTCCAATTGAAGGCCAGTCACGTGGCATTTATATTTCTCTTTGGACTGAGAACACAAAGTATTTTATCCAAGGCAGGGGAATCAAGATAGTGGAATCTTGAACAAGACACAACGTGCTGGAGGAACTCTGAAGGATTAGGGTGGCACAGTGGCGCCGTGGTAGACTTACTGTCTTACATCCTTACAGCACCAGAGACCCAGGTTCGATCCTGACTACGGGGATGCTGTCGTTTCTGAATTTGTATGATCTCCCCATGACCACGTGGGTTTTCTCTGGGTGCTTCGGTTTCACTCCAAAGACGTACAGGTTGGTAGGTTAAGTGGCTTTGGCAAAATTGCATATTTTCCCTGGTGTGTAAGACAGTGCAAGTGTATGAGGATCGCTGGTCGGCGTGCGCTCAGTGGGCCGGAGGGCCTGTTTCAGCGCTGTATCTCTAAACCAAATGAAACTAAACTCAGCGGGTCAGGCAGCATCTGTCTGAAGAAGGGTCCTGACCCGAGACGTCACCTGTCCATTCCTTCCACAGATGCTGCCTGACCCACTGAGTTCCTCCAACACTTTCTGATTTGAGTGAAAAAAAGGGAGGCAGAATGGGCCAGGTGTAGGGCGGAGAGCGAGAAAGCCAGGAGGGTGAAAAGCAAGAACACAAGAGTCAGTAGAATCCATTAAGTGAAGGAGGTGTTGATGGGAACTATTAGGGATGGAAGTGAATGGTAGTTGGAACCAAAGATCCTATAGCGGAGCAAGATGGGTTACTCTCACGCAAACGTGTAGTACGCTCATGGGCGGATTCATGGTTGATTATAGGACCCATTTTAGCAACCAGCCTCCGCCATCTTGTTCCGCCATCTTGCTTCTGGCCAAAGATTGGATCTTTGTTTCCGCAGCGGGGAGGAGTGTGGGGCCCAGGGAGAGGGGTGGGGCCCGGGGAGAGGGAGTGTGGGGCCCGGGGAGAGGGAGTGTGGGCCCGGGGCAGCGGGGAGAGGGGGTGTGGGGCCCGGGGCAGTGTGGGGCCCGGGGATAGGGGGTGTGGGGCGCGGGGAGAGGGGGTGTGGGGCCGGGGGGGGCAGCGGGGAGAGGGGGTGTGGGGCCCGGGCAGTGCAGCGGGGATGAGGGAGTGCGGGGCCCGGGGCGGCGGGGATGAGAGAGTGTCGGGTCCGGGGCAGCGCAGGGAGAGGGGCATAGGAGGGGGGGAGACATTGTACTGTGGGGGCAGGTGAGGGAGTGCCGGGGGGTGGGGATAAGGCCTAATGTGTGTGAAGTTGCGGGGAGGTTTACAATGTTTCTTATTTAATGTCCCTTGTCTAGTCTGAAATAAAGTTCATCATTGGATCAGAAGAAATATAATTGTGTGTGTTATATGATTATATACATTTATATCACATTCATGTAAGTGTGTTTATAAACATTTTATTCTTTAACAAGAATTAACAGAATTATGAACTAACAGAATCATGAATCTAACCCTATATCACGCACAAAAACTTCCCCCGCAATGTCAATTACCCTGCGAGTCGGGTCGGTTCCGGTTACTACAAAATCAACTCAAACACTGCTTGTGAGCCATTTAAAAATAAATGATTTAAAAAAACATTAAAAAAGACAATTACCAGTCAAATGTTATTCTTGACAAGAAGTATGAACTGACAGAATTATGAATCTAACCCACACAAACTGTTGCCCCGCAACATTGATTACACTGCGAGTCAGGTCGGGTCAGGTAGGCTCCGGTTACTAAAATGGGTGGGGAAAAATGCCCGGGATCCCCTCCATAGCGTACTACATGTCAGCCCATTGTATTTTGCAGGAGTGGCCCATCTTGCTCTGCTCTAAGATCTTTGGTTGGAACCAGAAACAGATGGGGGAGTGGTGAGGAGACCTGTGGGTGAAATACGTGTGCAGTGGGTGGATAGAACCAGGAACAGAGAGAAAAGCATTGGGAGATGGGGGGCTGGAGTGGTGGGGTGAGAAAGGGGTGTCAATTGGGTGGAATGGAGAAGAATTTGAAGCTAAGGGCTTTGGTTCTAGTTCAGAGATACAGCACTGAAAAAGGCTCTTCAACCCACGCCCGTTCATACTTGTTCTATGTTACTCACTTTTGCATCCACTTGCTACACACTCAGGACAATTTAAAGAGGCCAATTAACCTACAAACCCACACATCTCTGGGATGTGGGTGGAAACTGGAGGAAACACAAATGGTCACAAGGGTGGACTTGCAAAATGCACACAGACGGCATCTGAGGTCAGGATCAAACCCAAGTCTCGTGCGTTGTAAGGCAGCAACTTTATCAATGCGCCACTGTGTCACCAGTGAGATGAAAAATAGGGTTGGAGTAATTATCTAACCTTACAGCATGGAAACAGTCCCTTCGGCCCACTGAAACCTAGGCTGGTCACCAAACGTCCAAGACTATTCTTATTTTATTCTACCCATATTCCCATCAATTCTTCCCGTTTCTATCAGTCACGTTCAGAACTCGGAACAATATCCAATTTACCAACCCCTACTCCCGCACACATAATGTTTTTCCTGTAATTAGTTTAGCTTAATTATACAGCATGGAAACAGGCCCTTCAGCCCACCGAGTTCGCACTGACCAACGATTCCCGTACCGTACACTGACACACACTAGGGACAATATACAATTTATACCAAGCTAATTAGCCTACAAACCTGTACATCTTTAGAGTATGGGAAAACCTGGAGCACCTGGAGAAAACCCACGCGTGTAACGGGAAAAACGTACAAACTCTGTACAGACAGCAACTGTAGTCAGTACCGAAGTAGTCTCTGGCATTGTAAGGCAGCAACTCTTATGCCAACGTTATATTTTGTTTTATTGGCATGCACGTTTTTGTCAAGAGGTAGTTTCTTGTTTGCCCTAACACCTCATAAGCACTTTGTAAACTTTATGCACACCAGCATATGTTAACAATTTGAAAAGAACATTCTCTTCTTACAAAAAGACACAGCATGGAAACAGACCCCTCAATGCAACAAGTCCACGCTGACCATCGATCACTCGTTCACACTAGTTCTATTTTATCCCACTTTTTCATACACTTCCTACACTACACACTTGGAGCAATTTTACAGTGACCAATTATCCTACAAACCTACTCACCTTTGGAGTGCAGGAGGAAACCAGAGCACCCGGAGGAACCCCACATAGTCATGGGAAGAACGTGCAAATGCCACATAGACATCACCTGATGCCAGGAACCTGGGTCTCTGGCATTGTGAGGCAGCAGCACTACCAGCTGCTACACTGTGCCACCATTAACATAGAGACTATCCAAGCCCAGGACAATGGGGAGAGCACCACTATATTGTTTCACTGCAGTGACTCGGGTATCCTTTGCTTCCATCAGAGAAGCCAGATCTGGGATTGATTAAACGGTCAATGCAAAAGACATCTCCTCCCCATCTCCATATTTTACTGAAATGTTCATACCGCTGCTCTAGATGTCAGCTGCTCTACATCGGTGAGACCAAGCGTAGGCTTGGTGATCGCTTCGCCGAACACCACAGCTCGGTTCGCAATAACCGACCTGATCTCCCGTTGGCTCAGCACTTCAACTCCCACTCCCATTCCGAATCCGACATTTCCGTCCTCGGCCTCCTCCATGGCTAGAGTGAGGACCACCGCAAATTGGAGGAGCAGCACCTCATATTTCACTTGGGCAGTTTGCACCCCAGCGATATGGACATTGACTTCTCTAATTTCAGGTAGTCCTTACTTTCTCCTCCCCTTCTCAGCTCTCCCTCAGCCCACTGGTTCCACCTCTTCCTTTCTTCCTCTTCTCCGCCCCCCCCCCCCTCCCCACCCTCACATCAGTCTGAAGAAGGGTTTTGGCCCGAAACATTGCCTTTTTCCTTCGCTACATATATGCTGCCTCACCCGCTTAGTTTCTTCAGCATTTTTGTCTACCTAAGAATTCTATTTGTTCAGTTGTCAGCAGTTATGACAATTAAACACTCCTGTCTCTTAATCCATATGGATTCTGATTCAGCATGTTATTATTGTCTAAGTTCTCAACTGAATAGGTTTAATGTTTTCTTGTAAATAACCCTGGGTGTATGTATTAAACGTAGGAATTCACATCCATGTAGAGACAAATAATTGCAGTTGCCGGTTTATACCAAAGATAGACACAAAGTGCTGGAGGAACAGCGGCAGCATCTCTGGAGAAAAAAGATGGATCATGTTTCGGGTCAGGACCCTTCTTCAGACAGCAGCAGCATCCCAACCAGGAAATGTAACCCATCTTTCTTCTGAGAATCGACACAGAATGCTGAAGTGTCTCGATGGGTCAGGCAGCATCTCTGGAGAAAAAGGAGCAGGTGACACTTTGGGTTAACACCCTTTTTCTCCAGAAATACTGCCTAACCCGCTGTTCCTCCACTATCTTTGGAATGCACATACATGCTGCCTCGCAGTATGTTTACAAAGACATTACAGATCACAGATTGAATTCTGTGGTTTGGGAGACAGATTGTAAAGGATTATCACCTTAGCTTTCAAGGGTCACGACATATCAAAGTGAGGCTTAATTAACAAAGATGAAAGCACCAAAACATCAAACTGCAAATTCAGGCAGCAATTTGCAATCCCACGAGGAATTTTACATCCAAATCAAATATAAAATCTAAAGCTTTTCTTCTGTATTTGAAAACGATTAAAATATAGCCTGATAACTAGCCTGATAGAGTTGCATTATCTTGTTGGGATCTGCAAGGATTCTTTGAGTGGAATAGAAGATATATTTCCTGTTTTTTACAGCAGGACATAATTGGAAACAATGATAGTGCTGGTGAAAGGACTTCTTTATAGAAACATTAATGTCTTTGCAGTGGAATTCACATTATGACCATGGCAATTGTGACAATGTTAGTTCGGTAATATGCAGAATCACATGAAATGCATAACAGGAACAGGCCCTTTGTCCCACAATGTCCAAGCCAAACATGATGCTACGTTAAACTCATCACCCCTCTATTTGCATGTGCTCCCTTCCCCTATCTAAAGGACTTTTAAATGCCACAAAGGTATCTGCCTCCACGACCACCCCTGTTCCCAGCACTCACCCCCCTCTGTGTAAAATAAATGCCCCGCATATCTCCTTTAAACTTTGCCCCTCGCATCTTAATGCTGTGCCCTCTAGTCTTTGACATTTCCACCTTGAGAAAAAGGCTCTGCCTGTCTACCTATTTGTGGAAAATGCATTTAGTTTGTAATTAACATTAAATATGTTAATTAACATAATTGGGGAATTTGAAGCCACTGCAGAGCCCTTAGACATCCGCAGTGGCATCAAACAAGGCTGCGTCCTCGCTCCCACACTCTTTGGGATTTTCTTCGCTCTGCTCCTGAAACATGCCTTCGGCACTGCAACAGAGGGGATCTACCTGCGTAATAGATCAGATGGCAGGCTCTTCAACCTCACCCGTCTCAGAGCAAAGACAAAAGTATGTGAAGCTCTCATCGGAGACATGGTGTTTGCCAACGACGCTGCAGTCGTGTCCCACACCCAGCAGGAACTACAGTCACTGATGAACGGCTTCTATCGGGCATGCAAGGACTTTGGGCTGACCATCAGCCTGAAGAAGACAAACGTCTTGGAGCAGGATACAGAGCTGCCGCCTGTCATCTCCATCGATGACTACGGACTTGAAGCCGTCCATCAGTTCACGTACCTCAACTCCACCATCACCAACAACCTCTCCTTGGACACAGAGATTGATAAGAGGATCGGGAAGGCAGCTACAACTCTCGCCCGCCTCACAACTCGAGTGTGGACCAACTCAAAGCTGACAGTGAAGACAAAGATTGCAGTCTACAATGCCTGTGTCAACAGCATGCTGCTGTGTGGCAGTGAGACATGGACTACATATGCCGGACAGGAGAGAAGACTCAACACCTTCCACCTTAGAAGCATCTGCCGTATCCTGGGCATATCCTGGCAAGACAGAGTGTCCAACGCCGAGATCCTGTCTCGCGCTGGCCTTCCCAGTATGTACACTCTACTCAGGCAGCACAGACTGCGGAGGCTGGGCCATGTCCACCGCATGGAGGATAGCCATGTTTCAAAAGACATCCTCTATGGAGAGCTGGCATCTGGGAGGAGAACCATCGGCTGCCCCCAGCTACGTTACAAGGATGTCTGCAAGAGGGATATGAAGGCGCTCGACATCAATGTGGAGTCCTGGGAGAGCCTTGCAGCTGACCGCACAAGGTGGAGAGGTACCCTGAACCAACATCTCAAAACGGGGGAAGAGAAACTGTTGAACGCAGCGGCAGACAAGTGGGCATGCAGAAAGGACCGCAGCAACTTCAACAGACCAGAGACCACACACAAATGTGACCTTTGCCACAGAGACTGTCACCCCCGCTTTGGTCTCTTCAGCCACAAGCGATGCTGCTCCAGCCAAGGTTTAGAGCAAGCAGCCAACAACTAGGATGCATCACGCATGGTCAGTCATAGAAATATAGAAACATAGAAATTAGGTGCAGGAGTAGGCCATTCGGCGAGCCTGCACCGCCATTCAATATGATCATGGCTGATCATCCAACTCAGTATCCCGTACCTGCCTTCTCTCCATACCCCCTGATCCCCTTAGCCACAAGGGCCACATCTAACTCCCTCTTAAATATAGCCAATGAACTGGCCTCAACTACCCTCTGTGGCAGAGAGTTCCAGAGATTCACCACTCTCTGCGTGAAAAAAGTTCTTCTCATCTCGGTTTTAAAGGATTTCCCCCTTATCCTTAAGCTGTGACCCCTTGTCCTGGCATGACCGAGGGGGCCTACTAATTGGGGAATAATGAACTTTCTTAGTTTAGTTTAGACATACAGTGTGGAAACCTTAGAGTTGTGGCTTACTGCACCAGAGACTCGGGTTTGATCCTGACTACGGGTGCTGTCTGTCTCCCTGTGACCATATGGGTTTTCTCGGGGTGCTCCGGTTTCTTCCCACATTCCAAAGACGCGCAGGTTTGTAGGTTAATTGGCTTCGGTAAAAAGTGTAAACTGTCCCAAGTGTGTAGGAAAGTGTTAGTGTATGGGGTGATCGCTGGTCCGTGTGGGCTCAGTGGGATGAAGGGCCTGTTTCCACGCTGTATCTCTAACTTAAACTAAACTAAGACAGCACCTACTGTCAGGATTGAACCCGGTTCTTTGCCGCTGTGAGGCAGCAAGAAAGAGGTAGAAAAGGAAGAAAGAATTGGGAGAAAATTAGCAGCTGAAATTAAGGATGGGCAGTATGAAAACAAAACCTAACCCCATCCTTGTTTTAGCAAATAAATAATCGAACAGGCCAGAAGTGATTCAGTCTCTGACAGCTCCTTGAAAACTAAGTCACATCTCAGTTCACTAACTTACGTTCAATAATTCAATACCATTGCCCTGTAATGTTCAGTAAACATGCAGTTTGGAGTTTCATGTCAAGCATCATTTATTTTCATAGACTCAGTGCTGTAGAAGAAAAGGAAAGGGCAAGCTGTTTCAGTCACTCTCACACCGCATCCGAACCTTGCATTGAGATTTAGTTTTTAAGTTTTAGGTTTACAGATACAGCACGGAATCAGGCCCTTCCACCCACCGGGTCCGTCCCAACCTTTGATCACCCATACAATAATTCTATCCTACAATTTATAGAAGCCAATTAACCTACTAACCGGCACTTCTTTGGAATCTGGAACAAACAGGAGCAACCGGAGAATACCCGCGTGGTCACAGGGAGAACGTACAAACTCCCTACAGATAGCATCCGCAGTCAGGATTGAACTTGGGTCACTGGCGCTGTAAGGGAGCAACTCTCCCGCTGTACCACCCCAAATGTTAGACTCAAGCCTCCCATGGCCTTATTGTGTCCAGCTCTGGTCGCCCTATTACAGGAGGGATGTGGAGGCTTTGAAGAGGTGGCTCAGAGGATTTACCAGAAAGAGACACAAATTGCTGGAGTGACTAACTGGGTCAGCTGATCCCAGCACACTGACACTATCCTACACACTAGGGACCATTTACAATTTTACCGAAACCAATTAACCTACAAACCTGTACATCTTTGGAGTGTGGGAGGAAAACCAGAGCAGCTGGAAAAAAAACCCAAGCGGTCACAGGGAGAAGGTACAAACTCCATACAGACAGCACCCGTAGTCAGGATCGAACATGGGTCTCTGGCGCTGTAAGGCAGCAACTCCACCGCTGCACCACTGGCTGGTGGACTGACAGATATGATCATGGTATTTAAGAGGCCTTGAGATAGGCATATGAATGTGCAGGGAGTGGATCAGGTGCAGGCAGAGGAGATTAGTTTAACCTCGCATCAACCTTGGCCCACAATGTGGGCTGAAGGGTCTGTCCCTGTGCTGTACTGTTCCATGTTTAAAGGTTAAAGTAAGATTGTATTCCCTGGAATTTTGGAAGCTAAGGTTTAGTTTATTGGAGTTTTCAGGAAAGAACCTAGGTAGAAATGGCATTGCAGAACACCAGGCATGCTAGCCTTCATTGGGCAGTGCATTGAGTACAGGAGCTAGTTTAACTCGGCACCATGTTCAGCACAGATATTGTGGGCCAAAGGGCCTGTTCCGTGTTGTTTCAGGTTGATCCTGGCTTGAAAAGGAGCAGGGGCGATCTCATAGGGTCCTGCCAATATCTGTTCTTCATTCAACACTGTTAATAATAGGGCGTCACTGTGATGCAGCTGCAGAGTTGCAGAGACGCGGGTTCGATCCTGACCACAAGTGCTGTCTGCACGGAGTTTGTACATTCTCCCTGTCCCCATGTGGGGTTTCCTTGGGTGCTCCGGTTTCCTCCCAGATTCCAAGAAGTGCAGGTCTGTGCGTTAATTGGCTACTGTAAATTGTGTAGGATAGAGCTAGTGTGTGGGTGATCACTGGTTAGTGCAGACGCGCTGGGAAAAATATTCAGATTCAGATTCAGATTCAATTTTAATTGTCATTGTCAGTGTACAGTACAGAGACAACAAAATGCATAAAAAGGGCCTGTTTCCACGCTGAAACTCAAAAAAACAAATTGAATGCTTGTAGATTCCCTTGTCCTGTTGTTTGCACAAGTAACTAAACAGAGGTAGAACTAAAATAGATCAACCTTATATAAGTTGAGAACTCTGTGCTGTACTGTTCTATTTTCTATCTGTGGCACATTGCTCTATGTTAAGAACCGGGATGGCGCAGTGTTACAGTTGCTGCGCCAGCAACCCAGGTTCGATCCTGACTACAGGTGCTGTCTGTACATAGTTTGTATGTTCTCCTCGTGACTGTGTGGGTTTTCTCCAGGTGTTCTGGTTTCCTCCTATGCTCCAAATAAGTACAGGTTTGTAGGTTAATTGGCGTAGGTGAAAAAAGATTGAAAATTGTCCCTCATTTGTATGATAGTACTAGTACATGAGTATCGCTGATCGACGTCAACTCGGTGGGCTGAAGGGCCTGTTTCCATGCTGTATCTCTAAACTAAACTAAACTAAACTACTTCTGAACTTTTTATGAACTGTCAATGGAATGATTTTGAGATCAATAACAATTAAAAGAGCGTTAATATTTTCAGTTACTGAAGGACGTCTTGTCTTGGACGCTTAGTACTGTGCTTAACCATGTGATACAATTTTCTGCCAGGTCCATCAATTAGACAATAATTGAGCAGGCCAGAGCAATTACAAATTTAATGTAATTATTAGAGCTGGTTCTTAGTGCCAGTGAGGAGTGCAGTCAATCCATTAATCAAGCTCTCTCATAACACTAAGATAACTATAATAGTGTTACAGCTCTTGAATAAAGGCCAGACTGATTGGAAGGTAGTGTTGGTATGTTTGTCTGGGCAGTCACAAGCTCTCCCCAACTTTGTGACCTCCTGGCAGAGGATGAAACACCTTCTGATACCTTGGAGCCCCTCCCTCATCAGTCTATAGATTCATAGTCAGAAATTCCATGAAAGTGGCGTCACAGATAGGGTGGTCAAAAAGGCTTTCAGCACATTGGCCTTCATCAGTCCGAGTATAGAAGTTGGGATGTCATGTTGTAGTTATATAAGACATTGGTGAAGCCGCATTTGGAATATTGTGTTCAGATTTGGGCATCACGTTATAGGAAAGATGTTTAGTTGAGTTTAGTTTAGTTCAGGCCCTTTAGTTAGGAAACAGGCCCTTCAGCCCATCGTGTCCATGCCGACCAGTGATCCCGTACATGAGCACTATCCCACACGTTATGGACAATTTACCATTTACAGAAGCCAATTAACCTACATCCCTGTACGTCTTGGGAGGAAACCGGAGCACCCGGAGAAAACCCTTGCGGTCATGGGGAGAACGTACAAACTCCATACAGATAGCACCTGTAGTCAGGCTCAAACCAGGGTCTTTGCGCTGTAAGGCAGCAACTTATTGTCAATCGGGAAATGGTGCAGAGAAGATGTACGAGGATTTTGGAAGGACTCAAGGGCCTGAGCTGGAGGATGAGGCTGAACAGGCTGGGAGTCTATTCACAGGAGGATGAGGGGTGATCTGTTAGAGGTATACAAAATGATGAGAGGAGTAGATTGAGTAAATGCACAGTCTCGTGCCCAGAGTAAAGGAATCCAGAACCAGAAGACATAGGTTTAAGATGAGGGGGAAAGATTTAATAGGAACTTGAAGGGTAACTTTTTTACACTCTGGGTGGTGGGTGTATAGAACGAACTGCCAGAGGAGGTAGATGAGGCAGATATTATCGCAACGTTTAAGAAACATTTAGGCAGGTACATGGGAAGGACAGGTTCAAAGGGATATGGGCCAGACACAGGCAGGTGGAACTAGTGTAGATGGGACATGTTGGTCGGTGTGGGCAAGTTGGGTCAAAACGTCTGTTTCCACACTATCGCTCAATGGTGCTTAAGTGCTTAACCAATGAAGTAAGTGTGAACAAAGAGAACAGGGCATTCATCATGGCTAATCTATCTATCCCTCTTAACCCCACGTTCCTGCCTTCTCCTCATAACCTTTGACATAATTACTAATCAAGAACCTGTCAATGTCTGATTTAAAAATGCCCAATGACCAGTTTTGCATCCTGCACACTAGGGACACTTTACAGAAACAATTAACCTACAACCCTGTATGTGGGGAGTGTGGGGAAAACCCAGAGTCACAGGGTGAATGTACAAACAAACGGAGTCAATAGTGAACCCGGGTCTCTGGCGTTGTAAGGCAGCAATTCTACAGCTGCGCCACTGTGCCGCCCACTTGGCCATTATTTTACTTGACATCCCTTAGCCACCAGCACGACTATAAATCCGATCATTAACGAGACCTTTTGAGTCCAATAATCCTCTCATTCAGCCTGCAGATGCTTTGTTGGCTTTTGGAGTAGTTCAGATTTTGCAGCAGTACTGATCATAAATCAAAGCAGTGCACACCCCTTAATTTTCATCTGGTGATTAAGCCTCGCTTGGCACTTTTGTTATTCACCATCCATTAGCTTCATGACCTAACAATAATGTGAATAATTTCACAACAGCATCAAAAGCAATCCAAGTAGTCTAGTGAGAACTCTTCCACAAACGATAAAATGCTGTGTGTGAGGCACTTATTATCCCCAAGAACAGAGACAGCCTTAGGATTTTGACCTATAATTTGGGATAGTGATGATAAGAAGGTTCCCGACCCGTAACATCACCCATCTTTTTATATCCATAGGTACAGCCGGACCCGCTGAGTTGCTCCAGCACTTTGTGTTCATCCGTGGTATAAACCAGCATGTGCAGTTCCTTGTTTCTACTCTATGATAGAGAACTTGCCACCTTTCTTTGCCACTTAGTCTTTGAGTAACACAGCATAGAAACAGACTGTTCAGCCCAACTCGTGTTTGACTCAAATTCTTCACAACCTTTCCTATCCCTGTCATAGAGTTATACAGCATGGAAACAGGCCCTTCAGTCCAACTTGCCCATGCCGCCCAACATGCCCCATCTATACTGTTCCCACCTGCCCGTGTTTGGCCCATTTCCCTCGAAACCTTTCCTGTTCATGTCCCTGTCCAAATGTCTGTTAGATCGTGTTATCGGCCAGCAGAGTCCTCTGGAAAGGAAAATTCCAAAGTGTCCAATCTATCAAGGGTAGACAGTCAGAACATTTTTTGCAGGGTATAAATGTCAAAGACTAGCGGGCAAAGCTTTAGGGCAAGTGGGGTAAAGTTTAAAGGAGATGTGCAGGGCAAATATTTTTACATAGAGAGTGGTGGGTACTTGAAACGTGCTGCCAAGGGTGGTGGTGGAGGCAAATACAAAAGTGACATTTTAGAGGCTTTTAGAAAGGCTGGGAATGGAGGGATATGAATCAGGTGCAGGAAGAGTTTAGTTTAACATGGCAACATGTTCGTCATGGACATTTTGTGTCAAAGGGCATGTTCCTGTGAAGTGCCTCTGGGTAAAGAAGCTTCTTCCCATTTCCCCTCGAACAGACAACCCCTAAAATGTTGAGAGCATGACGCTTGGTTATGGATACATAGTCAGTGGAAGAATTATCACTGTACCTGCTTGTCAGGTGCTGGACCTCTATTGGTATTGGTGTATTATTGTTACTTGTTTAGTTTAGACATACAGCATGGAAATCGGCCCTTCAGCCCAGTGAGTCCACACTGACCGTTGATCACCCGTTCACATTATTTCTATGCTAACACACTTTCGCGTCCATTCCCTGCGCACTAGTGACAATTTACATGGGCCAATTAACCGACAAACCTGCACGTCTTTAGGATGTGGGAGGAAATCAGAGGACCGAGATGAAAAAATCATTTTTTACACAGAGAGTGGTGAATCTGTGGAATTCTCTGCCACAGAAGGTAGTTGAGGCCAGTTCATTGGCTATATTTACGAGGGAGTTATCTAACTCTTGTGGCCCTTGTGGCTAAAGGGATCAGGGGGTATGGAGAGAAGGCAGGTACAGGATACTGAGTTGGATGATCAGCCATGAATATATTGAATGGCGGTGCAGGCTCGAAGGGCCGAATGGCCTACTCCAGCACCTATTTTCTATGTTTCTATGTCTATTAACAGAAATCAATAAACCTACAAACCTGCACATCTTTGTAGTGTGGGAAGATACTGGAGCACCCAGAGAAAACGGGGAGAACGTACAAACTCCGTACAGACAGCACCCATGGTTAGGATCAAACTCAGGTTCTGGCGTTCAAGGCAGTAACTCTACCGCTGCACTACTGTGCAGTCTCATAAAGGACAAATGTCTGTGGGCAGCTAAATGAATGAAGTATTCTTCATAGTTCTTCTTGCATTATCAAGCACGGCCTCAGGGCTAAGGACCGATGATTCTTACTTACTTTCATTAATAGCAGCTTAATTTTAGTTTAATTTTGTTTATTGCCATGTGTACCGAAGTATAATGAAAAGCTTTTGTTGCGTGCTAACCAGTCAGTGGAAAGACTATGCACATTTACATTTACACATTTACATCCACAGTGTACAGATACTTCTTAGGCCCCCTTTAGTCATGGCTGACCATGGGTGTCTTCAGGGTTGGAGGACGCCAGTGTGTGACTTTGTTTAACGTGGGGAGACTGGTGCACAGACAGCCACCACACGGTCCTTGACAGATCTGGGTCAGGATCCAGTGGCATGGAGTCCAAGACGACCAGAGATCCTTTTCTGCTGCAGCCTTCATCCGCCTTCCCAGCCGTTGTGACGCTCCACATCATCCTCCGCCTGTTCCACTATTGAGGTCTTGGTTGGATTGCTTTTTGTCAGAGGCCTCCCCCTCGACCTTACCGTCATGAGTGGCCCTACCAGGAGCATAGCACCAGACGGCATTACTTTCACTATTTCAGGTCCACACAAGCTTCTCCACCACGACAAGGTGAAAATCCACGGAGAAGGTACAGATACAAGGTAAAGGGAATAACGTTTAGTGCAAGATAAGTTTAGTTTAGAGATACAACGTGGCAACAGGCCCTTCAGCCGACTAAGTCTATGCTGACCAGTGATCCCTACACACTAACACTATCCTACGCACACTAGAGACAATTTACAATTTTACAAAACCAATTTACCTACAAACTTATATGTATTGGGAGTATGGGAGGAAACTGGAGCTCCCAGAGAAAACCCACGCGGGTCATGGGAACAACGTACAAACTCTGTACAGACAGCACCCGTAGTCAGGATCAAACCTGGGTCTCTGGCCCTGCAACTCTGACTGCACCACCATGTCGCCCTGTCCAGCCCAAAGTCCAGTAAAGTCTGATTGAAGATAGTCCGAGGTTCAAAGATGTATAAAGCAGCTCAGGACTGTGCTGTTGTTGTTGATAGGATGGTTCAGTTCCCTGACATATTAAGTTTCAGATTTATACAGCAACTTGAATGGCAATTTCCCAGCTACTTGGATGGGATTTGAACTTCGATTTCTGACTCAAAAGCTCTGATTGCGGGTCTATTGACTTGAACATCACCCTACTGTTTTCCTGTCTTTGATAACTGGGACATATGAAAGTTGCGGAAGACTGCAGAGGTGCTTTCAGCTACAGGGTTCCAGCACATTGCAGGTATTACATGTTTCAATAGAAAGCAGATCTCACATCCCCAACCTTTCCATTGCAATGGAAGACACAAAGTGCTGGAGTAATTCAGCGTATCAGGCAGCATCTCAGGAAAACATGGATAAGCAACGTTTTGGGTTGGGACCCATTCCAAACTAATTGTGGTGTAGGAGGGGGAAAGAATGTTGGAAGACAGGTTCAAGGTTCAAAGGTTCAAATGTTATTTTATTAGTCACATACACCTAGGTTAGTGAAATGCTTCTTGCCATGCAGCACATAAAGAAAGAATACAGACATAACAGTAATAAAGAAATGTAAACATAAAAACATCCCCCCACAATGGTTCCCATTATGAGGGAAGGCACAATGTCCAGTCCTCAACCCCAGTTCACCCATAGTCGGGCCTATTGAGGCCTCCACAGTTGCCTCCATGGAGGCCCGAAGTTCCAGGCCGTTCTCCAGCGTTGGGAGAATCCTCTCAGCGGCATGGGACACCTGGATTGGCCGCTTCCATACTGGAGACCGCGGCTTCCGAAACCAACAAGGCCGCACCGGATGGAGCTTCACCACTGGCGATCTCGTCGCGAGATCCCAGACTCCCAGTGAAAAGTTCAGCGCCGCCGCCCGCAGCTGGCCGCTCCACAGACCCGCAGCTCCACGATGTTTTTATCGGCGGTCTCAGCTCGCCGGATTTCCAGCGCGGCGACCCGGGCAAGGCATCGCCCGCTCCACGATAGCGCTCCAGCGCTGTGCCGCCGCCGAAGCCGTGGTTCTGGGTGGTCCCCTCAGAAAACGCCGCTTCAGGTCCGCTGGTAGGCCACGAGGACGGGTCGACGGTGCAGCCCGGAGAAAAGCTGCCTCTCCGACCAGGTAGGGACCCTAGAAAGCAGTTTCCCCCTCCCCCCCCCTCCCCCCACTTAAAAAATACTAGAACTCCAGAACAAAAAACTCAACTAACTAAACATTAAATAAAGAGAGAAAAAAACGGACAGCTGCAGGCTGGGCAGCCATACCACACAAGACGGCGCCCCCTATGGAGGAGCAGGCCAAAGCTTGTCAGGTTTACAGAATCAGAATCAGAATAAATGTTTTGGCCAAGTATGTATACATACTTGGAGTTTGCCTTGGTGCTTTGCTTGCACATGGTAAAAACATGATATACAGCAGACAATTAAAAATAAAACATTATAATTTAAACATGTGAAAACAAAATACCAGAGTAAAAAGAGGATACAGACTTTTGCTATTAGAGCTATTGCTTGTGGGAAGAAACAGTTTTTTTTGTTTGGCTGTGGCGGCTTTGACAGTCTGGAGTCGCCTCCCAGAGGGAAGTACTTCAAAGAGTTTGTAGACAGTTCGTCAATGGGGGGAAGGTTGCAGCCAACAACTTGCCCAGTTGATCAAACAATGCGCTGGAGCCTCCGGATGTCATGCTTGGTGGCTGGGCCAATCCAGACCATGATGGAGAAGGTGAGGATGATGGTAGCGTAAAACTGGACCATCATTACCTGTGGCAGTTTAATTTAGAGATTAACGTTTAATTTAGCGAATGACCCATCACATCCGTGCCAACACAATGCACTAACACTCTCCTACACACAAGGACGAATGTCCAATTTCTACAGAAGCCAAATTATCCTACAAACCTGTACGTCTTTGGAGTGTGGGAGGAAACCAGAGCACCTGGGGAAAACCCATGCAGTCACAGGGAAAACGTAGACTCCATACAGACAGCAAGGGTAGTCAGGATCAAACCCAGGTTTCTGGCGCTGTAAGGCAGCAACTCTACCGCTGCACGACTATGCTGCCCTAATAGGTAATAGGCCGACACAGGTGAGGAGTGTTATTCGATAGGCAGATGGCTGCACAAAGACCAGAGATAAAAAGACTGAAGGTGCGAGACAAAAGGACTAAAGAGTTGATCATTATGAAGCCAAAGGAAAAAACGTAGGAAGAAGGGGAGAAATAGGTGTGAGTCCAGGTAGGGCACAGAGATGGGGTGGAGGACTAAAGGCGAATATGGGGGGGAGGGAAATGGGGATGATTATGTAGTTTACTAAAATTGTGGAATTTAATGTTCATACCGTTGGGTTGTAAGCAACCTGAGGTGAAGAAGGATCTCATCCATGTTCTCCAAAGAAGCTGGCTGGCCCGCTGAGTTACTCCAGAACTTTGCGTCTTTTTTTATAAACAGGCATCTGCAGTAGTCCCCTTGTTTCCCCATTTTCCACTATGTCTCTGCATTCCTCTATGTTAAGGGCCTGTCCCACTTAGGCGACTTTTTAAGCGAGTGCAGGAGACTCCGCGCTCGCCACATGAAAGCCACATGGTCGCCACATGTTCGCTGGTGGTCTCTGGTGAGTCTTCTTCGTGGTCGCGAGGAGTTCCCGCATTCTGGAAACAAGTCGCGGCTTCAGTATGGTCGCTGCAAATTTTTCAACATGCTGAAACATTTTCTGCAACCCAAAATTGGGCGCCATGGGGAAAATCGATACTTTTGTAGTAATAGGTGTAGAGGTAGTGGGGTCGCCATGTAGTTGTAGGTAGTCGAGGTAGCCGTAGGTAGTTTTAGTTAATCTCCTTTGTTGACCGGGCATTTTCATTGGCTCATTGGGGGAAAAAACGTAAGCACGAGTTTTCAGAATGAAGGAAATCCAACAGTAATGTTAAATTCCCGCCAACTTCACAGCTGTGTATCTCTTGCTTATTAAAAGTTGTCTGGCTTCTTAAAAGTGTCTCCAATCCTTCTCCCCCCCCCTTCCCCCCTCTCCGCTCTTTTAAAGGACTTACCGTACACTGTGCTAGCCGTCTTTAATCTTCCTATTCATCACAGTGTGTGTCTGTATCACCTTGGCTTTGCACTGTGTATTTCACACGGACAGCGCTCCCCCGCTTTCCTTGGCCCCCGCCTTTGCGATGTGTTTGTGAGTGTGTGTTCTGCTCTGACGGTCGCCGTTCCAGTTCGCGGTTATTCAGGTGAGTGCCGCGAGCTTGAAGGTCACAGGCCGTCCGCTGAAAAGCCAGCTAAGTGGGACAGGCCCTTTAGTCACTTGAATTTTTGCCCATTCCCTCTTGAAGACTGATTGATCCTAATGCCATCTTTACGTATAATGCCATCCTGTAAATACTCTCTGTAAATACTTTTTATCTTAAATCTTCCCATCCTAAACGAAAAAAAAATCCATTAATTCCAACCTGTCATGTTTAGTTTAGAGAAACAGCGTGGAAACAGGCCATTCGGCCCACCGAGTCTGTGCGGACCAATTGACACCCGTTTACTAGTTCTAGTATGCACACTAGGCACAATTTACTGAAGCCAATTAACCTACAGACCTGCACGTATTTGGTCTGTGGGGAGCAGGCAGGAGAATAGGGTTGAGAAGGAAAAACAGATCAGCCATGATTGAATCGCGGAGTGGACTTGATGGGCTAAATGTCTGCTGCTATGACATATGAGCTTATGCCATATTCTGCTGCTATGACATGAGCTTATGAAACCAGAGCACCCAGAGAAAACCCACATGGTCACAGGGAGAACATGTAAATGCTGTACAGACAGCACCTGTAGGTAGGATCGAACCCAGGTCTCTGGCGTTGTAAGGCAGCAACTCCACCACTGGACCGCCGACCGAGCTGCCCAAAAGTTATATTTAGAAAGACTGAATTTTTATTTCGACATGGACTATGCCAGTTTTCTAAGCATCTCGCTGTACTTTTTCGGGAAACAATGTATTTTATTTTGTTGCTGTTGTTACATGGCCCATAAATGCATAGCAAGTGGTAATGGCCTTGTGAACCTCAGTGATGTTAATCAAGGTGTTAAACTGAGTTATTTTGTCAATCTAAAGTCAACTTGACTCAAACACTTGTAGCTGTTGAAATCGATTCTTTATTCAGCTGAGACTAGTCTCTGAACCTTCCAACACAGAGCTGATGCTCTGGGGCGGGTCCAGAGAGGAGTAACTTTGATAGAACTCATGTCATTTATATAGGTATTAGACATTTCAGATACAGAGGGTATGACAAGCTAGTAACCAATCATCTGAGTTCTTCTGGTGATTTACAACATCAGTCACATGATCCCCCTTCCCTGGCCTCATTACAACCTTTGTTTGCCTGTGGTATAACTTTGCTTTAGAATTATTTTATTTCAACACAGCAAAACCCCAGTAAACTCAATTATCAAAGACCACTCCTCAAAACATAAGATACATATGTAATACAATGATCACACAAGTCATACACACTTCCCATACCAAGAAGAAAGATATTTCTATAAATCTAAACAATTTCTATAAGTCTAATGTTTACATTCCTACTAAGACAATACATTTCATAAATTGTTTCACTACAATTTTACAGTTTGAAATACTATTAGCTATCTTTAAAACATTAATTATAAGTTTGCTGAATTACAGTTTCTAAGTTCAAAACACACACACATCTCCCAGCCTAAGTATACATGGGTCGTAAATCTGTCAACTCAATTAATAAGTATTTGGTGCAAGGATACAACTCAATTCTAATTTGGAGATCCTTTCCTGCTATCTGGAAGCTGGATTTCCAATCTCATGTACAAGGCAGAATACAAGGGAGATGTACAACTCAAACCATGACATCAGAATTACATCTGCTTCTTCGACTTCCTATAAACATATTCATCAATCTAATTCTCTTCCTCTCCAATCATCCATCCCTTATCACAACCTCATTATAATTTAACATAGCCAAGGCTAACTACATGGTCTATTATATCTTGATATACTACAGGGTCTATTATATCTTGTCTTGATTGTCTGGGAATCTATACAAATCTCTCATGCTCTACTTTCAAGTTGGTGCCATGGGAACTTGTACATCCAGATGAAGGAGTATTTAGTCTAAAAGACAACAACCACTTTAGTTACAGAGAAACATAGCACAGAAGCAGGCTCTTCAGCCCACTGAGTCCTTACCGACCATCAACCACTCTTTACTTTAGAGATACAGTGCAGAAATAGGCCTTTCGGTATACCTCCTATCGAAAAGACAGACAGGTGGGCAGAGGGTTGGGGTTGCACTGTTGGTGAGGAATGAAATTCAGTCCCTTGCAAGGGGTGACATTGAAACAGGAGATGTGGAGTCAGTATGGATAGAACTAAGGAATTGTAAGGGTAAAAAAACCCTAATGGGACTAATCTACAGGCCCCTAAACAGTAGTCTGGACATAGGGTGCAAGTTGAATCATGAGTTAAAATTGGCATGTAGTAAAAGTAATGCTGTGGTTGTTATGGGAGATTTCAACATGCAGATACACTGGGAAAATCAGGTTGGTACTGGACCCCAAGAAAGGGACTTTGTAGAGTACCTTTGTGATGGATTCTTTGAACAGCTTGTATTGGAGCCTACCAGGGAGAAGGCAATTCTGGATTTAGTGTTATGTAATGAACCGGATTTGATAAAGGACCTCGAGGTTAATGAGCCATTAGGAGGCAGTGACCATAACATGGTCAGGTTTAATCTACAATTGGAGAGGGAGGAGAGTAGATTGGAGGTGTCAGTGTTGCAGTTGAATAAAGGAGACTATGGGGCCATGAGGAAGGAGCTGGCCAAAGTTGACTGGAAAGATACACTAGCAGGGATGACAGTGGAATATAAATGGCAGGTGTTTCTAGGAACAATACAGAAGGTGCTGGATCAGTTCATTCCGAGGAGGAAGAAAGATTCCAAGGGGAGAAAGCAACGACCATGGCTGACAAGGGACGTCAGGGACAGTATAAAAATTAAAGTGAAGAAGTACAACGTAGCAAAGATGAGTGGGAAGCAAGAGGATTGGATAATGTTTAAAGAACAACAGAAGATAACCAAAAAGACAATAAGGGGAGAAAATATGAGGTACGAAGGTAAGCTTGCCAAGAATATAAAGCAGGATAGTAAAAGCTTCTTTAGGTATGTGAAGAGGAAATAATTAGTTAAGACCAAAGTTGGACCCTTGAAGACCGAAAAAGGTGAATTTATTATGGGGAACAAGTTAAAATGGCAGATGAGTTGAACAGGTACTTTGGATCTGTCTTCACTAAGGAGGACACAAACAATCTTCCTGATATAGTAGTGGCCAGAGGATCTGGGGTGACAGAGGAACTGAAGGGAATCCACATTAGGCAGGAAATGGTGTTGGATAGACTGATGGGATTGAAGGCTGATAAATCCCCAGGGCCTGATGATCTGCATCCCAGGGTACTTAAGGAAGTGGCTCTAGAAATCGTGGATGCATTGATGATAATTTTCCAATGTTCTATAGACTCAGGATCAGTTCCTGTGGATTGGAGGGTAGCTAATGTTATCCCACTTTTTAAGAAAGGCGGGAGAGAGAAAACGGAAGTATAGACCAGTTAGCCTGACATCGGTGGTGGGGAAGATGCTGGAGTCAATTATAAAAGATGAGATAGCCGCACATTTGGATAGCAGTAACAGGATCTGTCTGAGTCATGCTTGACTAATCTTCTGGAATTTTTTGAAGATGTAACTAGGAAAATGGACAATAGCGAGCCAGTGGATGTAGTGTACCTGGACTTTCAGAAAGCATTTGATAAGGTCCCACATAGCAGATTGGTGGGCAAAATTAGGGCACATGGTATTGGGGTTAGAGTGCTGACATGGATAGAGAAGTGGTTGGCAGATAGGAAACAAAGAGTAGGGATTAACGGGTCCCTTTCAGAATGGCAGACAGTGACGAGTGGGCTTGGTGCTGGGACCACAGCTATTTACAATATACATCAATGATTTTGATGAAGGGGTTCAAAGTAACATTAGCAAATTTGCAGATGACACAATGCTGGGTGGCAGTGTGAACTGTGAAGAGGATGCTATGAGAATGCAGGGTGACTTGGACAGGTTGGGGAAGTGGGCAGATGCATGGCAGATGAAGTTTAATGCGGATAAATGTGAGGTTATCCACTTTGGCAGCAAAAACAGGAAGGCAGATTACTATCTAAATGGCGTCAAGTTGGGAAAAGGGGAAGAACAACGGGATCTGGGGGTCCTTGTACATCAGTCTATGAAAGTAAGCATGCAGGTACAGCAGGCAGAGAAGAAAGCGAATGGCATGTTGGCCTTTATAACAAAATAATCGAATATAGGAGCAAAGAGGTCATAGAAACATAGAAACATAGAAATTAGGTGCAGGAGTAGGCCATTCGGCCCTTCGAGCCTGCACCGCCATTCAATATGATCATGGCTGATCATCCAACTCAGTATCCCGTACCTGCCTTCTCTCCATGCCCCCTGATCCCCTTAGCCACAAGGGCCACATCTAACTCCCTCTTAAATATAGCCAATGAACTGGCCTCAACTACCCTCTGTAGGTCCTTCTGCAGAAGGTCCTTCTGTAGTTGTACAGAGCCCTAGTGAGACCACACCTGGAATATTGTGTGCAGTTTTGGTCCCCTAATATGAGGAAGGCCATTCTTGCTATTGAGGGAGTGCAGCGTAGGTTTACAAGGTTAATTCCCGGGATGGCGGGACTGTCATATGCTGAGAGAATTGAGCAGCTGGGCTTGTACATTCTGGAGATTTGAAGGATAAGAGGGCATCTCATTGAAACATATAAGATTGTTAAGGGCTTGGACACGCTAGAGGCAGGAAACATGTTCCCGATGTTGGGGGAGTCCAGAACCAGGGGCCACAGTTTAAGAATAAGGAGTAAGCCATTTAGAACGGAGGCAAGGAAACACTTTTTCTCACAGGGAGTGGTGAGTCTGTGGAATTCTCTGCCTCAGAGGGCAGTGGAGGCGGGTTCTTTCAAGAGAGAGCTAAATAGGGCTCTTAAAAATAGCGGAGTCAGGGGATATGGGGAGAAGGCAGGATCGGGGTACTGATTGGGGATGATCAGCCATGAACACTTTGCATGGCGGTGCTGGCTCGAAGGGCCGAATGGCCTACTCCTGCATCTATTGTCTATTGTCTATTATCTGACCAATGATCCTCGTATACTAGCACCATCCTACCATTTTACGGAAACCAATTAAGCTACAAACCTGGCTGTTTCCCCAAGCCACGATGTAATGTAGATAGAGTTAATGGTGGGGCTAGTCGGTGTGATGGACTGGGCTATGTCCATAACTCTGCAATTTCTTGGTTTAGTTTAGTTAGTATTTACTTTAGAGATACAGCGTAAAAACAGGCCCATCGGCCCACTCAGTCCGCGCCGACAGGGTCACTGTACACTAACACTAACCTACATGCAGGGACCATTTACTAAATAATTTACCGAAGCCAATTAACCTACAAACTTGTACGTCTTTGTAGTGTGGGAGGAAACTGGAGCACCCGGGAAAATCCACGTGGTCACGGGAGAATGTTCAAACTCTGTACAGACATCACCCGTGGTCAGGATCAAACCTGCTGTCTGCCGCTCTAAGGCAACAATTCTACCGCTGCGCTCCATCATGCCATCTGAGCAGAGCTGTCCCAAACCAAACTGTGATTCAACCCAATTCAGTAGAAGTTAGTGAGAGTTGTTGGAGGCATGCATGCTGGCTGACTCAAAAAACTAGACCAGCGCACATGGAATGGGAACAAGCTGGAAACAATTATTTCACATAGTTGTTTCATTCCGAGACCGGCACTACTAGATGTAATGTATGCCCCAAATCAGAATCCATGTTGAAGGACAGTACCTGGAACCAATACAAACATTCATTCTATTTCTCTCGTGTCCTAAACCCAGTAAAACTGCTGAAAGATTCATTAGATTCTTAACAAACCTTCTATCCCACCCAGATACATCTTCCATTTACAATACAGATTACAGCACTGAATGATTAATTATTCAGGTCTTCCCTTCAGGTTTACTTATAGTCAAGAAACATTTAACAAATTCCAGAGTTCAGTATATTTAAAAAAAAACAAGAACAGGAAGTAGATGTTGAGTGTTTCATCCTGAAAAAAACACGAAACACACCCTTGTGAGTGTCAAATGCTATCTCAACTCTGGACAGTCAGAAATTATGTCTAATGTGATTTTCCTTATTTTTTAACCTGTGATGTTTAGTGAATGGAACCTATTTTATCTCATTGTTAAAAACATGAAGACATGGACATTTTCTTTGATTTTACATGATTTTTCCAAGGCTCCAGTGGAGCCAATGACCAAGCGGGAGAGCCAACGAGATCGAGGAAGGGACCCACGCCACCGAGAGCGAAGGCCCTTGAGAGCAACCCGACGGGGGGGCCGCCAGGAACGAAAGGGACCTGGGGGCTTGGATTGCTATTGTGAGAAGATAAGTCTGTTCATTAAATGTTTGTAACTTTGTTGGCACCAAAAACGCGGCGACTCGTGCGAAATGCCGAGGTGAGGTCTGCTGTATGATTTTACAGGGATATATTCAAAAACAAAGCATTTCACTGCATCTAGGGACATAGGGTTGCCAACTGTCCCATATTAGCCGGTACATCCCGTATATTGGGCTAAATTGGTTTGTCCCATACGGGAGAGCCCTTCTCCCGTATTTGACTGCTGCTACTCAGGTCGATGGGACTGTCGGGTCAGGGCATCGCGTCCGGCCCTGCCTCACCGTCCCAACATGGAGTGCAGCATCAGCGCTTTGCCCGTGGCCCCATCGGTCGGCAGCCCGGCCAGCTGTCCGACCTTTGGACCTTTGCTTACCGCCGACACCATCGGCAGATCATCGGTTCATGAGTTGGATGGGGTGCCAGACTTTGCGCACAACTCCTCAGCTGGCCCGCTGGCTGGGCTTTGTGTGCAGTCCAGCATCTGGGCCAACTCATCATTCATCCAGCCACGGTCGAGTCGGTCAACAAAATATTGTCGGGAATTTGTCCCGTATTTTGACCTTTTGTCCCTTATTTGGGAGTGTCCTGTAAATTAATGGTCATTTAAATCAGCTTGCGAGTGGGGTTTTCTGGAACGCGACCATTTGGAACGTTGAGGATGCGGTGATTTTAGTCCCCCATATCAGCAGCAAATACACTGCCGGTTCTTCGGGGAAAAAAATCACCGTTTCACAACTTAAAATGTGAATTAAATGCATCTTAAGAAACACTTTTATACATATAAATAAACTACTTTCTTATACCTGTCCCCTACATAAAATCCGGACCCGTTGTCGGCGTTGACGGCTTCAGAAGCTGATTTTAAAATCACTCCAGCGATTAACTTCGCGGGCGATTAAAAAAAAAAAAACACACAGAACATAATTTTGCATTCCAACAAAATATAACCCAGGACCAGGTCGGAAAAAGAACACGTTTTAACCCCGCCCCTCCTCAAACGCGCCAAAATCTCACACACGGCCAGTGGCAGAATTGCAGCGCCGCTGAAGGTAAGTATTGTAACATACCTACATTATGAGCTAGGCCCTAAATCCACTAAAATACTTGCCTGGAGGCTACACAAACAACAGGCTGACAACACCATATGTAGGGTTCTTCTAATACTGTCCTGTGTTTGTCTGCCTATTATAAAACCAGTCTGGTCTTCATCAATTAAATCTGGCATGAACCTTTTAAATCGTTTGGAGATAATTGAAGAATATAATTTATAGTCCACATTTAGAATTGATATCGGTCTGTAGTTGGGCCAATTTTCCTTGTTTTTGTTCTCTTTGGGGATTAATATTATAATTGCCTCTTTCCATGATGGGGGTGTATTGCCTTCTTTGATAATCCAATTTTGCCAAGGTTATTGTACTTGTTTCAATCTCAGCCAATAGTGGTACCATTAAAACAATTCACGGAATGGGATAAATTAATATCTAGATTTATTTGGGGGAAAGAAGACCAGAGTTCGATACACGACACTCCATTGGACAAATGTGGAACGGCACTTCCAAATTTTAGGATATATTTCTATGCAGCCCAACTTCGACCACTAGTTAATTGGTGTGAGGATAGTTATATAGTTAGGTGGAAAGAGATTGGGACATATGTCCCTGACTTCCACATCCAAACACTCTTGAAAGAAGATGGATAGCTTTGGATAGTGAATTTAAACCAGGGATGTATGACTCAACATTTAAAGAGTGGATGAAAAAAGGAATGACTGTATTTTGTACTGTTACTGAAAATGGAGACCTAAGAAGTTTTCAAGATTTGAAGGATAGATTTGCACTTCGGAACCAAGACTTGTTTAGATACCTCCAACTGAGAGATTATTACAATAAAAAAGTTAAAAGGGAGGCACTAGAAGAAAATAATTCAGTAGTAGAAGCGATAGTTAACGCGTATCATCAAAAATCATCAAGGATTATTTCTAAAAGTTACCATAGTTTAATGGAATATCAAGCTAAAACTACATTTTATGTAAAATTTAAGTGGGAAAAGGAATTGGACATCACAATCTCAGAAGAAGAATGGCATCATATGTGTGTAACATTACAGACATCCACTAATTTACAAAAATGGAGAGAATTTAATTGGAAAAATCTGATTTGTTTCTTTATTACGCCTAACATAAAAAGCAAGCAAATTCTAAGGCAGCAGACATGTTGGAGGCCAAACAGATGCAAATCATGTACATATCTTTTGGGGTGAATTCAGTATTAAAGGAGGTATTAGGATATATAGTCTCCAAGAAGTGTTCCATTTTATACCTTTGTGACATAACTACAGTGGTGCTGAAGGAAGATCATTACTTGGTTAAAATCCTACTCACAGCTGGCAGAAAGGCCATTACAAGGAACTGGTTTGCAGCTGACACACCCAGACTTAGACAATGGTTAGACATAGTACAGGAAATATTTGTGATGGAAAAAATGGCATATTCTCTAAGTGAAAGAAGACGAGTTTAACAGACAATGGGAAAAATGGATTAGGTATAGAAATAAAAACATTAACACTGTATAATTGTATTGCCAATAATGTAAGTTATTGGAACATGTTTTAATAAGAAAATAGTTCTGTATACTGCATCATTAATTGTAAACTGAACCCTGTAAACTGCACTGTTGAACGTTTCACTGCATTGTTGTATGTTTCGTTGTTATATTTGTGTTTTATCTGTGTATGCATAAAAGCAATAAAGTCTAAAGTGAAAAAAAAAGAACCAAGCCCTTCAGCCCACTGAGTCCGCGCCGATCAGCGATCACCCCGTACACTAGCTCTATCCTGCACACGAGGGCCAATTGACTATTTTTACCGAAGCCAATTAACCTACAAACCTGTACGTCTTTGGAGTGTGGGAGGAAACCAGAGAAGCCGGAGAAAACCCACGCAGTCGCAGGGAAACATCCAAACTCCGTACAGACAGCATCTGTAGTCCAGATTGAACCCGGGTTTCTGGCGCTGAAAGGCAGCAACATTACCGCTGAGCCACTGTGCCGCCCCACAGTTTTCTCTCCAGATGGTCATTGACTTGCTGAGTTCCTCGTGCATTCTGATTGTTTCTCGGGTTGCCGGCATCTGAGGTCTCTACTGCCTCCACCTAAAATTCTCACTCTTATTTTCAGATCCCTCCACAGCCATCCCTATCTGCAGCTAGTCCAACCCTGCCACTCTCTGAGACCAACTACTCTCTGAGACCAACTACTCTCTACTCTCTGAGACCCACTACTCTCTCCAATTCTGTCTGGATTTGAATCGCCATTGGCAGCTGCTACTTCAGGCTGGAATTTTAGTTTAGTTTGGTTTCCAGCAAGGAAACAGGCCCTTCGGCCCACTGAGTCCACACCGACCGGCGATCATTCCTTCACATTAGTTTCATGTTATCCAACATTCTCATCATTAGGTTCAATTAGAATTAGAATTAGAATTAGATTCCTTTATTGTCATTCAGACCTTTCGGTCTGAACAAAATTATGTTGCCTGCAGTCATACACAGAATCAATAATAACAAAACATGCAATAAACACAAATTAAACAACCACCACAGTGAGTTCACCAAGCACATCCTCACTGTGATGGAGGCAAAGTCTTAGTCTCCGTCTCTTCCCTCCTTGTTCTCCCTCTGCGCTGAGGCGATTGATCCAAGCTGAAGATGCCGTCCTCCAGTCCAGCGGACCGCCGTGGTGATGTCGCCGCCGCCAAATGCCTGAACGTCGTCTCCGCTCCGAGACGGCCCGCCGCAGCATCAGCTACAGGCCGCCGCCCCCGCTCCGGGCCCGCCGCCTCCGCTCCAGGCCGCCGCCCCCGCTCCGGGCCGCCGCCTCTGCTCCGGGTCCCGCAGTCGCCGCTCCGGGTCCAATCAATGTTACAGATGATAATTAAAATACCAACCTGCACATCTTTGGAATGTATGATGAAACCAGAGCACCCAGAGGAAACCCACGCAGTCACAAGAAGAACGTGCAAACTTCACGCAGACAGCACCGTAGGTCAGAATCGGACCTGGGTATCTGACGCGGTGAGGCAGCTAGCCACTCTACCAGCTGCAGAAGCACAGGTTTGAAAATTCAGGGTCTGAAGGAGGGTCCGACCCCGAAACGTCACCTATTCCTTTTACCCCAGAGATACTGCCTGACGCATTGAGTTACTCCAGCAGGGTTTAAGAGGGAACTGCAGATGCTGGAGAATCGAAGGTTACACAAAAAAAGCTGGAGAAACTCAGCGGGTGCAGCAGCATCTATGGAGCGAAGGAAATAGGCAACGTTTCGGGCCGAAACCCTTCTTCAGACTGATCGGGGGCGGGTGGGGACAAGAAAGGGAAAAGGAGGAGGAGCCCGAAGGCTGGGGGATGGGAGGAGACAGCAGGGGGGCTGAGGAAGGGGAGGAGACAGCAAGGACTAACAAAATTGGGAGAATTCGGAGAATTGGGAGAGTTACTCCATCAATCTTTTGATTGATACCTAGATGTAAATATTCCTTTTCGTTTAGATAAATGTCTGAGAGCGGTGCTTTCATTGTGATTTTGTACCTGTAAATAAACTTAATGATGTGTATATAATAAAATCAGATGGGCAGTGAACAACACATGTTCAAGTTGACGTGAGATGAGTAGTGCTGGTTGCTGGGACCGCGTTGACAGCGCCCTCTCTCTGCCGCACCCCATCCACCAGTCTAGCTCGGAACCCACTTAGCAAGTTTATAACCCGCTTAAATCATTGCAATATTCTTACGCTGCAAAATGCAGTTTTTAAATCTAAATTATAAAGGTTTAAGGCCAAATGGAATATAAATTCACAAGCACTACAACTAGGGTGGATCGGTGGTAAAGTTATGATACAGTGGAGTGGAGCTCCTTCTTACTTCATGATTGTCTAGGAAAATCTCCGAAGGAGTCTACAGCTGTTTTTTTTTTATATAGTGGAGAGTGGGTGGGGCTCCGGGGAGTGAGATGTGGAAGGTTTTGAGCAAAGATCCTATAGGATCTTTGGTTGTGAGCGCGGAAGCGAGGCGACGTCACGAGTTGGAAAACGCCACGAGTTGGGGGGAGGAGGGAGAGAGGGGAGGGAACAATGAGTTAGGGGGAATACACATAACACTTGGAGCCCTGCACACAGACTGCGTATCCAGCCCCCCGGTGCAACACACACAGACTCTGCTGCCAGACTATTAAATCAATCCGGAGTTTAACACTGTCACTACACAGATTATGCTAACCAGAAGACAAGTTATTGAGAGGGTAGAGTTTCAGTTCACGGAACTCTGCTACCGGAATCTCACATCTTCTGCTTTTATCTTTGCACTATATGTATTTGCACTGTTTTGTTTGTTTATTTAAACGTTTAAAATACCAACCTGTACATCTTTGGAATGTGGGACGAAACCAGAGCTGTATGTGCATGTCTGCGCGTGTATATTCATGTATATATGCATGTATGCATATATATTGTTCGTATATATATATATATATATATATATATATATATGCGTGTGGCTGTATGTGGCAGTGAATCTGTGAAATTCATTGCCACAGACCGCTGTGGAGGCCGTCAATGGATATTTTTAAGGCGCAGATTGATAGATTATTGATTAGTAAGGTGTCAGAGGTTATGGGGAGAAGGCAGGAGAATGGGGTTGAGAGGGAAAGGTAGATCAGCCACGATTGAATGGTGGAGTAGACGTGATGGGCCGAATGGCCTAATTCTGCACGAATAACGAATGAACTTACATATTCACTGAACTTTTGGTGTGTGTTTTTATGGTTTTTACAGAGTACTATGTTTACATATTTAATTGTTCCATTTCGCTGCAGATAAACACTCTTGACCGTTGACCCGCTGAGTTACTCCTGCACTTTGTGTCCTTTTCCCTAACCATTGAGATGACCCGCAGTTCAACACTATCAGTACACAGACACAAAGTTTATTCGGAATCAGTCTGAAGGATGTCCCCGACCCGCAACGTAGCTGGTCATTTCCCTCATAGATGCTGCGTGACCCGCTGAGTTATTCCAGCACTTTTTGTGATGTTCATAAATTCCAGCGTCTGCAGTTTCTTTGGGGCTGCGGGCTTTATCGAGCCTCTCTCCGGAGCCTCTCCAATTGCAGCACGGATTCCCCACAATAGGGATACCAGCCCCAGCGTTAACAACAGTCCATCTTCGACCTCTCTCGGCCGTTAACAACGTTTCCAATGGAAACGACACCCGAGGCATTGACACCGATCCTGGCGCTTCCCGCACAAGACGCTGTTCCCAGCAAAGATCCTATAGGATCTTTGGTTCCCAGCGGAGATAAACTGTCCTCGCTATAAAGGTGAACCCTCTCTGTCTTTCAGCTCACGCTTCGCACTCGTAGCTCCGGGACAGGATGTGCGCAGAGAGGGGTAAACAAACACACGAGGAATCATCTCACTGGGGAGCGTGAGGCAACTCACAGAGCGGAGAGCGAGAGGGAGAGGGTGGGAGGGAGGAAGGTAGAGGGAGCAGGCAGGGAGAGAGAGAGAGAGAGAGGGAAGAGAGGAAGCCGACAGGAGGAGGGAGAGAGAGGGAGGGGGAGGAGAGGGCGGGGAGAAAGAGGCAGGGAAGGTGAGAGGAGTGAGCGAGGAAGGGGAGAAAGGGTGGAAAGGAGAGAGGGGGACAGAGACGGGGAAGGAGAGAGGAGTGAGAAGGGGAGGGAGAGGAGAGAAGGGAGAGGGAGGGAAGAACGGACAATAGGAAGAGGCGAAGGCGGACACTGCGAGACAGAGGGGAGTGGAGAGAGGTCACGGAAGGAAAGAGTGGGGAGGAGAGCAAGGGAAAGGACGGGGTCAGAACGAGAGACAGCAAGAGAGAGGGTAGAGGGAGAGATCGGGGAGGAGAGATGGAGAGAACTGCGGGGACAAGCGGGTGAGAAGAGAGAGAGAGGGGGCCGGTGGGTCGGGAAGAGGTGGGCAGACGGAGAATGAAACAGGGAGAGATAAAGTAGCGAGAGAGAGAGAGAGAGAGGTTGTGGGGTTCCACACTAGAGGCCGAGAGGAGGGACCGTCAGAGAGGAGGGGTAGTCAGCCAGGAGGGGAGGAGACAGAGACGGGGGAGGAGAGAGCGAGAGCACACAGCTGGAGAAGGGTGGAGAACCAGGGGGAGTGGAGGAGGAGAGAAAGGGAGAGGGAGAGAGGAAGTGAAGAGGAGAGAGGCTGGAACAGAGAGAGGTAGGGGATCCGGAGCAGGGAACCAGGGCTCCGGGCGATGAGGAGAGGCTCCGGGGTTCTGCTGCCTAAGTTTACGAGCGTGGGACGGGGTGGACATTGAGAGTCCAGTGTCCGGCCACCTCCGGCGGGGCATGGCTTGCGTCGCCCCTCTTCTGCTCTTGGCCGTGTTCACCCCGAGCTGGGGCGCCGATCATGCTGTGTGGGACCGCAGCGGGGACGGCCAACCTACCGCCCACCCTCTGCTCTACTTCGAGCCGCGGGACGTGAAGAGCCTCCGGCAGAAAGCTCGGGGAAGCCACTCCTCTGTCAGCCGGGCCATCCGAGCGGCCGTGAAGACCATGTTGGCCAAGAACACCATCTACCTGCCTCCCGCCGACCACCAGGACTTCACGGCCAAGTGGAACGAGGTGTACGGCAACAATCTGGGAGTCCTGTCGCTCTACTGCCTGTTGTACCCCGAGGACGGCGACGCGCTAGAATTCGCCCTGACCTACTTGGACCGAATGGCCTCTTACCCTCGCTGGCAGGTGAGGACGGCCCCAAACGACGAGGTACCGGTGGCCCACTCTCTCAGCGGCTTCGCCACCGCTCTGGATTTTCTCTACCCCGTCCTGGACGAGGCCAGGAGAAAGACCTACCTCGAGAAGATCCACGCAGTTACCGTGGAACTCTACGAGTTCTCCAAGTACCGGGCTTGGGGCAAACACTTCCTCCACAACCATCAGGCCACCAATGTCCTAGCCCTGTTGATCGGAGCCTTGGTTCTCAGCCCTCACCAACCCCAGACCGCCTTGCTTTGCAAGCAATTCGCCATCGATATCATGGAGAAGACCATGTTCCTACTAGAACACGTCGTGGACGGCTCGCTGGACGAAGGGGTGGCTTACGGCAGCTACACTTCCAAGTCCATCACGCAGTACGTATTCCTGGCCCTTCGGCACTTCAACCTGAACCACACTGCTAGCCCGTGGTTGAGGCAACACTTCTGGTTCTACTATGCCACTCTGCTCCCCGGCTTCCAGCGTAGCGTTGGCATCGCCGACTCCAACTACAATTGGTTCTACGGGCCGGAGAGTCAGCTGGTCTTCCTGGACAGGTGAGTCAATGGTGGAGATCTTTTCTGGCCATTTCGCGGGGAGAAAGTACAGGAGCCTGAAAACTGTAACGTCCAGGTTCAGGAGCAGCTTCTTCCCTACACCTTCAGGCTATTAAACACTGCAACCTCCAAATAGATTCAGAATTATGTAGATCTGGGGGCATTATTGTTGACTTTGCGCTGCTACTGTCTATTTGTCTGTCTGTTTATATATATATATATATATATATTTAGAATATTTTAATATGTTGTATATATATATATACACAGACATATATAATATTAAAATATATTAAATGTTTATATATATAATTTATGTGGTATATTTATACACACACACACACACATACACATAAATACATGGTGGGTGAGCGGTGAGTTACTGCTCTACAGTGCCAGACACCCAGGTTCGATCCTGACTAGGGGTGCTGTCTGTACGGATTTATTCATTATGCCCATGACCTGTGTGTTTTCTCCGGGTGCTCCAGTTTCCTCCCACATTCTGAAGACGTACAGGTTTCTAGGTTGTGTACGAAGGAACTGCAGATGCTGGTTTACACCGAAGATGGACACAAAATACTGGAGTAACTCAGCAGACAATAGACAATAGGTGCAGGAGTAGGCCATTCGGCCCTTTGAGCCAGCACCGCCATTTACTGTGATCATGGGTGATCATCCACATTCAGTACCCCGATCCTGCCTTCACATCATTTCCCCTGACTCCAAAATCTTTAAGAGCTCTATCTAACTCTCTTTTGACAGCATCCAGAGAATTGGCCTCCACTGCCTTCTGAAGCAGAGAATTCCACAGATTCACAACTCTCTGGGTGAAAAAGTTTTTCCTCATCTCCGTTCTAAATGGTCTACCCCTTATTCTTAAATTGTGGCTGCTGGTTCTGGACTCCCTCATCACTGGGAACATGTTTCCTGCCTCGAGCATGTCCAATTCCTTAATAATCTTATATGGTTCAATAAGATGCCCTCTCATCTTTCTAAATTCCAGAGTATACAAGCCCAGCCGCGCAATTCTATCAACATATGACAGTCCCGCCATCCAGGGATTTAACCTTGAGAAACTACACTGCACTCCCTCAATAGCAAGAATGCCCTTCCTCAAATTTGGAGACCAAAACTGCACACAATATTCCAGGTGTGGTCTCACTAGGGCCCTGTACAATTGCAGAAATACCTCTTTGCTCCTATACTCAACTCCTCCTGTTATAAAGGCCAACATGCCATTAGCTAGTGATGCTGCCTGTCCCACTGAGTTACTCCAGCATTTTGAATCTATCTTCAGGTTTATAAGTTAATTAGCTTCAATAAAAATTGGAAGTTGTCCTTGGAATGTAGAATATTGCTGGTACATCATAAGCGATAGGAATAGAATTAGGCCATTCGGCCCATCAAGTCTACTCCATTCAATCACGGCTGATCTATCTCTCCCTCCTAACCCCCACTTTCTATGGTTTCACAACATTATTAGGCAGGACATCGGAAGGGTATATTGGGAGCAGCTGTTATTGGGCAAGTCCACATTTAACATGTGGGAGTCATTTAAAGGCCAGTTGATCAAAATTCAAGACTGGTATGTTCTAGCAAAGAGGAAGGGTAATGACGGCAAATAAAGAGAAACTTGGATGACCAAAGAGATGGTAAATTTGATCAAAATGAAAAAGGAAGTCATGCAAGGTTTAAGAGGATGAAGGGGCCTTTGAGAAATATAAAGTAAGGATGAAAAAACTCAATTGGGCAAAATTAGAAGGGCAAAATTGACATTCTTCACACATTAAATCTCTTCTCATACCAAGTGCTCACATACATCAGCGGTTTGCATTGTAAAGACAATGTGTAAATCTACAACAATCCCATAAACCAGAACCAGTTTATTTTAAGTGCTAACTACACAATGACATAAATCAAAGCCATTAATCAACACCTTTATCATATGGAGTAGAGGCTATTAAATAACACATTTTGGTTGCATAAATCGTTTAGCACAGACGGAAACATAATTAATATAGACTCGGGGATCGCTGGTCGGCGTGGCCTCGGTGGGCCAAAGGACCTAGTACTGCTCTGTATCTCTAAACCAAACTAAAACTATTTATTTACCTATCTACCTATCTACCTAACTACCTACCTACCTATTTATCTATCTTTATATATTTTTCTATCTATATTTCTATCTATCTAACATTTTTGTTGTTTATTATGGGTTTAATACAAAGTATTTTGTTTAAAAATCTGTTGTACTGCAGCAAGTAAGAATTTCATTGTTCTGTTTCGGGACATCTGACAATAAAACACTCTTGACTCTTGTCAGGGCTTGGGGAGTAATTCAGCCTTCAAGCTCAGTTTTATAGATGTTTAGCCTCCATCTAATCTTGGAGCTGGATGTGATCAATAAAGGACACAACGTGCTGGAGTAACTCAGCGGGTCACGCAGCATCACTGGAGAATATGAATAGGTGACGTTAGGGTTGGAACTCTCCTTGGATGTAATAATTATCAATGCCCAGCTCCACTGCGGTTGAGCAGAGAAAGTTGGGGTGGGGGGGGGGGGATATGAGGGGCGGTGCTTTAAGGGGGCATAGGTCAAGTTTACAGAGAGCTACTATATAGTGCCATTTTGAGAGGGTGAAGAAGAAGTTTACCAGCAGAAGGGTCCAGAATGAAACATCACCGATTCATATCCTCCAGAGATGCCGTCTGACCTACCATTGCTCCAGCATTTTTTGTTACCAGAATGCTGCCTGGATTAGAGGGTGTTTAGCTGCAGTAATTAGACACACTTGGTTTCTTATCTCTGGAGCATTAGAGGTTGAGGGGAAACCTGTTAGAAGTATATCAAAATTATGAGGCATGAATAGCAGAACCTGTATAGACAGTCAGAACCTTTTTCCCAGGGTGGAAATGTCAAAGACTAGAGGGCATATCTTTGTGCCAGAGGGGGGAAATTGAAAGGTTGTTTATACAGAGAGTGGTGGGTGCGTGGAATACTCTACTAGGTGTGGTAGTGAAGACATATACTATATACTATTCTGATCAGCACCACCGTTGTGTGTCCAAGAGCCTGTTCTTGCCTCTATGTTCCACATGCAGGTAGAGGAAATTAGTTTAACTTGCCACAATGCTCATAGGTTTGTGCATCGTAGGAGCAGAATTAAGCCATTTGGCCCATCAAGTCCACTCTGCCATTCAATCATGGCTGATCTATCTTTCCCTCTTAACCCCATTCTCCTGCCTTCTCTCCATAAACCTTGACACCCGTACTAATCAAGAATATGTCAACCTGCACTTTAGAAATATCCAACAACTTGGCCTCCACAGCCTTCTGTGGTAATGATTTCCGCAGATTCACCACCCTCTGGCTAAATAAATTCCTCCTCAGCACAGACATTGTGGGCTGAAGGGCCTGTTTCGGTCCTGTACTGTTCTGTGATCTATGTTTTGTTCAGGTTAGTTTAGTGAAAAAGCATGAAAACAGTCCGTTCGGCTCACCAAATCTTCACACCGTCCAGCGATCACCCCGTACACTAACACTATCCTACACACTAGGGACAATTTACAATTTTTAGCAAAGCCAATTAACCTGTAAAGCTTTGGAATGTGTGAGGAAACCAGAGCACCTGGGTTCGATCCTGAATAAGGGTGCTGTCTGCACGGAGTACGTACGTTCTCCCCATGACCACGTGGGTTTTCTCAGGGATCTTCGATTTTCTCCCACACTCCAAAGATGCAGATTAATTGGCAATGTATAATTGTAAATTGTCCCTCGTGTAAGTGTGCGGGGATCACTGGTCGGTGCAGACTTTCCGTGTTGTATCTCTAAACTAAACTGAACCTAAACTGTACCATTGCCCCACTGTGCTGCCCATGTACTGTATGTAGCGATTGAGGTACTCTCATTGCCACTGTTCCCTTCCTGTCTCCTTCATGATGAGACAGACCCTCTACTTCTCACCAGTCATGGGGTGAACTAAAATTAGTTGCGGATATCCCTTGAATCAAAATCTTTCTCAGCTAAAATCCAGCTGTTTGGAACATTTGCCGTTGAAGATTAATTGGTGCCTTTTTAAGATGTTTGTTAGCGTAACTTTATTGCGACTCTATAATGTGAACAGAGATGCGAAAGCACGCGCACCTGTAGGATGCGCTCATGTTGCGGAATATGAACAAAAAGATGTGTATTTTACTGGTGCCTTTCATTGGGGTTGGACAGGCTAGATGCAGGAAGATTGTTCCCGATGTTGGGGAAGTCCAGGACAAGGGGTCACAGCTTAAGGATAAGGGGGAAATCCTTTAAAACCGAGATGAGGAGAACTTTTTTTACACAGAGAGTGGTGAATCTCTGGAACTCTCTGCCACAGAGGGTAGTTGAGGCAAGTTCATTGGCTATATTTAAGAGGGAGTTAGATGTGGTCCTTCTGGCTAAGGGGATCAGAGGGTATGGAGAGAAGGCAGGTACGAGATACTGAGTTGGATGATCAGCCATGATCATATTGAATGGCGGTGCAGGCTCAAAAGGCCGAATGGCCTACTCCTGCACCTAATTTCTATGTTTCTATGTTTCTATTGTGCCTCAAAATGGTTCCAAATCAATGACATTCTGTACCATTGAGGGGAAACAAGCAAAACACCTTGACACACTGCAACCATGCAACTGTATCGGGCAGCACGGTGGTGCAGCGGTAGAGTTGCTGACCCTGACTACGGGGGCTGTCTGTATGGAGCCACAGAATATAAAGACGTACCATGAGAAAGGAGATGAGGAGGAATTTCTTCAGTCAGAGGGTGATGAATCGTTGGAATTCATGGCAGCAGGAGGCCAAGTCAATGGATATTTTTAATGCGGAGATTGATAGATTCCTGATTAGCATGGGTGGGACGAAAGCTGGAGAATGGGGTTGAGAGGGAAGGATAAATCAGTCATTATTGAATGGCAGAATGCTGAATGGCCTAATTATGCTCCTATAACTTATGAACTTAAGAACTGCAAGCTCTCACAAACAGCAATGTGGAATTGATCAGATTTGGATTACAGAGTCCTCAAGCATAGAAACATGTTCTTTGGCCCAGAAAGTCAGGACTCAGGGGCCTGAGCTATAGGGAGAGGTTGAGCAGGCTAGGACTATTCCTTGGAGTGCAGGAGGATGTGGGGTGATCTAAAAGAGATGTACAAAGTTATGAGAGGAACCGATTAAGTAGAGGCACAGAGTCTATTGCCCAGAGTAGGGGGATCGAGAACTAGAGGAGAAAGGTTTAAGGTGAAGGGGGAAAGGTTTAATAGAATCCTTAGGGGTAACGTTGTTGGGGCAGGTTCCATTGTACTATCACAATGTTTAAGTAACATTTAGACAGGTACATAGATAGGACAAATTTAGAGGGATATGGGCCAAACGCGGGTAGGTGGGACTAGTGTAGATGGGATATGTTGGTCAGTGTGGGCAGGTTGAGCTGAAGGGCCTATTTCCACACTGTATCACTCAATGACTATTATCGTACATCTTCTGGTCTGTCTCCATCTTCCTGTCACATTCCAGGAGATTTCCAGCTGCCATTGTTCCCCCACAGTTAACCTAATGTTCCTAATATTAAAAAAAGATGTGCTCATGTTTGATACCCAATTAACATCCCACACCAATTAACCCAAATAGAGTCATGGAGTCATACAGCATAAAAACAAGCCCTTCGGCCCAAATTGGCCATGTCAACCAGGATACCCCATCTATGCTAGTTCTACTTGCCTGTGTTTGGCCCATATCCCTCTAAACCTTTCCTATCCACGAAAGACATTTATTTTAAATATTGTTATAATACCTGCCCCAACTACCTCCTGTGGCAGCTCATTCCATATACCCACCACTACCTGCTGAAAAAATTGCTCCTCAGGGTTCTATTAAATCTTTCCCTCTCATCTTAAATCTATGTCCTCCGGTTCTTGATTCCTCTACTCTGGGTAAACGACTTTGTTCATTCACCCTATCTACTCCCCTCATGATTTTATATACTTCCATAAGATCACCTCACAGCCTTCTGCACTCCAAGGAATAAAGTCCTAGCCTGCCCAACCTTTCCCTGGAGCTTTGGCCCTCAAATCCTGGCAACATGCTCTCAAATTTTCTCTGCATTCCTTCCAGCTTAACAACTTATTTCTAACAGCAGAGTGACCAAAATGGAATAAAACACTCTAAATGCAGTTTCAGCAATTTCTTGTTCAATCGTAAAATAACATCCCAACTTTTATACCTAGTTATGCTTTGAAATGGGAAATGAGCTTCATTAATAGTGTATCACAGCAGGGTTCATCGGCCAGAGAATATGAATCTGGCCATTTGACCCATTAACTCTGCTCCACCATTCGATCATGGATGTTTTCTTTTTCTTTCTCGCCTCCATTCGCCTGCAACTCTACTGTTGTGCCACTGTGCCTCTCCTCTTGATTTTAAGAAAAATAAGCAATATCTGGCAAGAAGATTTAAGTGCAAGAATAGAGATATCTTCCAGAGCTCTGGGGAAAGCCCATCTGTTATAATGTTTCTCTACTAAAAGAAGGATGTATTTACGAACAAAAAATAAACAACGTGCTTGGAATATCTTAGTGAGTCAGGCAGCGTCTCTGGAGAACATGGATAGGCGATGTTTCAGTTTGGAACCCTTCTTCTGAAACACTGCCTTTCCATGTCTTCCAGAGATGCTCCCTGACATATACCAGCACTTTCTGTCTTTTTTTATAAACCACCATCTGCAGTTCCTTATATTTATATTTGTGATCAAATGGATGTGAAGGGATATAGATTATTTGGGGGTGGCACGGTGGCGCAGCAGTAGAGTTGCTGTCTTACAGCGCCAGAGACCAGGGTTCGATCCCGACTACGGATGCTGTCTGTACACTCTCCCTATGACCGCGTGGGTTTTTTCCAGGTTCTCCGGTTTCCTCCTGCACTCCAAAGATGTATAGGTTTGTAGGTTCCGTCCCAGGGAGCTGCACGTGTGGCGGTGGTGCCCTGGGAAGCTGCGCGGGCCCGAACATCCGCGGCGCCGAGCAGAACGTGCCCCGGTAGGCTCGACATGCCCCACTGGCCTCCCAGGGGACTGCAGTGAAGCCAGGTGGCAAGGCCTGCCTGGGCCGAAGGAGCCTCAGCAGTGGTGGTGATGGGAACCTAGGTGGCGGCAGCAGGAACCTCGGCAGTAGCATGAGTCTTGGCGGTGGTGAGGCCTCGGCGGCAACGGAAGCCGAGGCCTCATGTGTCACAATGGCAGAGGGAACCTCGGTGGCAGTGGGGTCTCACAATCGTTCTGATCAGCGGTGGTCGATGAGTGTGAAGGGGGAGGGGAGGACAATGGGGATCTGGCCTGGGGTGACCTTTGTGAGGGAGAACAAGAGAGACTCAGTGTGGGGGATGAGGGGGACGACACTAGTTTAAAATCCTCTGGCCAGGGGATAAGTCTGTTTGTTTGTTCATTTGTTCCGTTGAAGGCGCTATGCACATGGCAGCCAGATAACAGTCGCTTTTCTTTTCTTTTTGTTTTCACTTTTGATTTCAAGTTTTCATGACTGTGTGTTATGACTGTCGATAGACCAATTTCCCTCCAGGGATGAATAAAGTTTTATCGTATAGTATCGTGGGTTAATTGGCTTCTGTAAATTGTCCCTAGTGTGTAGGATAGTTCTGGAGTATGGGTTATTGCTGGTCTGCGTGGACTCGGTGGGCTGATGGGCCTGCTCCAAGTTATGTTTGTAAAGTAAGTCATGTGCAGATAGTTGGAGGCAAATACGATGGTGGTATTTAAGGTATTTTTGGGGAGACACATGAATAGTGAATGGAATGAATGGAGTGAATGGAGGGATGTAGATCACATGCAGACTGATGAGCTTAGTTTTTCTTGGCATCATGTTTAGCACAGACTTTGTGGGCCAAAGGACCTGTTTCTATGCTGTATTGTTCAATGTTTTGTGTGCAGGGCTGCAGCAAAGGTTCACTAGACTTATTTCTGGATTAGAGTTTTCATTTGTGGAGGGATTAAATATACTCAGCCCGATTTATCTCGACTTTAGCAGAACGTGACATGATTTCATTGAAATGTATTACGTTCTCTGAGGCTTGGCAAGACAAATGTTTCCTTTGGCTGAGGTCTGGAATCCAAGGTCATACAGACCATCCCTGGTTAACGAATTGATATTTTTTTTAAAAGACGTCCATGTCAGTTTTAGACATAAATTAAAAAATACACAAATATCACTCGGTAGCACCATTGCAATAAATGGCATCAAAAGCATATGAGATTATGAAGAGCGATTATTAAAAGTAGCGAAGGAAAGGAAAATAATAGAAACAAGGAACTGCAGATGCTGGTTTGCACAAAAGGACACGGGTGCTGGAGTAACTTAATAAGTCAGGCAACATCCCATCAGAACATGGATAGGTAACGTTTTGGGTCCAGAGCCTTCTTTAGATCTCCCAAACGGAATCATCTCCTATCCATGTGTGCAAATGCACATTGCCAGAATCTTGCACAGTTTCTTCCCACCTGTTATCAGACAACTGAACCATCCGATTACCAACTAGAGAGTGGTCCTGAGCTACAAAAAAACTTCATTGGAGGCCCTCGGACTATCTTTGGCTGGACTTTATCTTGCACTAAACGCTATTCACACTATTCCCTTTATCATGTATCTGTACACTGTGGATGGCTCGATTGTAACTATGCATAGTTTTTCCGCTGACTAGATAGCACGCAACACTGTACCTTGGCACAAGTGATAATAAATTTTACTTCAGAGTCACGTGAGTGATTCCGTGAAGAACCCGTTCAGCACGCATTACGTCCAGCAGAGCAACAGCGGCACTGCGGGAGTCGGGCTCTCCCGGTATGGAGGTGAAAGAACGGACCGTCAGGTAAGCTGACGTCGGTTTCCTTCACAGGGAGCCTTCTGCTGTCCGGCAGAGAAGAAAGGCTCTGCAACAAACCTGTCCCCCGCTCGACTCCATGGAGGAGCATTCCTTCAGGGGGGGCATCAATGGAACAGACCTGTCCCCCGCTCGACTCCACGGAGGAGCATTCCTTCAGGGGGGCAGCAATGGAACGGACCTGTCCCCCGCTCGACTCCACGGAGGAGCGTTTCCATCGTGGGGGCAGCAACAAGGCGGTAGGACCGCTTATCCGGCGCTCCGCTATCCCGACACCGCGCCGAGCCCAGCCCCGCTAGCGCCTAAGCAGCGGGCTGGAAGTAACGCCACAGAGGCGTCCGGCCGGTGGCTCCGACTTATCGGACGGGACGTCTTTCCACCCGCACGGGAGGAAAGACAGCCGCCTGCACAGAACTGCCCCCGCTTGACTCCACGGAGGAGCGTTTCATCTCGCGGGGGCAGCAACAAGGCGGTAGGACCGCTTACCGGGCGGTCCGCTACCTCGACACCACGACCGAGCCCAGCCCCGCTAGCGCCTGAGCAGCGGGCTGGATGTAAAAGCCAAGGAAGAGGCTTTCCGGCCGGTGGCTCCGACAGGGACGTCTCTCCACCCAGGCGGGGGAGAGACAGCCGCCTGAGCCGCTTGGAGCGGCTCTTGGAGCAGGAGCTCCAGCGAGGTGCACCCCAGGAGGGGCGCTCTCGCAGAGGGGGTTAGGCTCTCCCTCCACAGTGCCTTGTGCACTGTCCATTGCTTCCTCCTTTCCAGAGGATAGCTTTGGTGACCAGGACTGGGCTGGTCAAGAACAGGGCCAATGGCTGAAGATCTCGTGAGTATGCAAGGGGTGCAGGAACAGGAAGAGCTGCTAGGTGTGGTGTGTGGTGGACAGCTACGTGGAAACCCCACGTGCAGGAGGCGTTAAAAGCCTGACGACAGCCATCACTTTGTTTTTCCTCGTTCCATGGACAAATACGGAGATGACCACAACCTTCGTAAACAAGTCATAAGACCCCAGCCACTGAGCCAGACCAACTGCTCTGTGGCAAAAACCTCACAAAGCATATGAAGGACATGCAAGAGGTTTTACAAAACGTTCGGCTCATGAGGGCAGGGCCGGGACGAGTAACCAAATACAGCAATTCCTATGCAGCAGCACCCCACCGCATCCATCTGTCAACGTCTACCATATCGGGCTGATGAAAGCTCACGGTCCGCATCTATCACCGAAAGTCTTATTTAGACCAGGGCCCAGAGCGGACCCCATGGAAAATGTGCCACCCCCCAACATCACCGCCACGTCAGACGACATGCAACACTCGTTGGACTGGCAGGAAACAGAAGAATACCCATAACCATGGAGGTAGGTGGGTCTGGTTCCTACCAGTATATAGAGCATACTAACACATGGGAGTCTATCAAGATTGATCAGTATATACTCAATGGCATTAGTGAATATAATTCATACTAGAAAAATTGCCACCAGGTCAACATTCACCCCAGAGGGTATTTTTCCGCTCTCCTTTAAAGAAACACGAGGGACAAGCTGAACTGGTGAGAATAATTACAAAGGGTGTCATGGGGAAACCTGAACCCTTGCAATTCATATCAAATATATTCACTAAACCCTAAAAAGATGGCGGATGTCCCATCATCATTGGCTTAATTTCACTAAATATGTTTGTTAAGTATATACATTTCAAAATGGAACCGGTTGTTACTGCCAAACAATTAAATTCCAAAGGATACTCCATGGCAAGCATTCATCTTAAAGATGTTTACCATTTAGTACCATTCACAAGGATCATCGCGGATACCTGAAATTTAACTGGATGGGGCAGCTATAGCAGTTTAAAGCGTTACCCAATGGGCTCACATCAGCCCAAGAGTTCAAAGTTCAAAGTTCAAGTTCAAAGTAAACTTTATTGTCAATTCAAATCAATTGGATTGAAATTGCGTTTCCCCATACTCCAAATGTGCAAGTAATATTTATAACACAGACAGACATATACCAATAAGATAGAATATACATTATTTAAAATACACAGTGTGCCAGACTGTAGTAAAATTTTGAGGTAAAATTAAAGGTGCAATAATTAAGGTGCTGAAATATAGAAAAGTGCAAATAGCATACTTGCAGCTGACAATTACAAAGGGTGTCATGGGAGAACACTAACCATTCGTATCAAATTACCCTAAAAAGATGGCGGATGTCCCATCATCATTGGCTTAACTTCACTAAATATGTTTGTTAAGTATATATTTCAAAATGGAACCTTGTTACTTAGACATTAAATTCCAAAGGATACTTCATGGCAAGCATTCATCTTAAAGATGTTTACCATTTAGTACCATTCACAAGGATCATCGCAGATACCTGAAATTTAACTGGATGGGGCAGCTATAGCAGTTTAAAGCGTTACCCAATGGGCTCACAACATTGCCAAGAGACAACATAGTTGAATTGGCACAGTCGTACAACAATTTAATGGTCAACAAACTACCAACTACTCGACAAGTAACAGAGTAATTGGGATAATGGTAGCAGCATTTCCAGCTACATAATTCGGACCTTTGAACCAAAAACGACATACAGGTCATTGTGATCGTTTCATGAAGTTACCCACTGAAGTAATATCAGAACTACAGTGGTGGGCAAAAAACGTTTGACATAGTTTCAGCCTATTATCATCACTAACCCTACGTCAGTTATCCAAACAGATGTCAGTGCTCAAGATTGGGGAGCACCTAACTCTATATCCAGCACAAGTAGTAGATGGACTAACTCAGAATCATTGTTACCACTTACACTGGGCATTAATTATCTAGAGATGTTTGGGTGATTTTTTATGGTTTAAAAGCATATGCATAAATATGCATCACTTGCATGTACGGTTATAAATAGATAATACTACGGTGGTGGCCTACATTAACCATATGGGCGGCATAAAATCGGTTCATGCGACAAGTTGGTCAATACAATTTGGCAATGGTGTGTCCAAAGACATATTTGGCTATCAGTAACTTACCTACCAGGTAAGCTAAATACTGTGGCAAACACCAGATCATGTAAATTTAATGACAACATCGAATGGATGTTAAAACCCCCAAAATATTTTTTTTTCACAAAGGTTATCAAGCAATATGGCACGCTAGATATCGATTTATTTGCATTTAGACTAAATCACCAGGTACCTATGTATTTTGCTTGGGTACCAGACCCTGAGGCAGCAGCGGTAGATGCGTTCATGCTGAATTGGGAAAAAATTTCTTCTATTCATTTCCTCCCTTCTGCCTCATCAGTCGGGGGCTACGCACAGTACAAATGGACTCTGCTTCAGGTATTTTGATAGTACCCGACTGGCCTACACAGCCATGGTTCCCAATACTCCATGACATGGTTGTTGGAACTCCGATGGTATTCCCCAGTGACCCAGAGTTATTAACACCCAGTGTTGGGCACAAGCCACCCGTGCCATGAGAAAATCAAACTTCTGGGTTGCAGATGCTGCACAAACCACTTCTGGGACTGGGATTATCATAACAAACCGTCTACACCATGTCAGCATCCCTCTGAACATCCACTAAAAAACAGCACTTGTCCAGCATCAAAAAATGGGAGAATTACTGCTTGGATACAGGAACCACCTACTCAACCGCTACAGTTACCAACGTGCTGGAATTCCTGGCGAACCTTCACCAAGATGAAGGACTTCAGCTACAGAGCCATCAACACAGCTAGAATTGCCCTGCCTGTCTATTTAAAACCAGCTCCAGGACAACAGGCCATGGGGTCCCACCAGCTGGTGGTCAAACTAATGAAGGGTATTTACAACTCTAACCCCCTAGACCAAGGTACACCCATATATGGGATATCAGTGTGGTCCTGACATACCTCAGGGGATGCCCACCAGCCAGATCCCTCAACCTAAAACCATCTATGCTCAAAACACTCATGTTGATGGCACTTGTATCTGCACAGAGGGTCCAGTCACTACACCTATTGCGACTGGACACCATGCTCACAGCTCCAGATCTCTGTCGTTATCCAGGGAATGATCAAACAGAGCAGACCAGGACCACCTAATCCAGTCGTGGAATTCCGGGCTTACCCGCCAGAAACACGGTAATGTGCCATGACCCTATTATCCTACATAGACACAACCAAAATATTCGAGGGAGATGAAAAGCCTTGTGGGTCAGTCATAAAAAACCTTATGGTCGGGTGATGAGCCATTTCGAGATGGCTCAAGCAGGTGCTAAAAGCTGCTGGGATAAAAACTAACATGTACAAAGTTCATTCCACCAGGGCAGCATCCACGTCGACGGCTAAAAGAATGGACATGCCTATATACCACATCCTGGCTACAGCAGGATGGTGGGGGGTAAGTCCGTTCAGACATTTGATAATATGCCATTGGCAAAACCTGTTTTATTTGCAGGAAGGATTTTACAGACTGCAAATATTTAATTTAAGCCCAGGGGAGCAATTTAATTTCTTTGTTGTTATTGTTAAAAAATAACATTGTGTTTTTCTACAAACAGATTCATTGGTTGATTATGATAACACACTTCCTCCCTCAAAGACTTCGGCAGTGATGTAGCAATAACTGTTACACGGTTTGAAATCACAGAGCTTTGAAATCTTCACGGAATCACTCACGTGACTACGAAGTAAAATAGTAAGATTAAAAGAGAACTTACCAGTTTGAAGTTTGATCTGTATTTTATGAGGAGTTATGATGAGGGATTACGTGCCCTCCACTCCCACCCTCAATATTATGGGTCAAATTCATAAACTGATGTCTCCTTGTCTTTACTATGTTTACTTCAATAACTGTGTCTATCTGTGATTCCACACCGCTGCTTTGAAGTATGCCGCTCATGCGTGCTGAACGGGTTCATCACGTAATCCCTCACCGTAACTCCTCATAAAATAAAGATCAAACTTCAAACTGGTCGTTTAATCTTACTATTAAAAACCAAACTAAACTAAACTTAAGTGGGATGCTGCCTGACCCGCTGAGTCACTCCAAAACTTTGTGTCCGTTAGAGAGCAAACTAGTTTTGCTTTTAGAAGCAATGACCATATGTAAGTATGCTTCATCTGGAACATCAGAGGTTAAGGAGAGACCAGATGAAGTGGTAAAATTATAAGATGCATAGATAGGGTAGACACTCAGAATCTTTTCTCTCCTAGGTAGAAAGGCCAATTACTAGAGGGCATAGTTTTTAATGTAAGAAGGGCAAAACTTATAGATATTGTCTGGGGTAATTTATTTACACAGGGTGATGGGTGTGTGGAATGCACTCCCAGGGGTAGAGGTGGAGGAGGAGATAGGGTGGTGGCTTAGAAACATGATGGAGGTGGTGTCTTTCTAAAGGATGCCTTCCGATTCGTAGTGTGAGGACCAGAGGGCACATCCGGCAGAATAACAGGCCTGTTTACCTTTGGAATGGAGATGATGAGGACTTTTTATTTTGCCAGAGTGGTGGTAAATCATGCAGGTATAATTAGATTTATCCCCAGATGACGGTATTGTGCCTGTCATTGGGTCTGGAGTAACTCAGTGGGTTCTCCGGGAAACAGCAGAGATGTTCGGGACTCTTCTCGACTCATCGTTAAGGTGGTGTCAAGGGTTATGGGGAAAGGGCAAGAGAATAGAGTTTAATAGGAACAGTGCATCAGCCACGATTTAATGAGTCTGAAGAAGGGTCTCGACCCGAAACGGCACCCATTCCTTCTCTCCATTGATGCTGCCTGCCTTGCTGTGTTACTCCAGCATTTTGTGTCTATCTTTGATTTTAACCAGCACCAGCAGTTCTTTCCTACACAGCCATGATTGAATGGTAGAGCAGACTCGTTGGGCCGAATTGCCTAATTCTGTTCCTATATCATATATAATACTGTGATATTGGTCACCTAATTATAGGAAGGATGTCAACAAAATAGAGAGAGTACAGAGGAGATTTACTAGAATGTTGCCTGGGTTTCAGCAACTAAGTTACAGAGAAAGATTGAACAAGTTAGGGCTTTATTCTTTGGAGTGCAGAAGGTTAAGGGGGGACTTGATAGAGGTCTTTAAAATGATGAGAGGGATAGACAGAGTTGACGTGGATAAGCTTTTCCCACTGAGAGGAGGGAAGATGCAAACAAGGGGACATGACTTGAGAATTAAGGGACAGAAGTTTAGGGGTAACATGAAGGGGAACTTCTTTACTCAGAGAGTGGTGGCTGTGTGGAATGAGCTTCCAGTGAAGGTGGTGGAGGCAGGTTCGTTTTTATCATTTAAAAATAAATTGGATAGTTATATGGACGAGAAAGGAATGGAGGGTTATGGTCTGAGCGCAGGTATATGGGACTAGGGGAGAATACGTGTTCGGCACGGACTAGAAGGGTCGAGATGGCCTGTTTCCGTGCTGTAATTGTTATATGGTTATATGATATGAGAGACTTTTGGATAGTCACATGGATATGCTGGGAATGGATGGATATGGATTACATGCAGGTATAAGTAGATTACTGTATCTCGGTATCATGTCTGGCATGGATATTGTGGGTTGAAGGGCCAGTTACTGTGCTGTAAAGTGCTGGAGTAACTCAGTGGGTCAGGCAGCATCTCCGGAGAACACAGGTAGGTGACATTTTGAGTCGGGACTCTTCTTCAGACTCATTGTTGGGGGAGGTGGAAGAGGAAGAAAGCTGGAAGAGAGGAGGGGTTCATCAATGCCCAGCAGGTAATAGGTAGATAGAGGTGAGGGGGGAGGGTTGGTTATTAGGCAGATGGTGCACGAAGGCCAGAAATGAAGGATTCCTCCAGAAATTTAAGGTTGTGCTGGATGGTTCACTAAGGGAGGATATACTTGATATAAGAGGGAGTCGCAATGAAATTTACTGAATAATGAATGCACTGCAAATTTATAATGCAGTTTCAGTAGGGTAATGATTACGGTTTTTTTAATTGTTTAAGAAGGAACTGCAGATGCTGGAAAATCGAAGGTAGACAAAAGTGCTGGAGAAACTCAGCGGGTGCAGCAGCATCTATGGAGCGAAGGAAATAGGCAACGTTTCGGGCCAAAACCCTTCTTCAGTCTGAGTTTCTCCAGCACTTTTGGCTACCTAGGGTTTTTTAATTTATTGCCAAAGAGGTACACCAATGAACGCATTCTAGAGAAGTGTTCAAATAGACATAAAGCCTTGAAGTATATGTGAACGAGCACCTGGACTCTTTCCAGAGACCAAAACCTTGTTGAACCCTTGCTGTCTCCTCCCCCTCCTCAGCCCCCCTGCTGTCTCCTCCCATCCCCCAGCCTTCGGGCTCCTCCTCCTCCTTTTCCCTTTCTTGTCCCCGCCCACCCCCGTCCCCGATCAGTCTGAAGAAGGGTTTCGGCCCGAAACGTTGCCTATTTCCTTCGCTCCATAGATGCTGCTGCACCCGCTGAGTTTCTCCAGCTTTTTTGTGTAACCTTCGATTCTCCAGCATCTGCAGTTCCCTCTTAAAACCTGTTGAACTAATCTGCCTTCCTTCATAAAGCTATGAAAACGTAACAGCCTCCAGCACAGCAATATTAGGTTAACACCCGTCTGGGTCTGGCAGTGGAAATAAAAGCATGCGGTTATGTAACACCTACCACAACTTTGACGCTGCTTCAGTTGATTACCCATGGGATAGCATGGTTGTAGGAAACAATGCAAAGCAATATCCCACAATCAGAGCCAGCACGATGACAAGAAATGCATTTACTGGTGGCAAATCTTGATTAGTGTGGGTATCAGGTGTTATGGGGAGAAGGCAGGAGCATGGGGTTAAGGAAAGATAGATCAACCATGATTGAATGGTGTAGATGATGGGCCGAATTGCTTAATTCTGCTCCTATTACTTATGAACATAAAAATTGACCAAATCTAACAGGAAGAATTTTACTTTATGCACTGGCACAGTGACTGAGTTACTGTATCACAGCACCAGAGAACCAGGTTCATCCTGACCTTTGGTGCTGTGCAGAGTTTGCACGTTCTCCCTGTGACCGTATGGATTTTTTCCAGGTGTTCCGGTTTCCTCCTTCATCCTAAAGACATGCAGGTTAATTGGTTACCCCAGTGTGTAGAATGTGAAAGTGGGATAACATAGAACTAGTGTGAACTGGTGATCGATGGTCGGCTTGGACTCTTCAGGACATACAGCGCTGAAACAGTGTCTTTTACCCACCAAGTCCATGCTGAACAGCGATCCCTGTACATGTAGTAACCTACACACTAGGGACAATTTTACCAAAACCAATTAACATACAAACCTGTACGTCTTTGGAGCCCAACGAGCCTTTGAACCAGAACACCCGGAGAAAAGCCACGTGGTCACAGGGAGAATGTACAAACTCCGTGCAGGTAGCACCCATAGTCAGGATGGAACCCAGGTCTCTGGGGCTGGGAATCAGTAAAACTCTACTGCTGTGCCACCATACCGTCCCAATGCCAAGTCTGATTCAGAGATAATTTTTAGATAACTAGAAGAGAGGTTTGTCGGCATGGACTTGGTGGGCCTACTTCCGCAGTGCATCTCTAAACAAAAGTTTAAAACTAGGACGAAAATTCGGACATGTCTCAACGCATCCTCGGACGTGTCTCAACGCATCCAAGATATCCTTAAATCAGAGGGAGAGGAGCCTGAGGTCGTGGTACATATAGGTACCAATGACATAGGTAAAAAAAGGGAAGAGGTCCTGAAAGGAGGATTTAGGGAGTTGGGAGGAGAGTTAAGAAAAAGGACCAAAAAGGTAACAATCTCAAGATTACTGCCTGTGCCACGCGACAGTGAGAGTAGGAATGGAGCGAGGTGGAGGATAAATGCGTGGCTGAAAGACTGGTGCAGAGGGCAGGGATTCAAGTTCCTGGATCATTGGGACTTCTTTTGGGGAAGGTGGGACCTGTACAGAAAGGATGGGTTGCACTTGAACCCGAGGGGGACCAATATCCTAGCGGGGAAATTTGCAAAGGCAGCTGGGGAGACTTTAAACTAGAATGGTTGGGGCGAGGGACTCAAATAGCGAAAGGTAGTAGACAGAATGGGAGGCAGGAAGCAGAAATGGGAAGCACTCGGACATAAGAGGAGAAAGAAAAAAAAGGAAAAAAACAGAGAATAAGAGACGGGGGTTTTCTTAAATGTGCATATTTTAATGCTAGGAGCATTGTAAGAAAGGTGGATGAGCTTAGAGTCTGGATAGACATCTGGAAGTATGATGTTGTGGCGATCAGTGAAACGTGGTTGCAGGAGGGCTGCGATTGGAAACTAAATATTCCAGGATTTCGCTGCTTCAGGTGTGATAGAATTGGAGGGGCAAGAGGTGGAGGTGTTGCATTGCTAGTCAGGGAAGATATTACAGCAGTGCTTTGGCAGGATAGATTGGAGGGCTCATCTAGGGAGGCTATTTGGGTGGAATTGAGAAGTGGGCAAGGTGTAGCAACTCTTTTAGGGGTGTATTATAGACCGCCAAACGGGGAACGAGAATTGGAAGAGCAAATATGTAAGGAGATAGCAGAGATTAGTAGTAAGCACAAGGTAGTGATTGTGGGAGATTTCAACTTTCCACACATAGACTGGGAAACACATTCTGTAAATGGGCTGGATGGGTTGGAGTTTGCAAAATGTGTGCAGGATAGTTTTTTGCAGCAATACATAGAGGTACCTACTAGAGGAGGGGCAGTGCTGGACCTCCTGTTAGGAAATGAGATGGGACAGGTGGCGGAGGTATGCGTTGGGGAGCACTTCGGGTCCAGTGATCACAATACCATTAGTTTCAATATAATTATGGAGAGGGTCAGAACTGGACCTAGGGTTGAGATTTTTGATTGGAGAAAGGCTAACTTTGATGCGATGCGAGATGATTTAAAAGGAGTGAACTGGGACATTTTGTTTTATGGGAAAGATGTAGAAGAGAAATGGAGGACATTTAAAGGGGAAATTTTAAGAGTACAGAATCTTTATGTTCCTGTTCGGTTGACAACAGTAAAAATTGGAAAGAGCCATGGTTTTCAAGGGAAATTGGGCATCTTGTTCGGAAAAAGAGGGAGATCTACAATAATTATAGGCAGCATGAAGTAAATGAGGTGCTTGAGGAGTATAAGGAATGTAAAAAGAATCTTAAGAAAGAAATTAGAATAGCTAAAAGAAGATATGAGGTTGCTTTGGCAAGTAAGGTGAAAGTCAATCCAAAGGGTTTCTACAGCTATATTAATAGCAAAAGGATAACGAGGGATAAAATTGGTCCATTGGAGAGACAGAGTGGACAGCTATCTGCAGAGCCAAAAGAGATGGGGGAGATATTGAACTTTTTTTTTTCTTTGGTATTCACCAAGGAGAAGGATATTGAATTATGTGAGGTAAGGGAAACTAGTAGAGTAGCTATGGATACTATGAGGTTCAAAGTAAAAGAAGTACTGACACTTTTGAAAAATATAAAAGTGGATAAGTCTCCAGGTCCTGACAGGATATTCCCTAGGACATTGAGGGAAGTTAGTGTAGAAATAGCCGGGGCTATGACAGAAATATTTCAAATGTCATTAGAAACGGGAATAGTCCCCGAGGATTGGTGTACTGCGCATGTTGTTCCATTGTTTAAAAAGGGTTCTAAGAGTAAACCTAGCAATGATAGACCTGTTAGTTTGACTTCAGTGGTGGGCAAATTAATGGAAAAGATACTTAGAGATAATATATATAAGCATCTAGATAAACAGGGTCTGATTAGGAACAGTCAACATGGATTTGTGCCTGGAAGGTCATGTTTGACTAATCTTCTTGAATTTTTTGAAGAGGTTACTAGGGAAATTGACGAGGGTAAAGCAGTGGATGTTGTCTATATGGACTTTAGTAAGGCCTTTGACAAGGTTCCTCATGGAAGGTTGGTTAAGAAGGTTCAACTGTTGGGTATAAATGCAGGAATAGCAAGATGGATTCAACAGTGGCTGAATGGGAGAAGCCAGAGGGTAATGGTGGATGGCTGTTTATCGGGTTGGAGGCAGGTGACTAGTGGGGTGCCTCAGGGATCTGTGTTGGGTCCTTTGTTGTTTGTCATGTACATCAATGATCTGGATGAATGTGTGGTAAATTGGATAAGTAAGTATGCAGATGATACCAAGATAGGGGGTGTTGTGGATAATGAAGAGGATTTCCAAAGTCTACAGAGTGATTTATGCCAGTTGGAAGAGTGGGCTGAAAGATGGCAGATGGAGTTTAATGCTGATAAATGTGAGGTGCTACACCTTGGCAGAACAAATGAAAATAGGACGTACATGGTAAATGGTAGGGAATTGAAGAATACAGTTGAACAGAGGGATCTGGGTATAACCGTGCATAGTTCCTTGAAGGTGGAATCTCATATAGATAGGGTGGTAAAGAAAGCTTTTGGTATGCTAGCCTTTATAAATCAGAGCATGGAGTATAGAAGCTGGGATGTAATGTTAAAATTGTACAAGGCATTGGTGAGACCAAATCTGGAGTATGGTGTACAATTTTGGTCGCCCAATTATAGGAAGGATGTCAACAAAATAGAGAGAGTACAGAGGAGATTTACTAGAATGTTGCCTGGGTTTCAACAACTAAGTTACAGAGATAGGTTGAATAAGTTAGGTCTTTATTCTCTGGAGCGCAGAAGGTTAAGGGGGGACCTGATAGAGGTCTTTAAAATGATGAGAGGGATAGACAGAGTTGATGTGGACAAGCTTTTCCCTTTGAGAATAGGGAAGATTCAAACAAGAGGACATGACTTCAGAATTAAGGGACAGAAGTTTAGGGGTAACATGAGGGGGAACTTCTTTACTCAGAGAGTGGTAGCGGTGTGGAATGAGCTTCCAGTGGAAGTGGTGTCGGCAGGTTCATTGGTATTATTTAAATATAAATTGGATAGGCATATGGATGAGAAGGGAATGGAGGGTTATGGTATGAGTGCAGGCAGGTGGGACTAAGGGGAAAAAAATTTGTTCTGCACGGACTTGTAGGGCCGAGATGGCCTGTTTCCGTGCTGTAACTGTTATATGGTTATATGGAAAATCTTGTTCAAACAGCAAAAAATGTAACCGAAAGATAACTGTTATTGTGTTTAATATACAGCGGACAGTGTTTATGTTTTAAATAAATAAATTGTTGAAGGCAAAGGAGCGAAGGTGCTGGGCAGGATACAAAGGCTCTCTCTCTCTGTCCAGCTGTGGAAGCTCATCTCTTTATGGGAAAACAATTCCAAGAGAGAAAAGGGCAGAGAGGAAAGTTGGACGGAGGAGATGTTGGCAGGGAATGGGAAGATGGCTGATCCCTGAGACTGCCAAGATGCATTCTGGCTGTGTGAGGTATTGAGTCAAATGGAACAGTGCGTCCCAGGCTCAAGAGGGTGTTCATAGGTTCCTGGAGCAGAATTAAGCCATTCGGCCCATCAAGTTCATTTGGCCATTCAATCATGGCTAATCTATCTTTCCCTCTCAACTCCGTTCTCCTGCCTAAGGGGCAATATGGAGAGCATGGCAAAAGTGAGATTGTTCATTAATTCATTCATTTGGTGACATGGTGACATGGGATTGACTGACAAACCCAATCTTTATTATACAATCCAAATTACCACTTAACAAAAATACAGATTGCTGGAGTTACTCAGTGGGTCAGGCAGCATCCCTGGAGAGCATGGATAGGTGACGTTTCAGGTCGGGATCCTTCTTCAGACTGGAAATGTCACCTATCAATGTTCTCCAGAGATGCTGCCTGACCCGCTGATTTATTCCAACACTTTGTGTCCATTTCTGTATTAACCAGCATCTACAGTTTAGTTTAGTTTAGCTTCGAGATACAGCGCAAACTGGCCCTTCGGCCCACCTGGTCCGCGCCGACCAGCGATCCCCGCACTATTAACACAATCCAACACCCACTTGGGACTAAAGTTTTACATTTATCAAACCAATTAACCTACAAACCTGTACGTCTTTGAAGTGTGAGAGGAAATCTAAGATCTCGGGAGAAAACCCACGCAGGTCACAGGGAGAAAGTACAAACTCCATACTGACAGCACCCGTAATCGGGATCGAACCCGGGTCCCCGGCGCTGCATTCGCTGTAAGGCAGCAACGCTGCGCCTCCACGGCTGTAGTTCTTTGTTTCTACAGTAAGTGTACACTAACTGTGCATTAACTACAGATAGAATACATTACAAGTACAGTAATACTACTTACTGGTTGGAGAGAGACCGCAACCAAAACTATGGTTCTTCCCAAAATGAGGTTATCCTCTTGTGTTTCAGGTGTGCTGATGCCTGCAAACTGGTTCAATGGTTGAACGGTGGTTTATTTGTCACATGTGCAACTGCGCAATGAAATTTGTTCACTGAATTTCAGTGGGGCAATGTTTTGGCGTCATTTCTAAATTCCGAAGCCCGGCCCCCTAATGCGGGAAACTCGACTGAAAATATTTGGTTGTGGGGGAATATGCCTGCTGAAATGTTTCATCAAAAGCTATTTGAACAGGTGCATGGATAGGAAAGGTTTAGAGGGATATGTGCCAAACGCAGGTAAATGGGACTAAATGGTGCATCTTGGTCACCTCAGCAGGAGGATGAGGAGTGATCGTATAGAGATGTATAAAATCATGAGAGGATTATATCGGATAGACCAGTGGTTCTTAACCTGTGGATCGGGACCCCCATGAGGGATCGTTTGGGGCTTTACCGGGGGACATGAAGGGTTCATAAATAACATATCCATTTGTTGAGCCCATTTTAGGAACCTCACAAAGGTAAATACCACATACAGTATTTTGTTTGCGTATGCACGTACGTATGCCCAAAAGGTTTAGAACCACTGGGGTAGACGCACAGAATTTCTTGCCGAGAGTAGGGGAATTGAGGTCCAGAGGAAAAAAAGGGTAGTTTGTAAAACAACCTTCAAACAAACTACCATGACTATTTTAATAAACATTGGACTATAAGGCCATTTGTCTGATGTCTTTATAATGTGCGGTGCATTATCTGGGCTTTTGTATTATCCAAGGAGGTGCTCTCTTCTATTACCCTGGATAATCAATGGTCCACTGTAGAAAGAATATACTTGCAGCCAATTAAGATGAAAGGGTTGATAGAATAGATGTTTAATCTTGTCCTTTTTTCCTTATTGATCCAATGCTTAATTTAACAAAGCTTCATTGATGTTCATTAAGGGCAATTAACATTGAGCCCAAGAAAGCACTGAATATATCATGATGCACAGCGCATGTGAAATTTCTTGAATTAATTCACAGTGATTAGACATGTGGTTTGTCCTTTGATTTTAGTTTAGTTTAGAGATGCAGTGCGGAAACAGGCCCTTTGGCCCACCGAGTCCATGCCGACCAACGATCATCCCGTGCACAAAACACTACCCTACACACGAGAAACAGTTTACAGTTGTACCGAAGCCAATTAACTTACAAACCAGTACGTCTTTGGAATGTGGGAGGAAACTGGAGCACCCGGGGAAAACGCACGCGGTCACAGGGAGAATGTACAAACTCCGTACAGGCTGCCCCCACAGTCGGGTTTGAACCCGGGTCTCTATAGCTGTAAGGCAGCAACTCTTACCGCTAGGTACATTTGGACAGGTACGAATAGGATAATTTTAGAGGTCTATGGGCCAAACGCAAGTCGGCAGGGCTATTGCAGATAGGGCATTGTGGTCGGCGTGGGCAAGTTGGGTCGAATAGCTTGTTTCCACGCTGTATGTCTCTGCGACTCGGACTCCGACTCTTCATGAAGCCGTGAGCAATTTGGAAACTATTATTATGCAATTAATTAAAACATATGGTCAAAGCATTTTCAATTATTTTTTTTCTGCATCTCTCTCCAAACCTGCATGTCTTTGGACCGTGGGAGGAAACTGGAGCACCCAGCGAAATCTGGGCAGATCACCGGGAAAACGTACAAATTCTGTACACACAGCACCCACAGTCAGGATGGTACCCAGGACTCTACCGCTGCGCAACTGTGCCACCCCTGTTCTGTCATTGTGTTCTAGAGCTTGTGGAGGTGCAGCAAGTAAGAATGTCATTGTCCCCGTCCTGGTGTAAATGGTAATGAAACGCTCTTGACTGTGTTGCAGGTACGTGCTGAGGGACGGCAGTGGAAATTGGTTGGCCAAGCAGATCCGGAAGCATCGTCCCAAGGATGGACCCATGGAGCCCTCGAGCGCCCATCGGTGGTGCACCCTGCACACCGAGTTCATCTGGTTCGACCCCCAGCTGGTCCCTCGGCCCCCGGACCACCACGGCACCCCGAGTCTCCACGTCTTCTCCAACTGGGGGGTAGTCACCTATGGAGGTGGCTTGCCCAACGGGCCGGGCAACACCTTTGTCTCCTTCAAGTCGGGGAAGCTGGGCGGCCGGGCGATCTACGAGATAGTCCACGGGTCTCCCTACTCCTGGATCGATGGGTGGAGGAACTTCAACCCAGGCCACGAGCACCCGGATCAGAACTCCTTCACCTTCGCCCCCAACGGGCAGGTGTTTGTATCCGAGGCGCTCTACGGACCCAAGTACAGCTACCTCAACAACGTGCTGGTCTTTGGTCCCTCGCCCAGCAGCCAGTGCAACCAGCCCTGGGAAGGCCAGCTCGGAGAATGCGGACAATGGCTCAACTGGCTGGCCGAGGAGTCCGGGAGCTCTGGGGGGGAGCTAGTGACCGCAGATCAACACGGGGGCATGGTCTTCACCAGTGGCGAGGCAGCCAGGGCTTACTCCTCCTCCATGGGCCTGCGTAGTGTCTACCGGGCACTCCTGCTCCTCAACTCCCAGACCTTGCTGGTGGTGGACCATGTGGAGCGAAGTGTTGACTCTCCCTTGGAGCAGGCCAGCTCCTTCTTCCACAATCTGGACATCGACTTCAAGTACGTGCCCTACTCTACTCCGGGGGGGCTGAACGGGGCCATGATGGATGTGTGGGACGCCCAGTACAAGATGTTCTGGTTTGACCCCGGCGGTTCCAGCCCCGAGCCCCGCCTGCAGGACACCGAGCAGGCTGCAGAGTTCAAGAAACGTTGGACCCAGTACGTCAACGTGACCTTCTCCCTGAGCGGTCCCGTCAGCCGCATGGCCTACCTCTTCCATGGCCCCTATGTCCGCGTCTCCGACTGCAGGTTCCTGGACGATGGCGGGCACGGCCTCAAGGTCGGGTTGACAGTCAACGGCACGCCGGTGGTGGTGTCCCTGGCCACGCGCCACTCCGACCCCAGCGCCCGCTTCTCCTACCTGGGCTTTGGAGGGTACGCCATGGTGGAGGAACCTCACCAAGTCACCAGGTTCGGGCTGGGGATCACCGCAGTCCAGGGGCGGCACTCGGTGGGGGCCGTCTTCTTTCACTTCGGCATGACGGTGAAGGCGACGGTGGCAGTAGGCTTGTGTCTGGGCTTGGGCTTGGTGGCCACCCGTTGCCGGTTCCACCTCTCCTTCGGCAAGCTGCTGCGCCTGGCCATGTTGATCGCGGTCACCCTCTGGCTGGTGGAATTGGCCGTGCTGTGGACCACCTGCAGGCAGCCCCTCTGCGGTGCCAACTGGACAGGGGGAGAGCCTGGACCCGTCCCCTCTCAGTGGGACCCTGTACTGGGCAAGATGTCCCCTCTGGTGGTGGCCTCCTTGCCCGGTTCCGGGTCCGAAATCCTCGAGCATCTCTTCGCCAACTCCACCGACTTCCTGTATGTCAGGCTGCCCATGGAAGAGACGGGAGCTGCTGAAATGGACCCCTTCCTCGATGCCTGTGAGTGGAAGGGATCGGACGCTCAGCAGGGCCGTTACCGCCTGGTCCAGGGCTGGCTTCAGTCTCTGGTGCACGGCACCAAACTCCACCTGCAGAATGTCCCCATGCACCCTGGAACCAGGGGCGATACAACCGGGGATAATCCTGGAGGATCCCCTGACAAGAAGAGGAAGACCAGGAGGAAGGTCTCCTCTGCCGACCGGAGGTACAGGGAGAACGTGGAGAGGAACGCAGATGAGGTCCACCAGTTGAGGAGACACCTGGCTTCCTATCCCAACGCCCGGGTGGTCCTCAGTTTAAGTAGCGGGGCATGGACCCTCAAGCTGCCCTTCATCCAGGGAGTTCTAGGGGCTTCCACTAGGACCATGCTAGTGGTTAGGGACCCTCGGGCCTGGGTCCACTCCTTGCTCTTCAACAGCAAACCCAGCCTCTACTCCCTGAGCAACATGCCTCGGCGCCTCGCCTCCCTCTTCCAGCGGGACGCCGCCGAGGCGTGCTCTCCTCCCTCCGCCTACGCCGTAGAGTTCGAGCGTCACAGGAGGTATTTCTCCTCCTCTTCCAAGAACGTGGTGGCCCTCCTGGCTCACCTGTGGCTCGCCAACACCGAGGCAGCAATGAGGGTCAACAGGAGGCTCTCGGCCGCAACCTACTTGCTGCTGAAGTTTGAAGACATCATCAATCGTCCCGAGGAAGCAGCCGAGAAGGTCTACACGTTCCTGGGGTTCCCGCTGCCCCCGGCTGTGCTGAACAGGATACTCTTCACCACCTCCACCAACTTGTTCCACCTCCCGTTCGAGGGGGAGGTCTCTCCCAGCAACCTCCATGTCTGGAGGGACAGGATGTCCCAGCAGGACATTAGCACTATCGAGGACATCTGCTGGTCAGTGATGGCCCAGTTAGGCTACTCCAGGGTAACCAGTTGAACACCGCACTCCCAGGGGTTTCAACACCATTGAGATGGGACGGAGTGCACAGCGGGGTCCCTGGACCTATTCAGACGAGGTTTCACCAGAAGAGTTTGCACAGGAGATGGAAGATGAAACATAGGAGATAGAAGGAAACCACAACATTTCACTGTAGCCCGGTGCACGTGACAATAAACCAAGACTAAACTAAACATGCGGTGCTCACTCCAAGCAGTGGTGATTCCCACTCAAGTTCCCTTTCACACAGGTAGTTGTGGAGCCATTAATGGGGATGATGCATGTGTGAGGGGCCCACTCATCCTCGTTTTAATCATTTCTGTTCAACAGTAAGCCCAGTCTGCTCAGCAACACTCCGCAGTATTTAGCTGCATCCTGGACAGTAAAACTCTCAAGTATTCCATGTGAAGAGACTGAGCCAAAAAAATTGAAAGGTACCCAAGCGGAATATGAGGAGCTGTTCCTCCAGTTTGCATGTGGCCTCACCCTAGTAGTGGAGGAGACCTAGGACAGAGGGGTCAGCGTGGGAATGGGAAAGCAACCGGGAGATCCAGCATGCTTTGGTGGACCGAGTGCAAATATTCAGTGAAACGGTCGGCAAGTCTACGCTTGGTTTTGCCGATGAACACGAGCCCACATCGGAAACGCCGGATGCAGTTGATGAGGTTAGAGGAGGTGCACGTGAACCTCTGTCTCACCTACAACTTCTGAAAACTTTTGGTCCTAGGAGTATTGTAGGATTTTGCAGAGAAGCACATCAACAATGAAGAGCGGTTCATGGTGGGAAATCGATCGATGGATGCGAACCATGTGGAATCAGGATGATTGGAGGGGAAATCAATGTAATCTTGTTACCATGTTACACCTTGTTGGTTTTTTTATCATCTACATTAGCTTTGGAGCCCAGCGAGACAGGCATGGGTCACCTCAGACCATTATGGTGATCGCTATCTGCAGATGATTTTTCCTGGTACTTTGCTTGTTATAGACATTTCGGATACAGCTGCCACTGTAAAGCACCCCCTCTCAGCCTCTCCAGAGGTATAAGAGTCAAACATACAGTATACAGGCTGACTGGTTTGTGTAGGAAGGAACTGCAGATGCTGGTTTATACCGAAGAATAACACAAAATGCTGGAGTAACTGAACGGGTCGGACAGCATCGCTGGAGTAAAGGAATAGCTGACATTTCAGGTCGGAATCTTTTTTCAGAGTCAAGTCTTGAGACTAACCAAAAATTATCCCGTACATTAACCTACACACACTCGGATCAATTTTACAGCTCACTGAACCTACTTATCCTACAAGCCTATTGGTCTTTGGAGTGTGGGAGCAAACCGGAGCACCCGGAGGAAACCAGCATGATCACAGGGAGAATGTGTAAAGTCCATACAGACAGTACCCATAGTCAGGATCGAATGAGGGATTCTGGCACTAAGTCAGCAACTCTACCATCTCTTTTTCTCCAGAGATGCTGCCGAATGTGCTGATTTACTCCAGCATTTTGTGTCTATCTACAGGTTCTTGCTTGGCAAGCATTTTTACTATCCTGCACTGTGGTTAACATTTATCACCGTAAGAATGGCGTATCCAAAAATGTACCATGCAGAAGTACTTTAGAAATGTTATGAACTTGTAAATGTGGGTATCAATGGGAATGAACACAGGGGCGGTGCCATTGTAAAGGGTCCAACCCGAAACTTCACCTATTCAGCGATGATGCCTAACCTGCTAAGTTACTCCAACACTTTGTGTCTTTTTGTTTATAAAGCAGCATTTGCAGTTCCTTGTTTCTACTTTGGGTCTTGTTCTGCCAATGTTATATGCCTTGCCCGAACTTTGGTCAAGTATCCGTACATGTTAACACAGCTTCTGTCATAGTCATAGTCATACAGCATTGGCCAGCTCGTTCATGCTGACCAAGATCTCCTATTAGGGACGGCAAAGTGTCGCAGTGGTAGAGTTGCTGCCTTACAGCACCAGAGACCCGGATTTAATGCTGATTACAGGTGCTTGGCTGTGTGGAGTTTTCACGTTCTCCCTGTGACCTGTATGTGTTTTCTCCAGGGTATCCCATTTCTTCCTATAAAGGGAATAACGTGAATAACGTTTAGTGCGAGATAAAGTCCAGTGAAGTTCGATCAAAGATAGTCTAAGGGTCTCCAATGACATAGCTAGTAGCTCATGACTGGTCGCTAACTGTTGGTAGATGGTTCAGTTGCCTGATAACAACTGGGAAGAAACGGTCCCTGAATCTGGATTTACAGAACTTTTTGGGACGTTTTGGAATGACAATTGTTTCTTGCCTGCTCCACTTCTATTTGCTTTGTGAAGTAAAATGATTAATGAGATGTATCCTAGCTGTTGGAGATGATTGAGTGCACCTGGAGGCAGGATGAGATTACTTAATGTTCCCCTTTCTTCCCCATCTCAACTCAACGATTTGAAGGAAATTAATGTGGCATTTGATAGATCAATGAATCAAGATTAGAACAGGTTGCTCTGGCAAGGAAACTGATACAGGACAGAATGGCCAAATGGCTTCTTTCCATATCATTTCTTCTGGATAAAAGCCCATCATATTAATATGAAGATATCAGTTGGAGCAACCACAGGTTGAAATTGGTTAACTGATGCTACTTTATCTGAATTATTTTACCGAAGCCAATTAACCTACAAACCTGGAGTGTGGGAGGAAACTGGAGCACCTGGAGAAAACCCACGCAGGTCACAGTGAGAACATACAAGTTCCATACGAACCCGAGTCTCCGATGCAGTGAGGCAACAACTCTACCACTGTGATGTTGTGCCGCCTTGTAGACATGACAGGATCTCTTGAGTTTGCCAAAGGTGCTAGCAAAATACAATTATTTGGTTTTAGATCTCTCTGCCTTTTGTAAGCCAGAACAAATCCATCATGAAATCTGCTTATTAATCCCTTTGCTGTTTTGCTCTTCACTTTCAAAGGATACCAAGGCTGATTAAGTTTGACTGACATGTTTGAATGGCCCCTGGGGACTGGGTTTTATCGATTCTGTCACAATTTAGTTAGCAGAAATAGAGTGAGATTGTTGTCATCAGTGGATGGCTCAAGGATCAGGAGGCATTGTTGCAAAATATTGTGTGAATATTTCAAGAGAAAATCCATGTCTTTTTAATCCATGAGAGTGGTTTAGTTTATGTTAGTGATACAGCATGGAAACAGGACCTTCGGCTCACTGAGGCCACACCGACCAGCGATCGCCCCGTACACTAGCACTATCCTACACACTGGGGACAATTTACAATCTTTAACGAAGTCAATTAAACTATAAACCTGTACATCTTTGGAGTGTGGGAGGAAACCAGAGTACCCGGGGAAAACGTACAAACTCCATATAGACAGCACCCATGGTCAGGATCGGTCCCGGGTCTCTGGCACTGTCAAGCAGCAAATCTACCGCTGTGCCACTGTGCAACCCTGGTTATGATCAGAGGTTCACTGTGAAGTTAATGGAAATGAAATGAGACCCAAACTTGAACCTTATCGGGTGTATCTTCCATGCCAGGCATCAGGGGTTCAGCTTGGGCTTGCACCCCTTTTGAACTTTATAAATAAAATTCTTGCCCACATGGTTGAAGATTCCATCTTCCACAGTGATAGTTCTTTATGAAAAATAAATGTAATCAAGAGGAGGTGGTGGCACTGCTGCAGTAGAGTTGCTGCCTTACAGCGCCAGAGACCAGGCCTGCTTCCACACTGTATCTCTAAAACAAGAAAAAAAGAAAATGGGGTAAAAATCTACAAAGCTATTTGGACAGGTACATGGATAGGAGAGGTTTAAAGAGATATGGACAAGAAACAGGCAAGTGGGACAAGTGGGTGGGGCATCTTTGTCGGCATGGGCAAGTTGCGCCGAAAGGCCTGTTTCCGTGCTGTACGACTCGATGACTCTTTTTCTATAAAGAATCGCTTTGATATGAATAAGATCAAGAGAGGAATAGATAGTATAAATGCACAGTCTTTTACCCGGAATAAAGGCATCAAGAACCAGAGGACTTAGGTTTAAGATGAGAGGGGAAAGATTTAATATGCACCTGAGGGTCAACTTTTTCACTCAGAGGGCGGTAGGTTTATGGAACGAATTGCCTGAGGAGGTAGCTGAGGCAAGATTTAAAAAAACATTTGGAGAGGTATATGGGTAGGACAGGTTTAGAGGGATATGGACCAAACACAGGCAGGTGGGAATAGTGTGGATGGGACATGTTAGTAGGCATGGGCAAGTTGGGCCGAAGTGCCTGTTTCCATGCTGTATGACTCTATGACTCTTAAATCCCTTAAGAGTAGTGGAGATGGATGGACATGAAATAAGTCTCCATGTTGGGCTTGGATTGGGTTTGTGGTACGGATGATCCAGCTAATCACGAGTTTCAGAGTAAAGTTGGATGAGAAATGGCAGGAATATTATTTTTCATGACCATGGGGAGGAAGAAAACTGCATTGAGTGGGACTGATCGGAATACTCCATTAAGGGCCAGCATCACTTTGATGGGCCAAACGGTTTCATCCCAAATTCTTAAAACTGTAATAAATAATCATGAGCTTCAAAACGGTAAGCTGTCTGATTAAGGCACAGAGTGTTGGAGAAACTCAAAAGGTTCAGGCAGCATCTCTGGAGGGCATGGGTAGGTGAGGTTTTAGGTCAGGAGCCTTCAGACTGATTCAGAAGAAAGCTAGAGGAGAAGAATTGTAGGAGAAAGCCTGGCAAGTGATAGGTGGATTGATTGATACGACACATGGCATGTCGCAGTGAAATTCTGTGTTTTGCATGCCATATACAAACATAGAAACATAGAAATTAGGTGCAGGAGTAGGCCATTCGGCCCTTCGAGCCTGCACCGCCATTCAATATGATCATGGCTGATCATCCAACTCAGTATCCCGTACCTGCCTTCTCTCCATACCCCCTGATCCCCTTAGCCACAAGGGCCACATCTAACTCCCTCTTAAATATAGCCAATGAACTGGCCTCAACTACAAGTATGCAAAGTGTCACCACATATCGGGCGCTGACAAAGGTATGGAAGGAACTGCAGATGCTGGTTTACACAGAAGATAGACACAAAATGCTGGAGTAACTCAGCGGGTCAGGTGGTATCTTTGGAGAAAAGGAAAAGGTGGCGTTTTGGGTCAAGACCCTTCTTCAGGCTGAGAGTCTCAGGTCTTAAGAGTACTAGCGATGGGTGGCCATGGGAGTAGTGTCCAGGTTGGGTTCAGACTGAGTGTCACAGTTTGAGTCAAGGGTCTCAACCCAAAATGCCACCTATTCCTTTTCTTAAGTAATAGCTGAATACAAGTGATGAGGAGGGGTTTCAAGGTTTGCTTTTCTTAGTTCAGACTTTTAATTTTTGTACACCAGCATTATTGGCAAGGGGCAATGCAATTAATCTGGCATTGTAAACTGCACTGGCTGGTTACTGGTTTAGCAAAGAATGTGGCAGACTTGGATGCAGAGAAATGTGTATTTAAAAGGGGAATAGATCGGGTCGACGCCCAACATTTTGTGCCCAGAATAAGGGAGTCAGGAAACAGATGAAGAGGTTTAAGATGAGGGGAACCTGAGGGGTAACCTTTTTTAAACAAATGGTGGTGGGTGTATGGAATGAGCTGCCGGAGGAGGTAGTTGAGGCAGGGTGTTTAACGAAAAGTTTAACGCCGGCAGGGGGGATTAGTGTAGATGGAACATGTTGGTCGGTTTGGGAAAGTTGGGCCGAAGGGCCTGTTTCCATACTGTATGACTATGACTATAAAATAAAGCTCCCTGATTTTGCAACTCAGCATGAGACTTGCCAAGTGAAGCCAGACTGGTTGATAATTGATTTACCTCTGTCAGAGGAAGCCTGCATTTCATATCTAAATAGCTCTCGTGGAGCTGAGTAATGGTGGTGCATATTGCATAAGAATGTTTTAACAAAGGAAATGGTACTGAACAATATGCTTCTTGCTTCTTTTGAACATAATGATAGATTTCAAGCATCTGTGCCCTAATGTGTTGGCCACTGTGATCTGATTTGATTTTTATGTCAGAAATTGTACTGGGGTGCTGTTTTGTTTCATTGTGATGTACAGGGCCGTGTTTCTCCCCACATCTTGAGGATTATATTAATGCATATCAATAAAAAAATCGCTTGAACCCTTTCGCCATTACTCATTGTGTAAAGGTAACATCTTTCTAATCTGCTTCCACAGTGGTGCTAGGATGGCACAGTGGTAGAGCTGCTGCTCCACGGCATCAGAGACCAGGGTTCGATCCTGACCTCAGGTACTGTGTGTGTGGTGTATGCACGTTCTCCCTGGGACCGTGTGAGTTTACTCCGGGAACTCAGGTTTCATGTTCCTTTAAACATTTCCTATCCATGTACCTTTCCACATGTATTTTAAATGTTGTAATAACACTTGATTAATTTACCAAGGAATTATTTACGGGCGGCCTGGTGGCTTTTAGAGTTGCTGCCTTACAGCGCCAGAGACCCGGGTTCCATCCTGATCTCGGGTGCTGTCTGTACGGAGTTTGTACGTTCATCCGTGTGGCTTTTCTCCGGTTGCTCCAGCTTCCTCCCACATCCTAAAGACTTGCGGATTTCTAGGTTAATTGACTTCAATAAAAATTGTAAAATAGTTTCTAGTGTGTAGGACAGAGCTAGTGTACAGTGATCGCTGGTCGGCAGAGACTCAGTGGGCTGAAGGGCCTGTTTATCTCTAAAGTCTAAAGTTAGCATGGAAACAGCCCTCAGGCCATTGAGCCAGCACCAACTATCAAACACTCGTTTAAGCCCATTTTCCATCACCACACCCGCCCCCACATCACTCGCCTGTACTCGGGGTACCACTTTTGCACATTGACAGAGTGCAGAGATATGCACTTTTATGAGGATGTTGCCAGGACTCACAGGCCTGAGCTATAGGGAGAGGTCGAGCAGGCAAGGACTCATGGAGCGCAGGAGGATGAGGTGTGATTTTATAGAGGTGTACAAAATCATGAGGAATAGATCGGGTAGACGTACGGCATCTCTTGCCTGGAGTAGGTTGAATCGAGAACCAGGGGGCATAGGTTTAAAGTGAGGTGGGGGAAGATTTATTAAGAACCCGAGGGGCAACTTTTTTACACAAAAGGTGGTTGGTATATGGAACGAGCTGCCGGAGAGGTAGTTGAGACAGGTCCTATAAATAAATGTTTAAATAACATTTAGATTGGTACATGGATGGGACAGGTTTAAAGGGATATGGGCCAATCCTGACAGGTGGGACTGGTGTAGATGGGACGTTGGTCGATGTAGGAGGGTTGGGCTGAGGAGCCTGTTTCCACACTGTAAGACTCTATGACTCTCACTCTGTGACTATGACTCTGTGTATAGTTGGTGCTGCCTAGCCCGGGCACGTACAGTTTCAGATGAATATAAATTTAAATCTGTTACGTTGTGAATCTTCAGCCGAGCATTCACAGAGCATTCGTTAATGTAGAGTTTAGAGATCCAGCGTGGAAATAGGCCCTTTGGCCCACCGAGTCCGCACCGACCAGCGATCACCCTGTGCACTAGCACTATCCTACACATGAGGAACAGTTTACAGTTATACCAAAGCTAATTAACCTACTGTATAAACTTGTAGACCTTTGGAGTGTGACAGGAAACTGGAGCACCCGAAGAAAACCCACAAGGTCATGGAGAATGTACAAATTCCGTATGACAGCATCCGTAGTCAGGATCAAACCCAGGTCTCGACCGCTGTGCCACTGTGCTGCCTATTTGGCCTTTATCTTACTTTACATTCCTTTAAAAACATCTTGTTGGTTTCTCAGAGTCCATCATCAAAACTTGCAGTTGCTAGTAGTTTACTTATTTACAGAGATAAGTGGTGAGAGGGGATAATTTTACAACCCCCCATCTGCATCAGGAAAATGGAATTCCTGTTGTTTTCCGGGACATTGGGAGTAATTTTTCAAGGAGAGTTGTCTTGCTTTAATTCTTCACACAATCCCATCATGTCCTCTGCATCTTGGGTCTATTAAGACTGATCCAACACCATCCAAAGTCATTTCACTGAACATTATCCTATCTTACGACCATAGAACCCAACACAGAATTCAACAGTCTCAGATAACCCGCTTATCCAGTTTAGTTTAGGGATACTGCATGGAAACAGGCCCATCGGCGCACTGAGTCCATGCCTGATCAACCATTCGCACCAGTTCTATGTTATCTCACTTTCGCTTCCGCTCCCTACACAAGAGGGGCAGTTTTACAGAGGTCAATTAACCTGAAAACCTCCTTATGGAAACCTGAGCACCCAACGAAAACATGTAGGGAGAACATGCAAACTCCACACACAGACGTCAGCCGAGGTCAGGATCGAACCGAGGTCTCTGGCGCTGTGAGGCAACAACTCTACCGATGCACCACTTGCTCATGGCACCTACAGCCTACAACCTCCACGGCTCCCCTGCCTGAATGTGACTAGTTTATTCAGATGTAAATGAATGGATCGCTTTATACAATGCATTTCTTGGCATTTTTATCTTATCTATTCTAAGCAGAGAAAAGCAACATTTCAGGGACATGTATTGCAAAACAAGATAAGCAAAAGAGACATGAAATTGCAGATTGAAACCTTCAGAATAACCCGCAGAGGTCCAGTCAGGGTCGACGAAGACCCCTTCAGTGACCGGTCTCATGGTGTAACCTTACAACAAAAGGGCGGCACGGTAGCACAACGGTAGAGTTGCTGCCTTAAGCCCCTGTCCCACTTACGTGTCCTTGGCACGCTAATTACGCGAACTCGTGGTCGTGTTGAGGCGAAACGGCCCGCGAAGGTCCCATGCAATTTCATGCTCCCGCACAGCTGTCCGGAGTGCATAACGTAGGTATGTTACAAAACCTACCTGAATCGCCATTGGGAATCTGCCCTCAGCCATGTCGGCGATTTTGGCGCTGTTTGGAGGGGGCGGGTTTAAAACGCGATTTTTACTAGGCTGTACTAATCGCAGATGTTCAGCCTAGTAAATCATTAACGAACAATCGCTGCAAGACCCGGTCGCAAAAGGTATTATTAGTTTTATAGGCCTCGATAATATAGTTATGGTAATTTTAAAATTACTATCTGATTCCGCAACCTCTCGCAGCCCCAGGGTTTTATAAAGCAAACAATTAAAGGTATGTACCTTATTTTTACATTAAATGGGCCATATATATAACCCTATATATCAAGTTATCTATAGCGAGTGGTTCATTTTGGGCTTTTTATATCCCGCAGTATTTTTCTCGGCATTTGAGGGCACTAATCCAGCGCGCTGTCAACATTCTAAACCAGCGCGTTCACAGAAACCCACTAGAAAGCCGATTTAAATGGGCATTTATTTACAGCAATTGAACACTAAATTCCTTCCATTTGGCCTATAAATTAATGTAAATTAGATATAAAAATCATGTTATATTGTGAATTATTTGTGAATAATCTTTGGACACTTAGGCTATTTAAAAATGTTAATCTTTCCTTAAGAAATGGCCTGTTGACTATCCAAGATCACAGCTTTTTTGTAATGTCCATTGAAAATCAATAGGGAACAAGATGCTAATTTCCGAGTATGAAAATGGCCATAACTTTTTTAATACGAGATATGAAAGTGAATTTGGTGTCAAATTAAACTTATTGTTATGCTTTATCTGATGGGATAAATTGCAGACTTGATTTTTAAAATCTCAAAATTTTGTAACATTGCTACATAACGTCATTTGAAGATGGACACACAATGCCAGAGTAACTCAGCGGAACAGGCAGCATCTCTGGAGAGAAGCAATGGGTGATGTTTCGTGTCAAGACTCTTCTTCAGTCTGAAAGAAGGGTCTTGACCCGAAACGTCACCCATTGCTTCTCTCCAGAGATGCTGCCGGTCCCGTTGAGTTACCCCAGCATTTTGTGTCTATTTTCAATTTTCCTGGCACTGGGAGTAGAATTGGGGGCGGATCCAGACCGCAACGACCTTGAGCCCCAGTCTGAGCTCGACGATCGTTTTCCTGCTCTTTCTGCTGTTGAAGGTGAGACGTTGCGTCGCGTCAGGGTCTGGGCCCTGTCCCACTTTGGCCGTCACTTCTGCGACAGGCCGTTGGCACGGGAAGAATTTGTTTGCTACAAAAATTTCGGAGCCCCGCGCGATGTCGCTCACAACTCCATACCCCTTCGCGCTTCTCAATGGGACCTGCCACGCGCGGCCATACAATGCCCGTGCGCCTCAACGCAATGACGAGGTCGCGTAATTTGCATGCCAAGGACACGTAAGTGGGACAGGCCCTTTACAGCGCAAGAAATCTGGGTTCAATTCTGACTACGGGTGCTGTTTGTATGGAGTTTGTACGTTCTTCCCGTGACCACGTGGTTTTTCTCTGTTTTCCTCTGACACTCCAAAGACTTACAGGTTAGTCAGTTAAATGGTTTGGTATAATTGTAAATTGTCCCTAGTGTGTGTAGGATAGTGTTAGTGTGCAGAGATCATTGGTCGGTCCGGAGTCAGTGGGCCGAAGGGCCTGTTTCAACAATGTATCTCCAAACTAAACTAAACTTAACTTAACAATGTATCTCCAAACTAAACTAAACTCAACTAAACAACTAACCAAAATTAGCCTAAATTAAATAAACATATGTTTATTAGGCACCTTGGACCTGTTCATTTCCACAAGTTCATTCACCACCCTGGATAGCTGGCACAGCCTCCTCCAACAGAAGGCAGGATTATGGTGAGGATGGCACTATTTTCCATGTCAACGGAGACTGCATGGTTCAGGCTAAGGTTTATATATATTATTGTCATGCGGGGCGCACAGGGCAACACGGTGGCGCAGTGGTAGAGCTGCTGCCTTACAGCGCCAAAGACAAAGGTCCAATCCTGACTTAGGTGCTGTTTGTATGGAGTTTGTACGTTGTCCCTGCAGCTGCGTGAGTTGTCTCCGGATGCTCCGGTTTCCTCCCACACTCCAAAGATGTGCAAGTTTATAGGTTAATTGGCTTTGGTAAATTGTCCCTAGTGTGTAGGATAGCGCTAGTGTACGGGGATCATTGGTCGGTGTGGACTCAGTGGGCCGAAGGGCCTGTTTCTGCGTTGTATCACTAAACTAAAACTAAAACTAAAGAGCAGACATACCAGACATACATACAATCAATCTATTGCAAGTACAATAGATAGAGCAAAGCCTACAGTTTATTATTGTCACTTGTATCAAGATGGAAAAGCTTTTTGTTGCATGCTATCCTGTCAGCGGAAAGACTATACATGATTACGATCATGCCATCCACCGTGGACAGATACAGGATAAAGGGAATAACATTTAGTGCAAGATAAGGTCCGGGAAGTCTGTATAAAGGCGGTCCGAGGGTCTCCAATGAAGTAGCTGGTATGTCAGGACCACTCTAGTTGATGATGGGATGGTTCAATTACCCGATGACAGCTTGGAAGAAACTGTCCCTGAATCTGGAGGTGTGCACTTTCAGACTTCTGTGCCTCTTGCCTTAATGGGGAGGGGAGAAGAGGGAGTTACCGGGGTGAGACTGGTCCTTGATTATGCTGGAGGCCTTGCTGAAGTAGCGAGAAGTGTAGATGGAGTCAATGGATGGGAAGTTGTTTTGCGTGATGATCAGGGCTATATCCATAATCCTCTGCAATTTCTTGTGGTCTTGGATGGAGCAGTTCCAATACCATGCTGTGATCATCCTAATAGAATGATACTACTTTCCATGTCAAAGGAGACTGCATGGTTCAGGTCCATGTTTAGGTTTATCATTTTAAGGATAGACAAGTTTACTATTTTAAAGATAGATCTGAAGAAGGATCTCGACCTGATGCTACCTGTCCCATTGAGTTACTGCAGCATTTTGTGTCTGTCTTCGGTGTAAATCAGCATCTGCAGTTCCTTCCTACACATTATTATTTTAAAGCTTTTGCATACTATCCAAATGAATCAGAAACACCACACATAAATAGAACCAATCAAACTCGTACAATATATAGATCAAAGGGGAAGATATAGATTGCAGTATTTAGTTCTCAGTTCCATAGACGGTTCAATGTCCACAATGGGGTAGAGGTTAATTGGACAGTACTCTTATGGTAGGACCATTCAGAAGCCTGATAACAAAGAAGCTGTTCCAGAGTCTGGTTGTGCATGCTTTCCAGCTTTTGTACTTCCTGCTGGACGGGAATGGGGAGAAGACGAACTGGGGATAGCACTGGAGACAATTTACAATTTTTACCAAAGCCAATTAACCTTTGGAGTGTGGGAGGAAACTGGAGCACTCAGAGAAAACCCACACGATAACGGAGAATATACAAACTCTGTAAGGCAGCATCTCTCCCACTGCTGGACACTAAATGCTGGAGTAACTCAGCAGGTCAGGCAGCATCTCTGGAGAAAAGGAATAGGTAACATTTCAGATCAAGACCCTTCTACAAGCCAAAGCCTCACCTATTCCTTTTCTCCATGGACGCTGCCTGACCTGCTGAATTACTCCAACACATTGTTTTCATCTTCAGTGTAAACCAGCATCTGCAGCTCCTTCATACACAACTCTACCACTGTGGCACTGTGCTGCCCAGCTTTGAGCAAAGTCTACCCTTTTAAATGGTGGTAAAGGCCACGTTGCCATACTGGTTTTGGGTTTTATGTCAATTATTTTTCTTCTTTATCCAAGTACACATCATGCTGAAAAGAACACTTAAGCAGTTCCCTCCCTATATTTGCGATCACATTGCCAGCTAGTTACTGCCACTCCACAATGGAGGCTTTAAGTTTTTTCCATGAGTTTAATGGGATTTGCCACATCAATCTTCACCTGATGGGTTTGCCACACTTACTGCCGGGCTGTGAGGAATCAAGAATTCCATGAAGTGTGTGCACATCTGTTAGTGTGTGTAAATTATACTCATTATAGAATTGGCTGTATCACCAATACTCCTGGAGTAATTGCAAGCAGATTGCATGCACTGACTGGAGAAATAAGTAACGTGACATTTGATAGATGACATTTCATTGGTACACATTGCTTTGTGACACAAAAGCACTCAAAGAGTGCTCTCTAAATCAAGTGGTCTGCAAAACCAACTAGAGAACGGTCCTGACAGACACAAAATGCTGGAGTAACTCAGCGGGTCAGACAGCACCTCTGGAGAAAAGGAATACATAAGGAATTGGGTGAGACCCTTCCTCAGTCTTTTCCTTTTCTCCAGAGATGCTGCCTGATCCGCTGAGTTATTCCAGCATTTTGTGCCTAGCCTCGGTGTAAACTAGCATCTGCAGTTCCTTCCTACTGTCTACCATCTACCACCATGTAAAGTCTTTCTGCTGACTGATTAGCATGCAACAGCTTTTTACTGTACCTCGGTACATGTGACACTAAATTGAATCAAACTAAACTAAACTACCTCACTGGAGACTCCTGGTCTATTTTTAATTGCATTCTACTGGACTTCATCTTGCATTAAATGTTATTCCCATTATCCTTTGATTGTAATCATGTATAGTCTTCCCGCTGACGGGATAGCATGCAACAAAAAGTGTTTCACTGTGGCTTGGTACATGTTACAATAAACTCACCTAAATAAACTAAACTACATTTCTTTGAAGTCAGATTCAAACCCATACTGAGATCTTCTCAAATTTAGTTTTACTCAATGATAGAATTCATAGTCATAGAGCACGGAAACAGGCCATTTGGTCCAACTCATCCATGCCGACCATCCAAACTAGTTCCATTTGCCTGCATTTAGCCTATATTCCTCTAAACCCTTCCTCTCGGTATAATGTACAAAATGTCTTTTAAAGGTTGTTATCATACTCGCCTCAACTACTTAATCAGTCCTAGACAGGAAGGAAGGTATTTCATTAAAGATTCATAAATACCAAGGATCAGAAATGACAAAGAATGCACATGAAATAATTGTACTTTATATATAAACAGCTGCAATGGGAGTTAGGAGCTGGAAGGTATTGCCGGTGATATTTGTAGACTGAGCCTCTTTCCCTGCATTTGGGGTGACATGGTGGTGCAGCAGTAGAGCTACTACCTTACAGTACCAGAGACATGGGTTTGATCCTGACTACGGGTGTTGTTTGTGTGGAGGCTGTACATTCTTCCCATGACCTTGTGGGTTTCCACCGGGTGTTCCGGTTTCCTCTCATATTCCAAAGGCGTACTGGTTTGTAAACTAATTCTTCTGTAAAAATTGTATATTGGCCCTAGTGTGCAGGATAGTGTTAGTGTGCGGGATGATCGCATATTATCTAAACGGTGGCCGATTGGGAAAGGGGGAGATGCAGCGAGACCTGGGTGTCATGGTACACCAGTCATTGAAGGTAGGCATGCAGGTGCAGCAGGCAGTAAAGAAAGCGAATGGTATGTTAGCTTTCATTGCAAAAGGATTTGAGTATAGGAGCAGGGAGGTCTCTACTGCAGTTGTACAGGGTCTTGGTGAGACCACACCTGGAGTATTGCGTACAGTTTTGGTCTCCAAATCTGAGGAAGGACATTATTGCCATAGAGGGAGTGCAGAGACGGTTCACCAGACTGATTCCTGGGATGTCAGGACTGTCTTATGAAGAAAGACTGGATAGACTTGGTTTATACTCTCTAGAATTTAGCAGATTGAGAGGGGATCTTATAGAAACTTACAAAATTCTTAAGGGGTTGGACAGGCTAGATGCAGGAAGATTGTTCCCGATGTTAGGGAAGTCCAGGACAAGGGGTCACAGCTTAAGGATAAGGGGGAAATCCTTTAAAACCGAGATGAGAAGAACTTTTTTTTCACACAGAGAGTGGTGAATCTCTGGAACTCTCTGCCACAGAGGGTAGTTGAGGCCAGTTCATTGGCTATATTTAAGAGGGAGTTAGATGTGGCCCTTGTGGCTAAAGGGATCAGGGGGCATGGAGAGAAGGCAGGTACGGGATACTGAGTTGGATGATCAGCCATGATCATATTGAATGGCGGTGCAGGCTCGAAGGGCCGAATGGCCTACTCCTGCACCTAATTTCTATGTCTATCATATGCGCATAAGTGATAAGATCAGAACTAGGCCACTCAGTCCATCAAGTCTATTCCACCATTCAATCATGGTTGATTTATCTTTCCCGCTCAATCCCATTCTCCTGCCTTCTCCCCATAATCCCTGACACTCGTACTAATGAAGAATCTGTCAATCTCCGCATTAAAAATATTCATTGACCTGCCTTCACAGTATTTGGTGCCAATGAATTTCACAGTTTCACCACCCTCTGACTAAAGAAATTCCTTCTTATATCCTTTCTAAAGCTACGTCCTTTTATTCTGAGGCTGTGGCTTCTGATCCTAGACTCTCCCACATCACATCCGCTCTATCCAGGCTTTTCCCTATTTGCTAGGTCGGCTCAGGCCCGATGGGCCGAAGGGCCTATTTCCATGCTGTATCTCTAAATTCTAAAGTCTAAAGATCCGAATCCTAATCCTGTCCCGCAACAACATGGCTGGAGTGTTGCAGATTTCCCGCTGAACATAGAAGTTTGGAAGATGAAGACCTTGGTGCCACAGTCCATTAATTCAGCAGAAACCCAAACAATAGGTTAATTCACATCAACTTTATTTTGCTTTAGAAAATGTGCTGCCATTTCCAACTGCTCCTTTGGCAACTGGCGTTGTTGGACTTAAGGTTTGGATCTCCATGTAACTGCTTTTCATTTCAATAAAGAATTCAGTCCACTGAAATGAACTGAAATTCCAAACTTGTGACAAAACTAGGCTTGATTGCTTGCAGGAAAGCTTGACTTTACCTCCTTCATCCTGAAGTCAGCCAGCACTCTATTACTTACGCTCTACAGAAGAATGAAAGGACGTAATAAATAGGAACAGCATGGGCTATACGGCACCTAGAGCCAAGAGGATTACGACTGATTTGATCTTGGCCTCAGTTCCAATTCCCTGCTTAGAGTCACAGAGTCATACAGCGTGGAAACAGTCCCTTCAGCCCAATTTGCCCACATTGACTAACATGTCCCATCTACACTAGTCACGTGCCTACATTTGGCCCATATTCCTCTGAACCTGTCCTATTCATGTACCTGTCTAAATATTTCTTAAATATTGCGTCAACTACCTCCTCTGGCAGCTTGTTCCATAAACCCACCACCCTTTGAGTGAAAAGGTTATCCCTCAGGTTCCTATTAAATATTTTCCTCCACACTATAAGCCTATGTCCTCTGGTTCTTGATTCTCCTACTCTGGGCATGAGAATCTGTGCATCTACCCAATCTACTCCTCACATGATTTTGTACACCTCTATCCTTCTGCACTCCCACAAATAGAGTCCTAGCCTGCTCAACTTCGCCCCACAGCTCATGCCCTCAAGTTCCAGCAACATTCTCATGAATCTTTTCTGCACCCTTTCCAGCCTGACAACATCTTTCTAATAGCAAGGTGCCCAAAACTAAACACAATACTCTAAATGCGGCCTCAACACTTGTTTCCAGAATCCTTGTTTCCCCTTAGGCCAAAGCTCTATCACTACCTTCAAAGATATTGAATGAGTGCACAGCCCTAAGTGGAAGGATTTTTAACATGTCTAGAGTGCGATGAGCGTTACTTTACTGGGCCTGTATTGAAATTTACCAATTAGTGAAAAGCCTGAATGGAGTGGATGTGGAGAAGATGTTTCCAGTAGTGGGAAAGACTAGTACCTGAGGTGCAGCCTCAGAATAAAAGGACGTACCTTTAGAAAGGAGATGAGGAGGAATTTTGTACAGCTCTATAAGATATCCTCTCATCCTTCTGCACCGGAGGAGGTGCTGTCCTGAACGGCTGCCTGTCCTGCAGCTGTCCGTTTTTTTCCCTTCTTTTTTAATTATTTTTAGTACGTTGAGTGTGCAGTCAGGGGGGCCGAACCTTTTTATGTGTGGAGGGTGGTGGGGGGGAAGGGGGAAACTGTTTTTCAAGTCCCTACCTGGTCAGAGGGGTTGCCTTCCTCCGAGCAGCGTCTTCGACCTGTCCTTGCGGCCTACCAGCGGGTCCTGGAGCGACGTTTCCCTGAGGGGACCTGACCAGAACATCGGCTTTGGCGGCGGCGCAGAACATCGGCTTTGGCGGCGGCGCAGCGCTGGAGCGCTGTCGCGGAGCGGGCGATGCTTTTCCTGGGTCGCCGCGCTGGAACTCCAGTATGCTGGGACCGCCGATAAGAACATTGTGGAGCCGCGGTTCTGCGGAGCGGCCAGCTGCGACGCTGCACTTTACATCCCGGAGCCTGGGATCTCTCGTCGAGATCGCCAGTGTGTGGAGCTCCGTCCGGCGCGGTCTGTTGGCTTGGAAGCCGCGGTCTCCGGTGAGAAGGCGGACGTTCCTGGCACCCCAAGCCGCTGGGGGTTCTCCCCCGACGCCGGAGCACCCTCACCCGGCGAGAACATCGGGCGCCGTGGCGGCGACTATGGAGGCCTCAATAGGCCCGACTTTGGGTGGACAAGAGGATGGGGACTGGACTTTGTGCCTACCCCACAGTGGTTCCCATGTTTTTGTGTTTTGGTGTTGAATTTCTTCTTGAATGCTATGTTGTATTTTTATTAGTATGCTGCAAGGACATCTCAATTTCCCCTGAATAAGGGGGTTAATAAAGTCTAATCTAATCTAATCTAATCTAATCTAATCTAATCTAATTTCTTTAGTTTGAGGGTGGTAAATCTGTGGGATTTATTGTAAGTAATTTGTGTATTTTTAAGGCAGACATTGATAGATACCTGATTGGTAAGGTTGAAGGGTCCTATTCTGTGCTGTGCAACTCAGTGACTATAGCTCAGGGATACAAAACTCAAAAGATCCGTGATCCACTAAGTACTCTTCCCGCTCTTCCCCTCCTCCCCTCAGTATTCGCACATTCCCTTTCTGGCACACAATCTCTCTCTCTCTCTCTCTCTCTCTCTCTCTATCTCTCTCTCTCTCTCTCTCTCTCCATCTCTCCTCAATTATATGAGTCCTTACATGACACATTCCTCTCTCTGACATACTATCTCTGACAATTTCTCTCTCCTCAGAAATTACCATCCCCCGCATCAAACATTCCTCCCTTTCACAATTCCTCCCTTTCACAATTCCCCATTTACTGGTGCCCTCCCCTAAGTCCCGATTTACTGCTGCATCAAACTTACGCTCTCTAGTTCTTGATTCCCCCACCTTATGAAAGAATTCGTCCTATAAAAGTCGCAATGCGAACCCGAAATGATAACAGTCTCTGTGGAATTTGCTTAGTCTGCTGAATATTTCTGCATAATATTTCCCGTGGTATATTTTACTTCTGAAACAGTTTCACACTCTTGTTACATTGGACCCTTTGTGTTTCATAACCTTGGGAACTAAAGGAAACTCAGCAAATAGCAAAATAAATTGTTGGACTTATTTTAGATCCTTTAGCTGGAGAATTGTGACTCTGATACCAGATCGAAGCTACGAGGTGTCTCAAACCCCATCAGGCCTTAGGAATAGATCTTGCGCTCCCATAATAATGTATTTTGAGGTCTTTTCCGAGGAGCTAATTATTTATTTTAGGATTGGTGCACCTGTGGCAGTTTTCCAAATCTTTTTCATGAATTACAAGCTTCATCTCTGAATGTCACCTTTCCTTCAAGCAGTTCAAGTGCTGCTGATTATAGAAGAGACCGCCCATTCGGCACAACTTGCCCATGCTGACCAACACGCTCTGTTTACACTATTTCCACCTCACTTTTGGCCCATATCCCTCCAAACCCACCCCTTTCCATGAACCCGACTGTTTCTCAAACGTTGTGATAGTACTTGCCTCAACTACTTCCTCCAGCAACTTGTTCCGTACACCTAACACCCTTTGTCATGAACATTTCCCCTCAGGTTTATATCAAATCTTTCTTCCCTCTTTAAACCTGTCCTCTGGTTCTTGATTCCCCTACTCTGGGCAAGAGATGCTTGCGTCTACCTGATCGATCCCTCTCATGATTTTATATACGTCTATAAGATCACCGTATCTGGTGCTCACCCTTAATTCCCTATTGCTTCGAGGGAGCGCCTTGCAAGTAGGATGATAGTGCTCAGAGTCTTCACCATCACCTTCTCAAGGGCAGTTAGGGATGGGCGGGGAAACAGTGTCTTTACCAACAATGGCCAAATAGCAAAAATAAGCAATGCAAACATTTGTATGAGTTCTCTCCACATTCATATTTGAAGGTGAGAGGGGTGAAGTTTAAAGGAGATGTGCGGGGCAATCACACAGAAGATGGGGAGTGAGTGGAATAGACTCTGGTGGTTTGGTTTAGCTTAGTTCAGTTTTGCACTTGTTCTATGATCTTCCACTTTCGCATCCACTAAGGGCAGTTTACGGAAGCAAATTAACTTACAACCTCGCACGTCTTTGGAATGTGGGGGGAAACCGGAGCACCTGGAGAAAATGTAAAAAATCCACCCAGACAGCACCAAAGGGCAGAATCAAAACCGGTCTCTGGCGCTATGAAGCTGCAGTTCTACTGTTGCGCAATTGTGCTGCCAATGTGTGGCGGTGGAGGCAGATAGGAAAGTGATATTTATGAGGCTCTGGGATAGGCATATGGATATGCAGGGAATGGAGGGATTATTTACAGGCAAATAATAATTGGTCTCGGCATCATGTTGGGCACAGACATTGTGCGCTGAAGAGCCTCTTCCTGTGCTTCAATGGTTCAACGGTGCTTTAGTGGTCAGATGTAATCCGCATAGTGAATTTTCTTTGCATATTAACATATGTCGGCGTCACCATGTTTTGCCGCCATTTATTCAAATTCCAAAGTCCAGTCCACACGTGCTCGATGTACTGGAGCAGTTCCTGTGAACAGACGTCCCTTTCCTCTCTTCGCCCAGCCATCTTTGTGTCCGGGGGGTGCCTCCTGCAAGTGACCTTGAAGGCGCTGGAGGCATTACCCCGATTCACCCTCCTATCATCGCCCAACGAGCTTTCGTCCGAAGTTCCGCCGACCACCGAGTTTCGTCCAGGCGCCGCGGCATCGTCACGTGGGGCAGCATCTCGGGCTGTACTGTCCTTTGTTCTATGTTCTAATCTATCACAAAAGAATTGCTCTTTGCTCTGTTCCTTGTGTAACAAGAGGCAGAACGCTCTGTGAAAGTACCAGCATTTTCTGGAAATTGAAGGATGCACTTGTCCAAAACAACAGAATCCGGCGAAAATCATTGCCCACAAGGGAATTCTTTTTATTTTACTCGTCTGTCAGAGATTGTTGTGGTTTCACTATTGACGTTGTGACCTTTTAAGCTAATGGAAAGCCCAGACTTCAGGTTGCGATGCAGGCATTTTGCTTGCCTGTCTGCCGAAGTTAAGGGGTTGGACAGGCTAGATGCAGGAAGTTTGCTCCCGATGTTGGGGAAGTCCAGGGTCCAGGACAAGGGGTCACAGCTTAAGGATAAGGGGGAAATCCTTTAAAACTGAGATGAGAAGAACTTTTTTCACACAGAGAGTGGTGAATCTCTGGAACTCTCTGCCACAGAGGGTAGTCGAGGCCAGTTCATTGGCTATATTTAAGAGGGAGTTAGATGTGGCCCTTGTGGCTAAGGGGATCAGAGGGTATGGAGAGAAGACAGGTACGGGATACTGAGTTGGATGATCAGCCATGATCATATTGAATGGCGGTGCAGGCTCGAAGGGCCGAATGGCCTACTCCTGCACCTAATTTCTATGTTTCTATGTTTCTATGAAACAGAAAACAGGCACAATTAAGGGAGAGGTCAAGCCATTGAATATCAAATGATGAGGAGGCCCCTTTAAGGGTGTTATAAGTCTGAACCTAAACAACATAATGGGCCTGTCCCACTTAGGCGTCTTTTTAGGCGACTGCAGGAGACTATGCAGTCGCCACATGGTCGCCACATGTTCGCGGGTGGTAGCCGGGCAGTCACCTTCATGGTCGTGAGGAGTTCCCGCATTTTAGGAACTAGTCGCGGCCTCATTATGGTTGCTGCAAATTTTTCGCCATGGAGATTAGCGAGAATTCTCGTGCCGTAAGTGGGTTACTAGGAGGTCCTAGTGGGTTGCCAGGAGGTCGAAGGTTCTCGTAGGTTGTAGCCGGTACTGACCGTGAATTTCATTTAGACAGCGCTTCCCCCCTTGCCCTGTCCCCTGCCTGCATAACTGGCTGGTGAAGGAAGCGATGTGTGTGAGTCTCCGTTCCAGTCGCCGGTTTTTCAGATGCCTGAAAAATCGCATGTGGGACAGGCCCATCAGGAACATATGCTAGAGCTGAACATTCTGACAAATGTAGAAACAAGGAACTGCATATGCTGCTTTATAAATAGACACAAAATGCTGGAGTAACTCAGTGGGTCAGGCAGTGTTTAAAGAAAGCACCTCAGGAGGATGAGGGGGGATTTTATAGAGATGTACAAATTTATGAAAGGAATAGATCAGGTAAGATGGACAGATACACTTGCTCAGAGTAGGGGCATCATGAACCAGGGGATATGGGTTTAGGATGAGGGGTGAAAGACTTAATAGGAACATGAGGGGTAACATTTTCAGGCAAAGGGTGGTAGATGTATGGAACGAGCTGCCAGAGGAGGTAGCTTCACAATCACACAATCACATAAAGTGCAAGTGAAATGCATTTGCCAGCAGTGGTACAATGAAAAAGAACACACAAAAACACAATAAAAATTTAACAAAATTTGGCCAGTACTCCTCCATTTCCCCCCGTGGTCGGGACCTCAACCCTACGCAGCCACTGCTGCAGGTGTCCAGATGAGTAGACAAGGTAAAAGTTCAGGTAAGTCCGGAATCAGTGCCTCCCCCACCGGAGACCGCGGCTTCAGGTTGGTGTAGGCCGCAGGCCGGCGGTCGAAGATTTAAAGTTCCCGCCGCACCACAGCTGGAAGCACCACAGACCGCAGAGCCGGCAGTCGGAGCTCCCCTCCAGGAGTCCCCGGCGAGGGACCCTGCTCCTGATGGTAAGTCCCCGCGGCGCCCACGGTAGAAGTCGGCTGCGGGCTGGCGGTCGGAGCTCTTCTCCTCCCGGGTACCTAACGAGGGATCCCAGTCCCAGGACGCCACGCCGGCTGGAGCTCTTCAGACCCCAGCTTCAGGCTGCTGCGGGCCAGCGAACGGAACGTTCTCCTTCGGCAAGCCCCGGCGAGGGCTCGCCCACTCCGCGACGAAAGTCTAAGCTGCGCCTGCAGCTGAAGCCCCGGGTGCATCTCTGGGAAAGGCCGCACCGATCCTCGATGTTAGGCCACGGGGGAGGCGACATTGAAAAAGTCGCCTCTCCGTGGGGGAGGCGAACAAAGCGGTTTCCCCCGCCAATCCCCCCCCCCCCCCCCCCCCCCCCCCCCCCCCCCGTTCCAGCTGCTACGGTCAGGCAAACGCCTCCGTTGCCATGCGGAGAGAACGGAGAGGTTGAGAAGGAGTTTCTTCCCAGAGGCCATTCGGACTGTAAACGCCTAACCAGGGACTAACTCTACTGAACGTTTTTCCTTCCATTATTTATTATGTAAAAGAATATGTGTGTTATGATTGTGTTTATAGTTTGTTTGGTTGTTTGGTTGTTTGTTTTTTGCACAAAAGTCCGCGAGCATTGCCACTTTCATTTCACTGCACATCTCGTATGTGTATGTGACAAATAAACTTGACTAAAAAAAACAAAAAAAGTAGAAAAAACTAACACGCTGGATAGGGCAGGTTTAGATGGATATAGGCCAAATGCTGGCAGGTGGGATTAGTGTAGATGGGACACCTTGGGAAATTTGGGCCGAATGGCCTATTTCCATGCTGTAAGACTCTATAACCCAACTGTAGCATGATCTTACTTCGGAGTCACATGAGTGATTCCGTGAAGAACCCGCTCAGCACGCATGCGCGGCATTACGTTTCAGCAGGCAACAGCGGCAGGCGGGAGTCAGGCGCTCCCGCTACAAGCCTGAAAGAGGAAGCTTTAGGTAAGTACTTACCTTCAGTTTAACCAGCGACTCACGTCTGTTTGTTGCTCCAGGTGGAGCAAAGCAGCAGACGCAAGCGACCCCCGTTGGACTCCGGGCAAGGAGCGTTCCGTTCACGGAAGGGGGAGAGACGCCACCAGGAACGCACTTGCTGCGGTCCACAGACAGGGTGCTGCGCCGGTGCCAGTCCAGACGCAAGCGGCCCCCCCCTTGGACTCCGGTGGAGTCAGGCGCTCCTGCTATGGGTTGAAAGAAACAGACCGTCAGGTAAGCTCTGAGGTCGGGTTTTTCTTTCACAGGAGGAGCCTTCTGCTTTCAGGCAGAGAAGAAAGGCTCTAGAACAAACCTGTTCCCCAAGCCACGGAAGAGTGGGGGGGGGGGCAGCAACAAGGCGGTAAGACTGCTTACCCGGTCTCCGTTATTCCCCGACACCGCGTCCGAGCCCAGCCCGCTAGCGACTGAGCAGCGGGCTGGAAGTAAAGCCACGGAAGAGGCGTCCGGACGGTGGCTTCCGACTTGTCAGACGGGGACGTCTCTCCACCCGCCCGGGGGAGAGACAGCCGCCTGAGCCGCTGGAGCGGCTCCTGGAGCAGGAGCTCCAGCGAGACGCGCTTCGTGAGGGGCGCTCTCGCATTTGGGGAGTTCAGGCACTCCCTCCATAGTGCCTTCTGCACTGTCCATTGCTTCCTCCTTACCCGAGGGTAGCTTTGGTGACCAGGACTGGGCTGGTCAAGAAGAGGGGACGATGGCTGAAGATCTCGGGAGTATTCAAGGGGAGCAGAAACAGGAAGAGCTGCTAGGTGTGGTGGACCGCTATTTGGCAACCCCACGTGCAGGAGGCCGTTCAAGGCCCTACAGGAGAGGTGGTCAATGAGGTATACAGCGCCAGAGAACTGTGAGTCCCTTAAAATGCCGGCTGTAAACAGCCAAAAGTGGGGGCACGTTGGGGCAAACATTCAGAACCAGGAGCTAAAACTGCAGCGGTTCCTCAGGCTCCTGACGTCCGCCATCACATTGTCTGCTCGTTCCGTGGACCAATATGGAGATGACCACAACCTTCGTAAACAAATCATAAGACCTGCCATAAAATGCTAAATTTGCGGGGTTGTGCAAAACCCCAGCCACTGAGCCAGACCCACTGCTCTCTGGCAAAAACCTCACAAAGCATATGAAGGATATGGAGAGGCCTTAACAAGCTTTCGGTCTCATGAGGGCAGGCCTCGGGATGAGCAAAACCAAAAACAATAAGCAGCAGCACCTCATCGCGTCCATCAGTCAACATCTACATATGGGACTGATGAAAGCTCAGGGCCCACATTCTATCACCGAAAGTCTTCTTTAGCCCAGGGCCCAGAGCGGACCCCATGGAAAATGTGCCACCCCCCAATGTCACCGCCCACGTCAGACGACGTGCAAGACTCGTTGGACCGGCAGGCAACAGAAGAATACCCATAACCATGTGGTAGGTGGGTCTGGTTCCTACCAGCATATAGAGCATACTATCACACAGGAGTCTATCATGAGCGATCAGTATATAATGGCATTAGTGGATACAAATACAATTCATACTAGAAAAATTGCCACCAGGTCAACATTCACCCCAGAGGGTAATTTCCCCTCTCCGTTAAAGAAACGAGAGGGACAAGCTGAACTGGTGAGACTAATTACAGAGGGTATCATGGGAAAACCTGAACCCTTGCAATATATTCACTAAACCCAAATAAGATGGTGGATGTCGCATCATCATTGACTTAACTTCACTAAATATGTTTGTTAAGTATATACATTTCAAAATGGAAACAGTTGTTACTGCCAAACAACTACATTCCAAAGGATACTTTATGGCAAGCATTGATCTTAAAGATGTTTACTATTTAGTACCATTCACAAGGATCATCGCAGATACCTGAAATTTACCTGGATGGGGCAGCTATAGCAGTATAAAGTGATGTCTTAAATGGTAGGCAAGACCATGGAATTGACTATGTTAGCTGCGTCAGCTACAAAACAGTTATTCGAAACCCTGGGATTGTCCTACATCCAGATAAATCTAAGTTTAAGCATCCACAATCATGGACTACTTGGGCTTCACAATTAATTCAGTCTACGTGACTGTAACATTGCCAAGAGACAAAATAGTTGAATTGGCACAATCATGCAACAATTTAATGGTCAACAAACTACCAACTACTCAACAATTAACAGAGTAATTGGAAAAATGGTAGCAGCATTTTCCGGCTACATAATTCGGACCTTTGCACCAAAAACAACATACAGGTCATTATGATCGTGTCATGAAGTTACCCACTGAAGCAATATCAGAACTACAGTGGTGGGCAAAAAACATTTGGCATAGTTTACAGCCCTATTGTCATCACTATCCCTATGTTAGTTATCCAAACAGATGCCAGTGCTCAAGGCTGGGGAGCAACTAACTCTATATCTAGCACAGGTAATAGATGGACTAACCCAGAGTCATCATTATCACTTACACTGGGCATTAATTATCTAGAGATGGGTGACTTTTATGGTTTAAAACATATGCACAAATATGCATCACTTGCATGTACGGTTACAAATAGATAAATACTACGGTGGTGGCTTACATTAATCATATGGGCGGCATAAAATCGGTATCATGCGACAAGTTGGTCAACACAATTTGGCAATGGTGTGTCGAAAGACATATTTGGCTATCAGCAACTTACCTGCCAGGTAAGCTAAATGCAATGGCAGACACCAGGCCATGTAAATTTAATGACAACATCGAATGGATGTTAAACCCCCCCCCCCAAAATAAAAATAAAAAGTTATGAAGCAATATGGCACGCCAGATATCGATTTATTTGCATCAAGGCTAAATCACCAGGTAGCTATGTATGTCGCTTGGGAACCAGACCTGAGGCAGCAGCGGCAGATGTGTTCGAGATGGATTGGGGCAATTCTTCTTCTATGCATTTCCTCCCTTCTGCCTCATCAGTCGGGGACTACGCACAATACAAATGGACTCTGCTTCAGGTATTTTGATAGTACCCGACTGGCCTACGCAGCCATGGTTCCCAATACTCCATGACATGGTTGTTGAAACTCCGATGGTATTCCCCAGTTATTAACACCCAGTGTCGGGCACAAGCCTCACGTGCCATGAAAAAATCAAACTCCTGGGTTGCGGATTCTGCACAAACCACTTCTGGGACTGGGATTATCAGAACAAACCATCGACCAAAAAACAGCACTTGTCCAGCATCAAAAAATGGGAGAAGTACTGCTTGGGTACAGGGACCACCTACTCAACCGCTACAGTTACCAACGTACTGGAATTCCTGGCGAACCTTCACCATGATGAAGGACTCAGCTACAGAGCCATCAACACAGCTAGAACTGCCCTGTCTGTCTATTTAAAACCAGCTCCAGGACAACAGGCCATGGGGTCCCACCCACTGGTGGTCAAACTAATCAAGGGTATTTACAACTCTAACCCCCTAGACCAAGGTACACCCATACATGAGATGTCAGTGTGGTCCTGACATACCTCAGGGGATGGCCACCAGCCAGATCCCTCAACCTGGAACAATCTATGCTCAAAACACTCATGTTGATGGCACTTGTATCTGCACAGAGGGTCCAGTCACTACACCTATTGCGACTGGACATCATGCTCACAGCTCCAGACCAGACCTCTGTCGTTATCCAGGGAATGATCAAGCAGAGCTGACCAGGAACACCTAATCCAGTCGTGGAATTCCAGGCTTACCCGCCAGAAACATGGTTATGTGCCATGAGCCTACTATCCTACATAGACACAACCAAAATATTCGAGGGAGATGAAAAGCCTTGTGGGTCAGTCATAAAAAACCTTATGGTCGGGTGATGAGCCAAACCATTTCGAGATGGCTCTAGCAGGTTCTAAAAGCTGCTGGGATAAAAACTAACATGTACAAATTTCATTCCACCAGGGCAGCATCCACGTCGACGGCTAAAAGAATGGACGTGCCTATAGACCACCTCCTGGCTACAGCAGGATGGTGGGGGGAAAAGACCGTTATAATAAGCCGTTGGCAAAACCTGTTTTAGTTGCAGAAAAGATTTTACATACTGCAAATATTTAATTTAAGCCCTGGGGAGCAATTTAATTTCTTTGTTGTTATTGTTAAAAAATACCATTGTGTTTTTCTACAAACAGATTCATTGGTTGATTACGATAACACACTTCCTCCCTCAAAGACTTCGGCAGTGATGTAGTAATAACTGTTACACAGTTTGAAATCACAGAGCTTTGAAATCTTCATGGAATCACTCACGTGACTCCGAGGTAAAATAGTAAGATTAAACGAGAACTTACCAGTTTGAAGTTTGATCTGCATTTTATGAGGAGTTACGATGAGGGATTACGTGCCCTCCGCTCCCACCCTCAATAATATGGGTCAAATTCATAAACTGATGTCTCCTTGTCTTTACTATGTTTACTTCAATAACTGTGTCTATCTGTGATTCCACACCGCTGCTTTGAAGTATGCCGCGCATGCGTGCTGAGCAGGTTCTTCACGTAATCCCTCATCGTAACTCCTCATAAAATACAGATCAAACTTCAAACTGGTAAGTTCTCGTTTAATCTTACTATTATTACCCACAGCTCAGGTTGACTGGAGTAAGTAACGCCCAAAAGCTATGTTTACAATAGGTTAGAATTTCCAATACCCCTTACATGTTGAGTAGTTACCGATTTAATGGCTGAATGAGCAGTATCTGATCTTTAGTCTCTGCCCGCTTAATCTCAGACAGCCCAACCAGTGGAAAAAGACTCTCTCCAGCTAGAGCAGTAGAGCAGCTGCCTCACAGCACCGGAGACCCGGGTTCAATCCTGACCTCGGGTGCTGTCTGTATGGAGTTTGCACGTTCTCCATGTGACCACGTGGGATTCCTCCCACCTGCACATTTTTGGAATGTTGGAGGAAACTGGAGCACCCGGAGAAAACCCACATGGCCCCAGGGAGAACGTATAAACTTCATACAGACAGCACAGTGGCACAGTGATAGGGCTGCTGCCTTACAACGCCAGAGACCCGGGTTCGATCCTGACTATGGGCGCTGTCTGTAAGGAGTTTGTACGTTCTCCCTGTGACCACGTGGGTTTTGCTCCGGGTGATCTGCTTTCCTCACACATTCCAACGACGTTCAGGTTTGCAGGCTAATTAGCTTTGGTAAAATTGTACATTGTCCTTAGTGTGTGCGTAGGGTAGTGCTAGTGTATGGGGATCGCTGGTCTTCATGGACTCGGTGGGCCAAAGGGCCTGTTTCCACGCTGTATCTCTATATTAAACTAACCAAACTAAACAAGAACAAAGATTTTTCTTTCTTTCTGAGACTTGCTTTGATGCAGCTCATTCTTAAAATTATAGTTTGAAGAGCTGTATCTTTCTTTGAACAACCTCTTGCATTTATTATTGAACAAGACCCAGAGGGACCTTAACAGTTAATTACGGGCATGTCTGTCCCTCATAATTGCACCACAGGAGAGAGGCACCAAATTTCTTTAGCCTTGATTACGTGATCTTTTCCAACTACCTTCTGATCTCACCATCCTGAAGGAATACGAATTAATGAATTATTCAAAAGCTTCTTGTAAACTTTTGTGTGAATAGAATTACAAGCTATTTCTAAATTACTTCTGGTCGATGCTGTATCTTTACAATTTTGTTGAACATACAATCACGCAAGGCTGATGCTTTCTATGCCGATGAGATGTTGGATCAACTTGTAGAAACAAGGAAGTGTAGAAGCTGTTTTATTTAAAATAGGCACAATGTGCTGGAGTAATTCAATGGTCAGGCAGCATTACAAGGATATAGTAGACAGTCGGAACCTTTTTCCTTTTATAGAAAGACTGAAGGACATTGCTTTAAGGTGAGTGGGGCAAAGTTTAAAGGAGATGTGAGGGGCAAGTGTCTTTAAACAGAGAGTGGTGGGTGCCTGGAACACACTGCGGGGGTGGAATTGGAGGGCAGATATGATAGTAGCATTAAATAATAATAATAAATTATATATATGGGCGCCTTTCAAGAGTCTCAAGGACACCTTACAAAAATTCAGCAGGTAGAGGAAAAACAGGTAAGGGGAATGAAATAAAGAGTAGAGACATGACTAGTACACAAATTAAAGACAGAATTCAATTCAAAATACAATATGAGGCAATTAATGCACAGATGAAAAGGGAGGGGGACGTGGGGCTAAGGATAGGCAGAGGTGAAGAGATGGGTCTTGAGGCGGGACTGGAAGATGGTGAGGGACACGGAATTGTGGATCAGATGGGGGAGGGAGTTCCAGAGCCTGGGAGCTGCCCTGGAGAAGGCTCTGTCCCCAAAACTGCGGAGGTTGGACTTGTGGATGGAGAGGAGACCGGCTGATGTAGATCTGAGGGACCGTGAGGGTTGGTAGGGGGAGAGGAGGTCAGTGAGATATGGGGGGGCCAGATGGTGGAGGGCTTTGTAGATGAGGACCAGGATTTTGTAGGTGATCTGGTGGGAGATGGGAAGCCAGTGAAGTTGTTTGAGGACTGGAGTGATGTGATGCCAGGATTTGGTGTGGGTGATGAGTCTGGCGGCTGCGTTCTGGACCAGTTGGAGTCGGTTGATGTAGGTGGAGCTGATGCCAAGGAGAAGTGAGTTGCAATAGTTCAATTAAAGATGCCTTTGGATAGGTACATTGATATATAGGGAATGGAGGAATATGGATCACATGCAGGGAGATTAGATTACTTTATCTTGACAAGATGTTAGGCTTTGTGGACTGAAGGGTCTGTTCCTGTGCTGTACTGTTCTGTGTTCTATACCTTCTCCCCTGAGTGAAATGAGAGTGTGGCCAGGGTGTTGTATGTCTCTGATGATGCTCTTCATTCATTTATTTATTTATCTATCTACCTATTATTTATTTATTTATTTAACAATTGTTTTTAGAGATACAGCTCGGAAACAGGCATTTCGGCCCACCGAGTCTGCACCAACCAGCGATCCCCGCACACTAACGCTACCCTACGCACACTAGGGACAATTTACACTTACACCAAGCCAATTAACCTATGTCTTTGGAGTGTGGGAGGAAACTGAAACATAGAAACAGAAAATAGGTGCAGGAGTAGGCCATTCGGCCCTTCGAGCCTGTACCGCCATTCAATATGATCATGGCTGATCATCCAGCTCAGTATCCTGTACCTGCCTTCTCTCCATACCTCCTGATCCCTTATGCCACAACTCCCTCTTAAATATAACAATATCAACAAGATTTCGGAGAAAACCTACGTAGTCACGGGGAGAACATACAAACACTGTACCTGTATTGTCTTTCCCCAGACTGGTTAGCACGCAACAAGTTTTTCGCTGCACCTCCGCACACCAGATAATAAACCAAATTGAACTCAACCATCAAAGGGATCTACAAAGGTCGTTGCCTCAAAAAGGCGGCCACAGTGGTGGGGCGGTAGAGTTGCTGCTTTACAGCACTTGCAGTGACTGGGACCCGGGTTCGATCCCGGCTACGGGTGCAGTCTGCTTTTGTTGCGTGCTAACCAGTTAGCGGAAAAACAATACATGTTTATAATCGAGCAATCAACAATTTACAGATACATGATAAAGGGAATAACATGAATAACAATTAGTGCAAAATAAAGCTAGCAAAGTCCGATCAAAGATAGTCCGAGGGTCTCCAACGATGTAGATAGTAGTTTAGCACTGCTCTCTAATTGTTGGTAGAATGGTTCAATTACCTGATAACCGCTGGGAAGAAATTGTAGATAGACACAAAAAGCTGGAGTTACTCAGCGGGTCTGCCAGCTTTTCTAGAAGAAAACGTTTCGGGTCGAGACCCTTCTTCAGAAGAAATTGTCCCTGAATCCGAAGGTGTGTGTTTTCACACTTCTTCACCTTTTGCCCGATGGGAGAGAGAAGAGGAAGGTGTGACTCATCCTTGATTATGGTGGGGAGGCAGTGTTCATCACTTTTTGCAATATTCTTCATTCCTGGGCATTCGAGTTGCTGACTCAGGCCGAGATGCAAGGTCAATGCTTTCTATTGTGCACCTGTTGAAGTTCAAGACAGTATTCGTTGACATGCTGAACCTCCTCAATCTCCCCAGGGAGTAGAGACATTGATGGATTTCCTTTATGATTGCAGCCTTCCAGTTTTAGAATACTTTCTCCCTGGCTCACTTCAAGTTATTTCTTTGGACTGAAAACAAGGGAGAATAATTCATGTTCATACCCAGACAGCAAGTGTCAGCCTAGGGTTTAACAAATGGTCTGCCCCTCTGTAGTGTACTAGCTATCCAGCCTTATCTGAACACTAAATTTCAGATCAACACCTGTTGTGCTAGTATGGGTGTTGTGGGCTGAAGGTACTGGTTTCAAGAGGGCTAGTATAAACATTGTGGGCCGAATGGATTCTTGGGCTTAAATTGTTGGGCATTTTAGATCAGTCACTGAGGCCTGGCAGTACAGTCACTCGGACGTGGCAGGCTGGCAGCTGAGAAACTGCCAGAAATTCTGCAGATGACAGACTGTGAGAGAGAAGGGGGAGAGGGTGGACTGAATGTAAAGTCTAACACACCAACCTCTCACTCTTGCTTATTCAAGATGGAGCAGTGTTCAGACGTTGTACTGGAGATGTGTAAGACATGGCATGGACTTTTCTGACAAGGGTAGGTGGACCGAGCGTAGATGGGTCATCTCGGTCTGCATGGACAAGTTGGGCTGAATGGCGTGTTTATGTGCCGTATGGTTCTATGCCTCTATCTCCATTGAAATTACATTTAAAACATTCCCCCTTCCACAGCCTGCGACAATAAAGCACTTTTGACTCTGAACTAAAATATCACCATGTCGGCACAGTGGTGCAGTGGTAGAGCTACTGCCTTACAGTGCCAGAGTTTGATCCTGACTACGGGTGCTGTCTGTACAAAGTTTGCACGTTGTCCCCATGACTTGCGTGTGTTTTTTCCAAGAGCTTTGGTTTCCTCCCACACTACAACTATGCACAGGTTTGTAGGTTAATTGGCTTGGTGTACATGTAAACCCTGTCCCTGGTGTGTGTAAGAGAGTGTTAACATGCGGGGATCGCTGCTCGGTGTGGACTTGGTGGACCGAGGAGCCTGCTTCCGTGCTGTATCTCAAAAATAAACTAAACTAAACTAAAGTAAAGATAGACACAAAATGCTGGAGTAACTCACTGGGACTGGCAGTATCGCTGGAGAGAAGGAATGGGTGACATTTCTTCTCTCCAGAGCTGCTGCCTATCTTGCCTAGTTACTCCAGCATTTTGTGTCTATCTTCATTTTAAACCTACATCTGCAGTTCCTTCCTAAACTGAACTAAATGTCCATGATCGCGGCAGATGCTGCCTGACCCATTGAGTTACTCCAACACTTAGCATTCTATGCAAAATGCCAGCATCTGCAGTTCCTGTGCTGTCTCTATATCTCTTCCTTCCTACCTACCCGACTGCACCTGCATGTTAATGTTCTGTGACTTGTATACAAGGACACCTGCTTCCCTTTGAATACATTTCCCAAACTTTCTTCATGGTAAAATAGTCAGCATTCACTTTTTTCGCACCTTTTTTCTCAAACTTCATCTCCGTTGATTTTGCCAACTCCCTCAGCTGGAAGTTTCTTTCTTCATTATTTTTTTTTGATTGAAAGGCACAGCGTGGGAACAGGCCCTTCGACCCACTGAGTTTGAGATTAGTTTATTGTCAAGTGTACTGAGGTACAGTGAAAAGCTTTTGTTGAGTGCCAACCAGTCAGCCGAAAGACAACACATGATTACAATCGAGCCATCCACAGTGTACAGATACATGTTAAAGGGAATAACATGAATAATGTTTACAAAATAATGTCCAAGATAAAAATGACCATCAATCACCCATTCATAGAAACCAGAATTAAAGTAGGCCACGAGCTGCACCGCCATTCATCATGGCTGATCATCCCCAGTATCCCGTACCTGCCTTCTCTCCATACCCCCTGATCCCCTTAGCCACAAGGGCCACATCTAACTCCCTCTTAAATATAGCCAATGAAGTGGCCTCAACTACCCTCTGTGGCAGAGAGTTCCAGAGATTCACCACTCTCTACTCTAGGGGGGGTTCACTCTAGTTACATCCACTCCCTACTCATGGGGGGTAATTTACAGAGGCCAATAAACTTGCATGTCTTTGGGATGTGGTAAGAAACAGGAGCACAGGAAGAAAACCCACACACACACAGGGACAGCATGCAATCTCAACACAGAGAGCGCCCGAGGTCAGAATCGAACCCGGGTCTCTGACGCTGGGAGGCAGCGGTTCTACCAGCTTCGCCACTGTGCCATCCCTGATTATATCTGGGCTACTGTGTCCACTGTGACAAAGCCATGTGGTCAGAGGGAGAATATGCAAACTCCACTCAGACAGAAGAGGAGATCAAGTCACTGGTAGGCACTAAGAACTCTTTTCCCAGGGTGGAAGGACTGGAGATCAGAGTATTAATTTGAGAGGGGCAAAGTTTAAAGGAAATGCGCAGGGCAAGTATTTTACATGGAGGGTGGTGGGTGCCTGGGTGGTGCCACGGGTGTTGATGGAGGCAGATACAATTGTGGCAATTAGGAGACTTGTAGATAGGCACACAGGTTTAATTTAGAGATACAGTGTGGAAATAAGCCCTGCAGTCCATTGAGTCCATGCCGACCATCGATCACCCGTCCACACTGGTTCTATGTTATCCCACTTAATCAGTTGGAGCTGAGGTAGGAACTGGAAGCAAACAAAACAGCATGACTGATTGGGGCAGCACTGTATCGCAGCGGTAGAGTTGCTGCCTCACAGCACCAGAAACCCGAGTTTGATCCTGACTACAGGCTCTGCCTGTACAGACTTTGTACGTTCTCCCTGAGACCATGTTGGTTTTCTCCCAGTGCTCCGGTTTTCTCCTACACTCCAAAGAAGTGCGGATTTATAGGTTGATTGGGTTCGGTAAAAATAGTAATTTGTCCCTAGTGTGAATTAATCCCACAATGAGTCCACGCCGACCATCGATCACCCGTTCACACTAGTTCTATGTTATTCCACTTTCACCTGCGCTCCCTACACACTAGGGCCAATTAACAGACAATTAACCTTCAAACCCACACGTCTTTGTGATGTGGGAAGAAACCGGAGCACTCTGAGGGAATCCCAACGAGTCACAGTGATACGTGCAAACTTCATATAGACAGCACCTGTGGTCAGGATCGAACCTGGGTCTCTGGCGCTGTGAGGCAGCAGCTCTATCAGCTGCGCCACTGTGCCACCCTAAAGTTATGCAGGACATGAAGGGATGTGTTTCATGTGCAGGCAGAGGAAATTAGTTTAAGTTTTTTTTTTTTGTTTTTGTTTATTTTATTAGAAGTTAATACAGTACAAAACAATACAGTGGAACCTAATTTTAGGTGCCAACTATGTCATACCGTAATCCTTTCTATGTACAACCTCTAGTTTTATGTTTTGAAAAGGAAGTAAGCAAGACAAGAAAAAGAAAACAACGGAAAGGGGAAAAAGAGAAAAATAGATGGTAGCGAATAGAAAAACGTGAAGTGTGTATATAAAAAAAAGAAAAAGTGGAAAGTAGAAATAGGAGAGAAGGCCCCTTAAAAGAGAATTTTTCAAATCTTTATTCGGAGATGTAGATCTATCCACGGCATGAACTGAAATCAGCAATCTTTACGGTACCGCTGCATCACATGATTCCAAAAAGTCGATGAAAGGAGACCAACTCCTTAAGAATTGGTCATATTTATCTATTAGTCGGAGTCTCATTTCTTCAAGGTGTGCTATGTCCATCATATTCCTAATCCACATTTTAACAGTTGGTATGGTTGTATTTTTCCAAAATTTAAGTATCAATTTCTTTCCAATTATTAACCCATAATTAAAAAAAACATTTTGGTCTTTATTTAAATTGATATCTTCTACTATTATTCCAAATATAATCCATTCCGTTTTAGGTTCTATTGTGGACTTGAAAAGCTTTGTAAATATATCAAATATATCGCTCCAAAATTTATTCAACTTTGTACATCCTACAAATGAATATCTTATATTAGCGTTTTGAAACAAACATTTATCGCATCTGGGATGTTTGGATAAAATCTATTCAACCTCGTTTTTGAATAATATAGTCTATGTAATAATTTGAATTGAATTAAATTATGTCTTGCATTAATAGAACAATTATGTGTGTTCATCAGATACTTTTCCCATCTATCCATTGAGATCTTTAGCATTAGCTCATGTTCCCAATCTTCTCTCAGTGCTTCTGTTGAGGGTAATTCTCTATTTAATATATTATTATAAAAGTATGATATTAGTTTTTGTGAATCAGCCTTAATATTCATTGCTTCTTCTAAAGGGTCTAAAAATATAGTTTGAAATATATGTATATACAGATATAAAGTCACATATCTGTATATATTTAAAATATTGATTATCCTTCAGTTTAAATTTTAATTTTAAATGTTGAAATGATAACAGTTTGCCCAATTCATACATATCCGCTACTTTCCTAATCCCCAGTCTATCCCATTGTCGATATGTTTTGTCGATGAGAGATGGTTTGAATGCGGGGTTGTTCAATAGTGGGGTTAGTACTGATAGATTATTTAATTTCAAGGATACTTTTATTTGTTTCCAAATTCTTATTGTATTGTGAATAATTGGGTTCTTCTTATATATTATACTATTCAATTTTATCGGTGAGAGCAAGATCGTTCCTATATCGTGCGGATAGCACTCCTCTTTCTCCATTCTTATCCACTCCAACTGCTGAGTGGAACTATCCAACCAGTACATTATGTTCTTAATATGCACTGCCCAGTAGTAATACATAAAGTTAGGTAATGATAAACCCCCAACTTCTCCTACTTTTTGAAAAAGTATTTTGGAATATATATTGGGATCGCTTGAAACAAATATATTAATTGTGGTAAGAAAGTCATTTTTATAGCGTTAATTCTACCTATCAATGAGAGCGGGAGCGTTTTCCAAAATTTAATCATATCATTCAGTTTATTTAATAGTGGCATAAAATTGGCACTAAATAATGATTTGTGTCTTCTCGTAATTTGAATACCCAGATACTTGAATTTTTCTGTTGCAATTTTGAAGGGGAATTTTAGTAAGTGTCTCGAATCTTGTGGTTTTAAAGACATAATTTCGCTTTTATTCCAATTTATTCAATATCCTGAAAAAGAGCCAAATTCCTCAATTAGTGTTAATAATGTGGGTATACTCGTTTGTGTATTAGTAATATATAAAAGGATATCATCAGCATATAATGAAATTTTATTCTTTGAGTCCTTAGTGTTATATCCGTGAATATTCGGGTGATTTCTAATCCTTTCGGCCAGCGGTTCTATCATAAGGGCAAATAGCAATGGTGATAAGGCACAACCTTGCCTATTACCCCTTGATAAGTAAAATTTTGGAGATAGCATATTGTTAGTTAATATTCTTGCCGTAGGTCTATCGTAAAGTAATTTAACCCAGCTAATAAAATTCTCTCCCGTATTAAATTTTTGGGAGTACCTTTTATAAATACTGCCATTCTACCTGATCAAATGCCTTCTCTGCATCCAGCGTAACAACTGAAATATCTTCATTGTCCTCATTGTGAGAGTACATTATATTGAAAAGCCCTCTCAAATTATTAAATGATTGTCTTTTGGGTATAAATCCCGTTTGATCCGTATTTATTAAATTGTTAATATAATTATTAAGTCTTCTAGCTAGAATCTATGCTAAAATTTTCTGATCCGTATTTAGAAGTGAGATAGCTCTATAAGAACCCGGTTCATCTAAATCTTTATCTTTTTTTGGTATGCGTTATTGTTGCTTCTGCTAGGGTTTCTGGTAGTTTATTTTTGGTATATGCCTGCATGTATAAATTGAATAATCTTGGTACAATTGACTCCTGAAATCTTTTATAAAATTCATTACAAAAACCATCTGGTCCTGGGGTCTTCCCATTTTTCAGTGAGTTTATTATATGTTTTATTTCTTAACTAGTAATCCGTGCTCCTAATTGCTCTTGCTCACATGGAGGAGGAGCCATCTTGGGGAGCGGCTGCTAACCAGCAGCCATCCGTTTACTTCGCTTTTTAAAAAAGTTTTTAGTAAGTCCTGTGTTTCGTCCGTTGGAGAAATTGACTTTTTAATGTGGGGGGTAGGGGGCAATTTTACTTCTAGGTCCCTACCTGGTCGGTGAGGCAGCTTTTTCTCCGGGCTGCCCGTCGACCCGTCATCGTGGCCTACCAGCAGGCTTGGAGCGCTGTTTCCTGGCGGGGACCGCCCAGCACCTCGGCCTCGGTGGCGGCGCAGCGCTGGGGCGCTGTCGCGGAGCAGAGCGGGCGATGCCTTGCCTGGGTCGCCGCGCTGGATCGACGCGCTGGAGCTCCGGTGAGCTGTGTCCGCCGTGTTCGACACCTCCGGGCTGCGGGTCTGCGGAGCGGAGTGGGCGGCGCCGATTTCAACATCGGGAGCCTGGGAGCTCCAGGCCGGCGCGGCCTTGTCGGCTTCGGAAGCTGCGGTCTCCAGCTAGGAAGCAGCCGTTCCAGGTGGCCCAGCCACTGAGAGGACTGTCCCAACGCCGGGGCAAGATCACCCGGTGAGAACGGCCAGGAACATCGGGCCTCCGTAGAGGCAATTGCAGTGGCCTCAATAGGCCTGACTTTGGGTGAACTTGGGGTTGGGGACTGGACATTGTGCCTTCCCCCACAGTGGTATCCATTGTGGGGGGATGATTTTTTTTGTCTGTAAGTAACCCTGTTAGTCTTTGTCCAAGATGGCTGTCGGAAGGGAGAGTGGACGCTGGCGCGCTTTAGCTGCCGCTGCTCTCTTTTCACATTGTGTTTTTGATTTTTTGTTTTTGGACTGAATTCTGTTTTTAATTTGTGTTTCTGTGATGTCTTTATTATTTATTTTATTCTGATTATATGTTTTTTATTGCTGTTAATCTCTGTAAGGTGTCCTTGAGATTTCTGAAAGGTGCCCAAAAATAAAACTTGTTATTATTATTATTATTATTATTAAAATATCCAATTTTGGGAGATTGCAATTATCTAAAAAATCTGTAATTTTACTAAAATCTGTATTTATTTTAGATGTATATAAATTATGATAAAATTGGGCAAACCTCTTATTAATATCCTTTGGCAGTGTTAGAAACTCACCCTTATCCGATTTAATTTTAGTGATAGTTTTTTCCTTTTCTTTTTGCTTCAGTTGCCTCGCAAGTAATTTATGTGGCTTATCTCCAAATTCGAAGTATGCTTGTTTTGTAATTTGGAATAATCTTATTACTCTTGCCGACAGTATTCTATTGATTTTATATTTCAATAAAGTTATCTTATTATGTTTATCTATGGTTGGGTCAGTTGCATTGTCCAGTTCTAGTAATTTTATTTCCTGTTCTAGTTTAAGTTGGTACCATGTTTGTCACAGACATTGTGGGCTGAGAAGCATGTTCCTGTGCTGTACCATATTCTATGAGGCAATGGCTTGACTAGCTGCATCACTGTGGCTCCCAGTTCTCCTCAGTAATATCACATGGTTTAAATGAACTTACAGGGCAGATAAATAAAACTCTTTACAGCCTATACTCTGGCTGCCAATCGTCTAAGATTGTTCGCTGAACACATTTGTTCAGTCCGTCTTGGACTAGGCGATCTCCCTGTAGCCAAACACTTGAACTCCTCTTCCCCCTCCCATACTGGCCTTCTGCCCTGAGCCTCCTCCACTGTCAGAGTGAGAACACATGCTAATTGGAGGAACAGCATCTGGTATTTCACTTGGGCAGCTTTCAACCCAGCGTAATATTTTGATTTCTTTAATTTCAAGTAACTCTTGCATCCCCTCTCTCTCCGTCTCTCCCCCATGCTCATCATCTTACCAGTTTCACTGTTGTCCAGCTCAGTTTCACAGTTTGTATCCACTGCCAACAATGGGCCATTGTGGGCACCATCTTTCCTTGGTCATCGTTGCTGGCTTGTTGTTTTCATACCTTTGATTCATTTGTTCTTTGCACCTTTTCATACCTCAAGTATTGTCTTTCCACTGACTGGTTAGCACGCAACAAAACCTTTTGACTGAATCTCAATACACATGACAATAAACTAAACTGTAACTCAAACGCTCTCCCCTGACTCTCAGCCTGAAGAAGGGCCTCAACCCGAAATGTCACCTATTCCTTTTCGCTAAAGATGCTGCCTGACCCACTGAGTTACTCTAGCATCGTGTGTCTAGCTTCGGTGTAAACAAGCACTCCTTCCTACACACTTCCAAGAAGTAGGTTTAGTTTTAGATTTAATTCTGTCAACATTATTCATCTCTGCTCGAGTGAATTGCATTTGATATGTTCATCCTCATTAATGTTGATGCACACTGCCTGCAGACTTGGTATATTGTAAGTCCATGTACAATTAAATTTGAATAAGGCTCTGCATTTGACCCGCAGGCTATTATTTTGTGGTCGATGTTTACCGTCTTGCGACCTTGTCATAAGCTTTAATTAAGCATTTAAGATTTTTGCTCTCTTTCGCAGGTTCTTTTGATGATGCCACCTGTGTCTTGCAAATACAAGCAAACCAAGACATTGGCAGGCTGCATGTTTCTATTTTAAGTCCCTCGCTCACCCACTTGCATAAAGTTACATTTACGGTGCATTGCAAATTCTGGGCTTCAATCGTCATTGGTCTTGCTTTCAAAATAAGCAACGTTAATATTCTTAACATAGACACAAAATGCTGGAGTAACTCAGCGGGTCAGGCAGCATCTCTGGAGAAAAGGAATAGGTGACGTTTCGGGTTGAGACCCATCTTCAGACTGAGGGTCAGGGGAGAAGGGAACAAGAGATATAGACAGTGATAGAGAGAGAAAGAGAACAAATAAATGAAAGATATGCAAAAAGTAATTGATCAAGGAAAAGTGGAGCTCATGATGGCCCATTGTTGGCTGTGGGCTAGGGGATAGTTATACAGCCAGGACAACAGTGAAATTAATATGGTGACCATGGTAGGGGAGGGATGGAGAGAGGGGGGATGCAAAGGTGAGGTTACAGAAAGCAATTTTCATATCACTGCGTTGTAAGCTGCCCAAGCGAATTATGAGGTGCTGTTCCTCTAATTTGTATTGGGCCTCACTCTGACAGTGGAGGAAACCCAGGACAGAAAGGTCAGTGTGGGTATGGGAAGGGGAGTTAAAGTGTTTGGCAACCAAGAGATCACATAGACCTAGGCAGACTGAGCGAATAATCTCTGCTTCAATCAAGTCCCCTCTCACTTTCCTGAACTTCCACTCCCAACAATACTGCATAACCTTTTTGACTTACTAGTTGTACAGAGCCCTAGTGAGACCAAACCTGGAGAATTTTGTGCAGTTTTGGTCCCCTAATTTGAGGAAGGACATTCTTGCTATCGAGTGAGTGCAGCGTAGGTTTACAAGGTTAATTCCCGGGATGGCGGGACTGTCATATGCTGACAGAATGGAGCAGCTGGGCTTGTACACTCTGGAGTTTTGAAGGATGAGAGGGCATATCAATGAAACATATAAGATTGTTAAGGGCTTGGACACGCTAGAGGCAGGAAACATGTTCCCGATGTTGGGGGAGTCCAGAACCAGGGGCTACAGTTTAAGTATAAGGAGTAAGCCATTTAGAACGGAGACGAGGAAACACTTTTACTCACAGAGAGTGGTGAGTCTGTGGAATTCTTTGCCTCAGAGGGCGGTGAAGGCAGGTTCTCTGGATGCTTTCAAGAGAGATCTAGATAGGGCTCTAAAAAATAGCAGAGTCAGGGGATATGGGGACAAGGCAGGAACGGGGTACTGATAGGGGATGATCAGCCATGATCACATTGAATGGTGGTGCTGGCTCGAAGGGCCGAATGGCCTACTCCTGCACCCTATTGTCTATTGTCTATAAGCTTTCTTCAAAATGTTTCTTTAATAAGGGGCAGTATAGGTGCTACAGTATATACAGTGCACCAACTATGATCACACAAATACCCAATAAAACGAAAAAATAGCCTTTCTTCTTTTCCAGCATCTGTGGTTCATTGTGTGTGTGTGTCTCTCTTTTGTTCAGTTCCCTTACAAATGAACAAGACCTTTCTTAAAGTACACTGATTTAGTGCTCTATTATGACGTCTTTGATAATCACTATAGAACTCATTTGTATGTGTGTATGTGTCTATATGAATGTGCATCTGTGTGTGTCTTTGCAAAAACACTGTGGCAATAATAAGATTTTTACATATTTTGACACATTTTTCCCCGCTAAGCAGTTATCAGCTTCACTTAATATTTTATGCATTTTTTGTCATGACATTGCTGATTAAAATTTAAAAAAATTAAAAAACTCCCTTTTAAAACGACCATCTTCCACTGATGACGTCACAATGAGGCGAGCGGGCACTATGGCTCGGCTCGTGGCCCGTTTCACACACAGAATATACCATGAGCTTCGAATGACGTCAGGAGGAGGGCCGCATTTACAGAACATTCCTCAAACACTTCACTACCTCCCCAACGGTCGGCCTGCTTCATTCTCACTGCTTGATGCTTCCTTCTGATTTCGTCATCTTCAAAGATATGATGTCATAATGAGGTGGGCGGGCACCATGACCCAGGTCAGCGCCCGTTTCTCACCCGCTCACGGCCTCACTCGGGGTCCTCGGGTCCACGCCCGCTCACGGCCTCACTCGGGGTCCTCGGGTCCACGCCCGCTCACGGCCTCACTCGGGGTCCTCGGATTCACACACACTCGCGGCCTGGTGCCTGGTGGTGAGGCTGCTGCCGCCGCGGGCTGAGCCTGGCGACTGGGCCTGGGCTGGAGCCGAGCCTGGAGCTGGAGTGAGGGCCAAGCCCGGGGCATGGGATGGGGCCATGACTGGCGCCGAGAAAGAAGCCGCAGGTGGAACCAAGGAGGAGCTGGGGTCAGGGATGAGCCCGGAGGTGAATTCAGCGCTTGGAGTGGAACCCTTGCGGCGGTTGAGCTGATGGCTGCAATCTACAGCCAGGGCTGGGCCAGGTACGAGAACCAGAATGAGTTCCAGGCCCTGGCGCTGCTCTACGACCTGGGCAAAGAGGAGCCTCTAGTATCTTAGGACCTGGGTAGGTGCTGCACCAGGGAATGGGAGTGAGGGGAGGAGGATGAGGGAAATGAGGAGGAGGGAGATGGAGTGGGGTCTCTAGCCCCCTTCCCCTCTCTCCCTCTCTACCTCTTCCCTCTACCTCTTTATCGCTCCCTCTCTACCCCTCTCCTTCTCTACCTCCCCAACCCTCTACCCCCTCCCTCTCTACCCCCCTCTCCCTCTCTACCCCCTCCCTCTCAACCCCTTCCCTCTCTACCCCCTCCCTCTCTACTCCCTCTCTACCCCCCCTTCCCTCTCTACCCCCCTTCCCTCTCTACTCCTCCCCTCCCCCTCCCTACCTGCCCTCCTCCCTCTCTGCCCCTCGCCCTCTCTACCCCTCCCCCTCCCTCTAACCCCCTCCCCCTCCATCCCCTCCCCTACTACCCTCCCCCTCTACCTCTACCGTCTCCTCTCTCTACCCCCTCTCCCTCCCTCTCTACCCCCTCACCCTCCCCTCTCTTCCCACTCCCTTTCTCTACCCCCTCCCACTCTACCCCCCCCCTCCCTCTCCACCCCCCCCTCCCTCTCCCCTCCTCCCTCTCTTCCTCCTTCTCTCTCTCCCTCTCTGCCTCCTCCCTCTCTGCCCCCCTCCCTCTCTGTCCCCCCTCCCCCTCTGTGATGCCGCCCAGGGTGGGAAGGGACCCAACGGATCCCACTTGGTCCAGTAACTTCTAATCTTTCTGCAGTGAAAGATGTTAAGCTGTCAGACTGAAAATGTTCTGCATTCTACCGCCCATCCTTTTTGAATAAAGTCGTTACATTTGCTATTTTCTAATCTAATGGAACCTAACCCTAATCTGTAGGATTTTGAAAATTAATGCCCATACATTAATTATCTCACTATATGCTTCGTTTAAGGCCACTCTGACATAGACATCTTCTCAGCAATGCTCTCAGTAACACTTCCCTGGTGATTGTTATTTTCTTAAATATCCCCCTTTCTTTCATGGGAATGTTTGCGTTAGCATATGATGAGCATTTGGCTTGCTGGAGGGTAGAAGGACATCATTGAAAATTACCGAAGAACGAAAGGCCTGAATAGAGTGGATATGGAGAGGATGTTTCCACTCGTGGGAGAGTCTAGGACCAAAGGGCATAGGCTCAGAATAAAAGGACGTAAGTTTAGAAAGGAGATGAGAAGGAATTTCTATGGTCAGGTGGTGGTGAATCTGTGGAATTGATTGCCAAAGGTGGCTGTGGAGACCAGGTCAATGGATATTTTTATGGCGGAGATTTATAGATTCTTAATTAGTACGGGTGTTAGGGGTTCTGGGGAGAAGGCAGGAGAATTGGGTTGAGAAGGAAAGATAGATCAGCCATGATTGAACGGTGGAGGAGACTTGATGGGCCAAATGGACTAATTTTGCTCCTAGGACTTATGAACTTAGTGTAGATGGGGCATGTTGATGGGCATGGGCAAGTTGGGCTGAAGAGGCTGTTTACATGCTCTGTGGCTCTATGACTGTATGAAGTGATGATTTGCTTCAAGAGCAGGGCAGGTCCCAGAGAGACATGCAAGGAATTCTCATCATGTCAATGGAGCTATTTGATCCCAGTCCAAAGCCCGGTGATATTTTTACATTCTGCTCCCAAGAAGCACTGGAATGGGAAACATCTAAATTCCACAAAACCAATGAAAGTTCTCTCTCCCAACCTCAGTGTTTGTATTTAAGGCTCGGTTTTGGATAATTGTACCCGGTCCAAAATAGCCTGTAAGATCCAATTGAACTTGTCCTTGGCTTTCGTACAATGGGAGCCATTTTCATGCAGGATCTCATGCAGATGCACAGGGGTCTGGGCTACTGAAAGAAGTATTGTTTCCAGGGTCGCTTATCTTTTTCCCAGTTCACATGCGCCAACAGACATGAACAGATGTACGCATAGGGAAAGCTGTGTCCAATTTCCACATTATTTGTCTGTTTAAATGGTTTGATCTTGCCAAAAAAGTAATAATGTGTTATCTATGCACACCAAGTCCCAAGGAAATTCCTGACTGCTGTGACTATTTGTTTTCACAGCTACTGGCATATAAATAGAGGGACATTCCTGGAATACCATTGGTCTCAGGAGGTCTCAGCTATATTGCGTCAGGGTCAATCTGTTGTCACGTGGGAGTGACCCTGGGTGAAACAGAATTCTCACCAACCTCATTCCCTAAAGATAGACACAAAAAGCTGGATTAACTCAGCAGGCCAGGCAGCATCTCTGGAGAAAAGGAATAGGTGACTTTTCATATCGAGACCCTTTTCCCTGAAGGTGTGTCTCCCAAACTATTGAGTTATAGCTCCATCCATGACATCCTCTCACCAGCTAGAGAGCGGTCCTGATCTACCATCTACGTCATTGGAGACCTTCAAACTATCTTTAATCAGACTTCACTTACTTGCACTAAACGTTATTCCCGTTGTCCTGTATCTGTACACTGTGGATGGCTCGATTGCAATCATGTACATGTAGTCTTTTCGCTGACTGGGAGCGCACAACATAAAATCTTTTCGCTGCACTTTGATACAGATGACAGTAGCAAACTAAACTGAACCAACCTAACCTTAGTTCAGTTTATTTATTGTCACGTGCACTGAGGTACAGTGAAAAGCTTTTGTTGCATGCTAACCAGAAGACAACTTATAATTACAGTCGAGTTATCCACTGTGAGATTGACAAGTATGGAGTGATTGTAAAATGTGATTGCAGATCTGCTTCGATGGCTAGCACACAAATAGTCGCCTGGGTTCTGCTGATGAGAAATAAAACAGAACGTATCATGGATGCTCATCCAGATACTAAAAAGGGTTCCAACCTGAAACGTCATCCATCCATGTTCTCCAGAGATCTTGCCTGACCTGCTGAGTTACTCCAGAACTTTACATTGTGCTCATCCAAGCAGGCAGCATTGTTTGTCGAAGTGTGATGTATAACAAAGTACTGGAAGAACCCAGCAAGTCATGCAGCATCTGCGGAGGCAAAGCAATATATTGTCATAGATTGTGTTCACTGTCCTGATTGGCAGAGAATACAATTTCAGAGAGAAAGGGGCAAAATGCAACACAGTGGCGCAGCCAGTTTTAGATAGGACATTTTTAGAAGGATACGTGTGAAACTCAGGCAAATTAACACAAAGTGCTGGAGTATCTCAGCAGGTCAGGCAGCATCTCTGGAGAACAAGGATGGATTATAACATATAACTATAGAACCATATAACAATTACAGCACGGAAACAGGCCATCTCGGCCCTACAAGTCAGTGCCAAACACTAGTAAGGGTGTCAGGGGTTATGTGGAGATGGCAGGAGAATGAGGTTGAGAGGAAAGGATAGATCAGCCAAGATTGAATGACGGAGTAGATTTGATGGGCTGAATGGCTTAATTCTGCTCCTATAAGGAGGGGAGAGGTGGATGAAAGCTGGGAGATGGAGGAGGCAAGACAATGTATGGCAGATAATAGGTGGACACAGGCCAGTTTTTTGATAGGCAAATGGTTGGAACAAAGGCCAGAGATAAAAGCGGAAAGTGCGAGACAGGATATTGCAAATTGTGAAACCAGAGGAATGTAGGGGGAAGTGAGAAATAGGTGGAAGTTCAGGAAGGGTGCAAAAGAGGGTTGAGGGTAATGAGGGAGGGGGGGGGGGGGGGGGGCAATGGGGAGGGGTAAGTGGGGGAGGGGTTGTTAGAGGTTACCTAAATTGTAGGTATGTTACAAAACCTACCTGAATCTTCGATGAGAATCTGCCCCACCCCATGTATGTGATTTTGGCGCTGTTTAGAGGGGGCGGGTTTAAAACTCGAGCTTTACTAGGCTGTTGCAATCGAAAATGTTCAGCCTAGTAAATCATTAATGGAAAATCGCTGAAAGACCCCGTCGCAAAAGGTATTATTAGTTTTTATGGCCTTGTAAAATAACTATAGTAGTTTAAAAATCACTCTCTAAACCCGCGACCTCTCGCAGCCCCAGGGTTTTAAAAAGCAAACAATTAAAGGTATGTACCTTATTTTTACATTAAAAGGGGCTTCTTAAGAGCCCTGTATATAAAGTTTACTATAGCGAGTAGCTCATTTTGGGCTCTTTATATCCCACAGTATTTTTCTGGGCATTTGAGGGCACAAATCCAGCGCAATGTGAACGTTCTAAACCAGCGCGTTCACAGGAACCCACTAGAAAGCCGATTTAAATTGACTTTAATTTACAGCAATTGAACACTAAATTCCTTCCATTTGGCCTATAAATTGTTGTAAATGAGATTTAAAAATCATGTTTTATTGTGAATTATTTGTGAATATTATTTGGACACTTAGGCTATTTAAAAATGTTAATCATTTATTAAGAAATGGATAGATGTTTAGATCTAGTAATTGAAGTTTGAAATTAGCTACAATTGGATAACTAACTAATTATATGCTTTAATTTCAGGTCACCCAAGTAAGATTATTTTATATTTGTTTCAGAATGCTTCAATCTATGATAACTGAAAATTTCATTCAGTTCTCTTAATTTTTAAGAAGGTTATGGGCTTTTGACTGTCCACGATCACAGCTTTTTTGTTATGTCCATAGAAAATCAATAGGGAACAAGATGCTAATTTCCGAGTATGAAAATGGCCATAACTTTTTTATTACTTGAGATATGAAAGTGAATTAGGTGTCAAATTAAACTTATTGTTATGCTTTATCTGATGTGATAAATTGCAGACTTGATTTTTTTAATCTCAAAATTTTGTAACATTGCTATAAATTGGAGAATTCCATGGGCTGTGAGCTGCCCAAGTGGAATATGAGATGCTGCTCCGCCAATTTATATGCGGCCTAGCCAATGGAGGATGCCCAGGACAGAAAGGGCATGGGAAGGAGGGTTAAAATGGTTATTAACCGGGAGATCTGGTAGGTCTTGACAGACAGAACGCATGTTCGATTAAATGGTCTCCGAGTCTCAAAGTAAAGAGCAACAGTAGAGCAGTGATAAAGTTGCTGCCTCACAGCGCCAGAGACTCAGGTTCAATCCTGATTATGGGCGCTGCCTGTACGGAGTTTGTGCGTTCCCCCTGTGATGTGTGGGTTTTCTCCATGTGCTCTGGTTTCCTTCTGTACTCCAAAGAAGTACAGGTTTGTAGGTCAATTACTTCGGTAAGAACTGTAAATTGTCCTTAGTGTGTTGGATAGTGTGTTGGACATTGCTGGTTGGTGTGGACTTGGTGGGGCCAAGGGTCTGTTTCCATGCCGTAACTCTAAAGTCTAAAGTCTAAATGGGACTAGCTTAGATATGGCATCTTAGGTAGCATGAAAGAGTTAGGCCAAAGGACCTGTTTTACATGCCGCATGACCATATGCAATTCCATTTTGAGTTTAGACACAAAATGCTGAAGCAACTCAACGGGCCGGGCAGCATCTCTGGAAAAAAAGAATAGGTGAAGTCTCAGAAAAGGTATTAAGAATAAATGAACTAAAGGTATGAAAAGAACAAATCAAAGCCAGCAATGATGATCAAGGAAAGATGAAGCCCACGAGTGTATACAAATAGTGAAAACTGGACTAAGTGGAACCCGTTGGGTCCCAGCTTCACACGGGAGGGCTGGTCCCCCAACGCAATATTCCACCTCTCCACCAATTCCAATATTGGTGGCCAGTGGCGGTGGGGGTGTTCTGGAACTTTAGCATGGGTGTTTTGGGTCAAGTTAAGCACAGTGAGTGTAGGGTCAACAATCCATTTCAATCCATTTCATGCCAACAACACAATTTATTTGCTTTCATTTCAGGTAAGGTGAAGCAAAGCAAAGGCAAAGCAAAAGCAAAAGCACAGGGCAGGGGGGGCAGCCAACAATTCAATCCATTTGCATTCATTTCAGGTGAAGTCAGGCAAGAGCAAAAACACAGGGCAGGCAGGGCCAGCCAACAATACAATCCATTTGTTTTCATTCCAGGTTTGGTCAAGCAAAGCAAAGGCAAAGCAAAAGCAAAAGCACAAGGCAGGCCAAACAACTCATTTCATTTCATTTCCATTTCCATTTTAACTTCAAGCACAGGGCAGGCTAAACAACTCATTTCATTTTCATTATGGGCTAACAAATCATTTATTGCAAGCACAATAAGGGTTAAAAAAATCATCATTCATTGCAAGCACTTTACTGGCTAACAAATCATTTATTGCAAGAACATTAAGGGTTAACAAACCATCATTCATTGCAAGCACATTGCTGGCTAACAAATCATTTAAGGCAAGCACATGAAGGGTTAACCACATAAAGCACATATCCACATAACCACATAAACTAAATAAAGCACATAAAGGGTAGACTCACAGTTCAGTAGACTCACAGCAGAATCAGAGTTGTGGTCTCTCCCTCGCAAACTTCCAGAGTGACTGACTCACATCCAGGCATCTGGGGTTTTATAGTCATACCCCCCCCCCAGAAGGTGTTCTTCATCATGGTGATTGACAGGCGAGCGGACCAATCAGCTGATCTCAAGACTTTTGAAACAATCATAACTTTTTTATTTTTCATCGATCGGAAAAATCCCCGGGGCTGCATCAGCGGAGGAGGACTGTGAGTAAGATGGCCAAAAATCATAGCGATATATGGTAGCGTTTTTTCTAAAATCTACAGTGCACACAGGAAGTGGTCAAGATGAGACTTTTATTTATATAGATAAGCAGGAAGTGAGTAAAACTAGCCAAATTACTAGGGAGGGTGAGGGAGGGATAGAGAGGGAATGCAAGGATTACTTGAAATTAGAGAAATCAATATTCATAACCCTGGGTTGCAAGCTGCCCAAGCAAAATATGAGGTGCCGTATCCTCCAGTTTGCGTACTGCCTCGCTCTGACAGTGGATGAGGCCCAGGGCAGAAAGGTCAGTATGGGAATGGGAGGGACAGTTCAAGCCCAATATGGGAATGGGAAGGGTAGTTAAAGTGCAGTGTGGGAATGTAAATGACAGTTAAAGTGATATTCATTTTGAGTGTCCCCTTTTTACTTATCAGGCGCTACCATGCAAATACCCCGCGTACACTGATCATAATGATTCTCCTAACAGGGCTTTGATTCTTTGTTAATTCTCTGCAGTGACAGATTATTTAAACTGGATTCCATCCATATGGAATAGCTGCGATAAGTACACACAAATCTTTATCTTGCCTATGGCAGCAGCATAGTGACTTAATTGAGCTTGAGATTTTTTTGTTTTTTTGGAGAAGGAGTTTGTGGTAAAGAAGCGACATCTAGAGCAATATCTGCCATCATAACCCGTCGAGTCACTTACTACTTGAGACTTTAGATTTTAGAGATGCAGCATGGAAACAGGCCCACTGAGTCCGCATCGACCAGCGACCTCTCCATACACTAGCACCATCCTACACACTAGGGACATTTAACAATTATATCAAAGCCAGTTAATCTACAAATCTTTGGAATGTGGGAGGAACCCAGAACACCTGGAGAAAACACACGCGGCCACGGGGAGAACGTACAAACACTGCACAGACACCACCCGTAGTCAGGATCAAACCCAGGTCTCTGGCACTGTAAGATAATGATAATGTTTTGTTTATAGGGACAGTGCATATTAATTACCATTTTGCTTGTAAATATGTGAGATTGTAGCTAATCAGTAGCTAATTTCCATCTCTAGTCCCAGGCAAAGGTAGGTGAAGTGTCTTGCCCAAGGACACAATGACAGTACACACTCCAAGCAGGATTCGGACCGGCCACCTTCAGGTTGCCAGCGGAACACTTAGCCCATTGCGCCAGCTGTCGTCCTAAAGCAGCAACTCTATCGTTGCGCCACCGCGCTGCTCTAATTCTATATTCGCAGGCAGCGGTGGGTTTAATTTGTCACTGATCAAACCAAGTGACCACATTGCCTATGTCTCAATTGGATCTAGAGCCCCTAGATGCAAATCCTCTTTGAGGTTGGTGGGTCCCAGGGGCTCTTGCCAATGGGCTTTGAATGAGATCCTGGCAGAATTTTGGGTCTGAGTTTTAATATATTTGCTATCCCATGAACAGGCAGAGATAGATAGATTCTTGATTAGTACAGGTGCCAGAGGTTATGGGGAGAAGGCAGGAAAATTGGGTTAGGAGGCAAATATAGATCAGCCATGATTGAAAGGCAGAGTAGATTTGATGTGCTGAATGGCCTAATTCTACTCCTATCACTTATGAGCTTATGAGCTTATAACAGGAAAAATGGGATCACAAATGGTTTTCTGAAACCATAGGCCCCATATCTGAGGACATCGTTAAAACACAAGGTTCTGGAGTATCTCAGTGGGTCAGGCAGCATCTATGGAGGACATGAATAGGTGACGTTTAGGGTCGGGATCCATTTTCGGAAGCATCCTGTCCCAAAGTTTTGTCTGTCTATTCGCTTTAGAGATGTCGCCTGACCCATTGAGTTACTCCGACACTTTATTCTTTACTCAGGATTCCAGCACCTGCAGTTCCTGTTACTTCAGCTTGTAGTTAATAGACTTACCCCTGTTCATCTTCTTAAATAATGAATAAATTGTGCTGCACAGTGGCGCAGCGGTAGAGCTACGTCCTTACAGCGCCAGAGTCCCTGGTTTGATCCTAACTACGAGTGCTGTCTGTACAGAGTTTGTACGTTTTCCCTGTGACCGCGTGGGTTTTCTAAGGGAAGCTCCAATTTCCTCCCACACTCCAAAGGCGTACAGGTTTGTAGGTTAATTGGCTTGGTATAAATATAAATTGTTCCTAGTGTGTGTCAGATAGTGTTAGTGTGTTGGGGTTGACTGGTCAGCGTGGACTCAGTGGGCCGGAAGGTCTGTTTCCGTGCTGTATCTCTAAACAATACAAAACTAAACTAAACTAAGCATGAGGTAAACACCAGTCTTCTGGCACCTCGCCTGTGACTAATGAAGATGCGTAGGTCTCTGTCAGAGCTCTAGTTATCTCCTTCCTTGTTTCCCATAGCAACCTGGGATAGATCTTATCCAGCCTTGGGAATTTATCAACGCTTATGCTTCTCATGACATCTAACAGCTGCTACTTCTTTGAGGTACTGACCTGTTCCAAATTATCCACCTACCTCTTCCTGCGCTCACTATTTTCCACGTGCTTCTCCTTGGTGAATACACACGAGAATTCATTTTGAACACCACCCACACTGCTTGGCTCCACACACAGCTTACTGCTTTGGTCCCTGAAGAAATCACTTTTTCCCCAGCTACCTCCTTGCTCCCGATATAGAATGTCGCAGGTGGGACTTACCATCGCCCGCTGGGGGCTCCAACATCAAGACCCGGAGCAGGACCTTACATCGCCCGGCGCAGCCTTAATGGCCGCGTGACTTACCATCGCCCGCCAGGGGCTTTAACATCGGGAGAAGAATAAAGTACAAGGGAGAGACAAGACTTTGCCATTCATCACAGTGAGGAGGTGTTTGGAGATTCACTGTGATGGATGTCTGTGTAAATTGTGTTAATTGGTTTGTGTGTCGTTTTTTTTTCTTGTTTGTATAACTGCAGAAATGAAATTTTGTTTGAACTTAGATTCAAATGACAATAAACGGTACTGTATTGTATTGTATTGTATTGTAGGTGCATAGATGAACAGGAGATGCAAGCAACTGCAGATGCTGGAATCATGAAGGAAAAGCACAACGTGCTGGAGTAACGAGGTTGACACAGGTGGTCGGCGCGACTCACGTCGCAGCGGCCTCTGCAGTCTGTCTGTTTTTTTGTTATTTTTTTTGTCCCGTTTTAATGTAGTTTTTATTTTTTTGATGGGGTATGTGTGTGTGTGTGTGTGTGTGTGGGGCGTGGGGGGGGTGGGGGAAACTTTTAAAATCTTTCCCCTGCACGGAGAACCCGACCTTTCCCTGTCGGGTCTCCGTTGTCGTTGGGGCCTAGCACTGTGGAGCGGCCTCCAGCAGGAACGTCCTGGGGCTCCAGTCACGGAGCTGCGGAGCTACTCACCATCGTGGAGCTGGCCGAGTCTGGAGCGGGTGGAGCGGTGGTGGCGCGCTGCTGCGACCCGACCCCGGGGATTCGGAGGCTCTTACCGCAGGTCTGGTAGACAGCAACACCGGGAGCCCGCGGGTCCCTGCTGGGAGACCGCTTTTCGGGGCTTCCGCAACGGCGACTTCTCCCGCCCGAATAGTGGGGTCGAGGATGACCTGGAGCGGGGCCTGACATCATCGCCCAGCGTGGCTTCAACGGCTGCGGGACTTTGCAAGCGCCCGCCCGGGGCTCCAACAACAAGACCCGGAGCGTGGCCTTGCACCACCCGGCACGGCGTTAATGGCCGCGGGACAATTGTTGTCGCCCGCCGGGGGCTCTGACTTGGGCTCTGACTTTGACTCTGACATCAGGGGGAGAGGGAAGTGCAGGGGAGAGATAAGCTTTTTTGCCTTCCATCACAGCGAGGAGGAGATGCGCTGTGATGGATGTCTGTGTAAACTGTGTTGTGTCTTGGGTCTTTTTTTTTCTTGTATGTATGACTGCAGAAACAACATTTCACTTGAGCCTCTATGAGGTTCAAGTGACAAATAAATTGTATTGTATTGTATTGTCAGGCAAGGAGAGTGATGTTGTTTCGGAAGTTGACCCACACGTCCAAGGAAGGCGATGGCTGGAGGCCCTGCAGCAGCCTGGGGCTCGCCTGGATCGGGCACCACTCATAAGAACTAGAACGCGGACTGGGTGTTGAAAATGGCACCAACACATAATTGGTACCCTCAAAGCAAGTCTTGGCTTACTGTTCGATGTCAATGGGATTGCATCTTATTCTTCTGAATGTTAGTGCTATTGGATAAATTAATCTAATCCATCTTTATTTGACCAACTCTCCATCCAAGAATTAGTCTGACGAGCCTTCAGAGAACTGTCAATGAGTGAAAAAATATATTTATTGGGTAAAAAAACTGGTTGCTGGACGGAGACCAGTTATACCTATGTTAGTTTAAGAAATTGTGCCTGATCTAAAATGCAGCAAGACTGTGAATCTGCGAATTGTTGATTGCAAACCTGTACTTGCCTTAGACTAATAAAGTATGGAAACTAGTTTTTTGGCCCACCAAGTCCATGCTGATGATTGATCATCCGTTTTCACACTCATTCTATGTTAACCCACTTTCCCTCTCCATACACACTAGGGGCAAATTCATTGCCTCGGACGGCTGTGGATGTCAAGTCTTTGGGTATTTTCAAAAGTTGCGACTGACAGATTTTTGATTAGTTTGGGTGTCAAAGGTTATGGGTGAAGGCAGGAGAATGGGTTTGAGAGGGATATGAATGTTGTACTATTATTGAATGTATGTGTACTTACGTATGCACGCATTATTGAAAGCACCCACGACAGTTATGATTGAATGGTGGAGTTGACTCGATGGGCCGAATGGCCTAATTCTGCTCCTTTGAGTTATGAACTTATGAAATGGGACTGACATAGATGGGGCATCATGGTTGCCTAGAAATACAATGTGGAAACAGGCCCTTCGGCCCACTGAGTCCATGCAGACAAACGATCACTCGTACACTAATTCTATATTAAACCAGTTTTACATCTTACATATTAGGAGCAATTTGCAGAAGCCAATTAAACTCCAAACCCGCAAGTTTTTGACACGTGGGAGGAAACCGGAACACCCAGAGGGAATCCACATGGTCACAGGGAGAACACGCAAACTCCATGGAGACTGCACCTCAGGTCAGGATGGAACCTGGGTCTCTGGCGCTGTGAGGTGTGCGGCTCTACCTACTGCGCTTCTGTGCCGCCTACAATTTGTTCATCCTTGTTCAGTGAATTTAAACAGAGAGACAGCTGTTAGTTTTATTTGGATCCGATACCGTGACACAATGCTAATACAAAATCTTGCTTTCTCTAAATATTTCCCTGTCAAGTGCTCGTTGCTTGAGACAGGATTAGCTGGAATTATCGTAATCTTTTTTCTTCCTTCGCTGTCTGCATATTTATGTTGGAATGTGTAATTCCTGGATGATATCTGCAGCCACAGAGGAAACCATTCATCAAATCCTAGAATAAACATTGGGAACTTGAAAAGATTTGCAGCTGGCAACTGAAACATTTTGACGCAATTTGCATGGGTACGTTGAAAAATTAATTAGCAGACGTCCATTCGGGTTAAAGGAATATGGATTATTAACCATACTTAGTGAGCCAAGAGATGGAGATAGGACAGAGTGTATGACTCAAGACTATTTGTGTCAGAATCATAGAGTCTTACAGGGCGGAAACAGGCCTTTTGGCCTATCTTGCCCACACCGTACTACATGTCCCATCTACACTAGTCCCACCTGCCTGCCTTTGCCCCGTATCTCTGAACCTTTCCTATCGATGTACCTGTCTAAATGCTTCTTAAACTTTGTGATAGTAACTGCCTCAACTACCTCCTTCAGCAGTTCCTACGCCCATGACAGTTTGTGCAAAGAAGTTGCCCCTCAGTTTCCTATTAAACCTTTCCCCCCTCACCTTTTACCTGTGTCCTCTAGTTCTTGATCCCCCTTCTCTGGGTAAAGACTATGTATGTTTATCCTATGTATTCCTAGTCTATTCTAGGTGTTGGTGTTGTGTCTGGAGCACTAGCATTGGTGTTGTGTCTGGAGCACTAGCATTGGTGTTGTGTCTGGAGCACTAGCATTGGTGTTGTGGGTCAAGTCAAGTCAAGCACAGTGAATGCAGGGCCAACAATCCATTTCAATCCATTTCATGTCAAGTCAATCCATTTCAAGTCAAGTCAAGTCAATCGCAGGGCAGACAGGGCCAGCCAACAATACAATCCATTTTCATTCATTTCAGGTGAGGTCAAGCAAAGCAAAGGCAAAGCTAAAGCTGGTCCTTTGATCCAACACATCCATGCCGACCAAGATGCTGAGCCAATCTCATTTGCCTGTGTTTGGCACATATGCCTCTAAACATTTCCTCTCTATGTACCTGAAATAGTCACAAAGTGCTGGGGTGCCTCAGCGAGTCAGGCAGAATCTCTTAGAAAAACTATAGATGAAAAAGGGTCCTGACCTGAAATGTCACCCATCCTTTTTCTCCAGAGATGCTGCCTTACCCGCTGAGTTACTCCAGCACTTTGTGTCTATCTTTGATATAAACCAGCTTCTGCAGTTCCTTGTTTCCCGAACTTTGTGTTCTCGGCTGCAAAGGTGAGATTTTAACTCATATTTCTGGAACAAGGTTCCAGGCCTCATCAGCTAGAGAACGGTCCTGACCTCCCATCCTCCTCATTGGAGACCTTTGAACTATCTTTAATCGGACTTTAGACAAAATGTTGGAGTACCTCAGCGGGTCAGGCAGTAATTCTGGAGAAAAAGGATGGGGGGCATTTTGGGTCGGGACCCTTCAGATGGAATTGTTTGGACTTCAATGTTATACCTTGCACTAAAGGTCGTGCCCTTTATCCTTTATCTGTGCACTGTGGAAGGCTTGGTTGTGTTTATTTGTAGTATTTTCTTTGACTGGATAGCACGCAAACAAAAGCTTTTAACTGTACCACGATATGTGACAATAATAGGCTAAACAAAACTAAATAACAGTCAGTCACTGATATATTATTTTACAGTGCTACACTGGAGGATTAACCTTGGTTTTGGACCTTCTGTCCCTAGGATGCGACTTGATATAGCAAACCTTACACTTATCGACAAGAAAAATAAAGACACAAAGTCTCAGCGGTGTCTCAGCGAGTCAGGCAGCATTTCTGGAGAACATGGATAGGTGACATTTCAGGTAACGATTATTCTTCAGACTGATTGGAATAGGGGGAGGAAAGCTGGAAGAGAGATAGGAGCAGGCAAAGCCTGGCAAATAATAGGTGGATACAGGCAAGGGGGGGTTTATTGACTGCTGGGTGGACAAGGGCCAGAGGAAAAGGAAACAAAAGGTAGTGAGATAAGGAGAGAAGGAAAGTTAAATTTGAAGCCAGACGAAGGGGATCGAGGAAGGGGAAAAAGGTTCTTCAGGTTCAGGAACAGCTTCATCCCAACAACCATAAGGCTCGCCAATACTGCAAACACCAACTAAACTACAAAGTACGAACATTCTTGGTTGCACTAGGGACTTTGGATTTTTTTTGCACTAATATTGTTTTTGTTTTAATTTAATTAGACATTTTTAAAAATTAATATTTTTTTTCTGTGAGTAGTACTTAGATGTTTACAGACCTGTTATGCCGCTGCAAGTAAGTTCGATACATACATTCATACAAAATCATGAGTGGAATTGATTGGGTAGACACACAGAGGTTCTTGCTCTGATAGAGCTTCTAGGGGAATTGAGAACCAGAGGACTTAGGTTTAAGGTGAGGAGGAAAAGATTTTGTAGGAACCTGAGGGGTAACCGTTTCAAACAAATGGTGGTGGTTATATGGAACGTGCTGCCGGAGATAGTTGAGGCAGATGCTATTGTATAATTTTAGAAACATTTGGATAGGAAAATGGATAGGACAGATTAAGAGAGATATGAGCCAAACGCAGGTGGGTGGGACTAGTGTAGATGGGGCATGTAGGCTGGTGTAGGGAAGTTAGGCCAAAGGGTCTGTTTCCACACGACAAGACTTTATAACTCAGTGATTCTATGTGACAATTAAATATTTGTGACTCTTGTCTCCCAATAGTGTGAGAAATGGGCAGGCATCTCAGTAGGGCAAAGGGAAGAGATGGGAACACAAATTGGGTAGCTGTTGTCACGATGTTAATTTAATTGGAGAATTCAATGTTCAAACCATAGGTTATAAGCTGCCCAAGCTGAATATCAGTTTCTGTTCCAAAACGTGCTGCCTCATCAAATATTCTGATCATGTGTGAACAGGAACAGAATCGCAGAGAACACTTTCCATTTTGTCTGCAACTTCTGTACGTGTTCAGGAAAATAAATTCCTCCTGGGAGATATTGCTGTGCAATAAGCAGTCTAACTTAATTGCAGCTTCTAAAAAAAATGAGTTATCCTTTTCCATAGCCAGTGAGCAATCACTGTGACCTTATCAGTACACCTCATTGCCAATAGTTCATTTCATTGATATGAGCTAAAGCAAGAATGCAGTTACCAGCAGTCCCAACAGGTTGGCAAAGCAGGCTGCGTCGAGCTTCAAGGCAAACAGAACAAAAGTAGATCAAGAATTTGGGTTAAATTATGGATGGTACAGTGGAGCAACAGTAGAGTTACTGCCTCACAGCACCAGAGACCCAGATTCAACCATGACTATGGGTGCTGTCTCTACAGAGTTTGTACATTCTCCCCATTACTGTGTGTGGGGCACAGGGGAGGTAGCGGGGAGAGGGGGGGGGGGGGGGGGGGGGGGGAGATTTGTTATAGGTTACCTAAAATAGAAAAATCCAATGTTCATACTGTTAGGTTGTTTGCTATGAGGTGCTGTTTCTTCAGTTTGCAGTGGCCTCCCTCTGGCAATGGAGGAGACCCAGGACAGAAGGGTCAGTACGGGTATGGGAATGGCAGTTAAAGTGTTTAGCAACCAGCAGGGCCAGATTTAGATGTAGAGAGGCCCTAAGCTATTTCACTTGTGAGGCCCCTCCCCTCACAATCCCTCACCCCCACGACTAGTGGACCATGACTACCCGACAGTGACAGTGTGACACTTTTAGATCCTACTGTATGTTGTCATTAAACAGTTGGTTTTAAAATACATATTGGATTCACCGCGGAGCGGGCGATACATTACCAGGATCGCCGTTTGAAGCTCTGAAGTGTTGGGCCTGCTGCTTCAACATCATGGAGCTGTAGTTTGCGGAGCTCCCAGCCTCGGGCCACGGTGATTTTAATATTGCGGAACCCTTTGCTGAGGGCCGCCAGCGTGAATCTCCACCCAACTCAGCCTGTGGACTTCGGGAGCTGTGGTCTCCGGTAGATTCGGAAGTCCAAGCCACTGAGAATGTTCTCCCATTCCGACATTGGATGGTGACCCCCAAATTTCATTGTACCAATGGCCACGAGGGGGGTCCAAGAGGAATGGGTCCGTTGGAGACGGGAAACAGGATCATCAATGGGGGCGAGGACTCCTTCCCATGGAAGAAAGGTGTGAGGCGGAGGCGACTGAACAAGAGCTCCAAATCGTGGCCGGCGCGGAACTCATTGAGGTGGGGTACAAAGGTGAGGCCTCTGCTGAGGACAGACCCTTCGGTATCTGAGAGGAGGAGGTCAGAGGGGGGTGGTGAACACATGGTAGGGATGGGGGTTGGGGCCAGAGGATGGCAGGTGACTGGACTGAGGCCAAGGCTGGTGGGGGGGGGTGGTGGGTGGTCAGGGGGTAAAGGGGCATGAGGACTGTAGTGTGGTTGGGGAAGAGCTGGGGTCACATAGTTTGAGGGGAATGGGGAAGACCCAGTGGAACAGCCACTGAGATTACCAGGGTTGGGGGGGGGGGGCTAGCACTAGGACCCAGCGCAGTCAAACCTGGGGGAGTGGGAATCTACAGCGTGGTAGCTTCAGACCCGGTGCTGAGTCCAGGCTGCAGGTAAGGTGACGGCTGCGGGCTGCTGGAGGGCAGGGGTGTGGAGTCCGGGTCAGCGGGAAAAGAGTAGGAGTCCCACTGGGGTGGTCGGATGGTCGGTGGGACGGCGAGCTGAGTAGGCCCCCCTAGATCTCGAGGCCCTAAGCTTCAGCTTGTCTAGCTTACAGTATACGTAAATCCAGCCCTGGCAACCGGGATATCCGGTAGGCCTTGGCAGACCGAGCTCACTCTGATAAAAACGTCTGCACCCTTCAACTCTTTCCTGTAATGGGGCGACCACAACTGAAATGTGAAAGTCAAGAGTCAAGAGATTTTTATTGTCAAATTGCCTGAAACGAAACAATTACATTTTTACTTGCAACAGCACAACGGATCTGTAAACACAGTACTCTGTAAAACCCACAATGAACACCAAGAAAAGTTCATATATACTGTATGCTGGTATGGAAGAAGCTGCTCCTGAACCTGGACATTACAGTTATCAGACTCCTGGATCTTCTTCCTGATGGTAGGGGTGAAATGAGTGTGTGGCTTCAAAGACAGTTGCTTCCCAGCTGTCATCAGGTAACTGAACCCTCCCATCAACAACGAGAGAGTGGTCCTGACCCTATCATCTACTATCTACCTTGTTGGACCGGAGAAAATCCACGCAGGTCACGGGGAGAATGTACCAACACCGTACAGCAGCCGTAGTCAGGATCGAACAAGGGTACCTGGCGCTGTTAGGCAGCAACCCTACCGCTGTGCCACCGTGCCACCCTGATCACTTGAAGTCGTGCAGCAGTTATGCACTGCTAACGTACCAGGCTAATTTAAATAGACTCTCTGTGTAGAATCACACCTTCCACCTCCCACTGGGCTGAGCTGACAGGACATTGACCTAACATTTCATGTGAAATGTGGCATCCTTAGAAGTGTGGCACATGTACGACTGCCCGGATTCTTTCGTGCTGAAGTCTTCAGGGTGCAATAAGAAGGTGTGATCTTCCAAATTTAATTAAGCAAGAGTGCCACCCACAGGCTGTGGCTGATATCTGAGCAAAGGAATCAATTTGATATGACTCAAGCATCATATCTGTGGCTTCTCAGTGCAATTTAGAAGGGAAAACAAATAATTAATGTTAGACACAAAGTGCTGGAGTAACTCAGCAGGTCAGGCAGCATCTCTGGAGAAAAAGGATGGGTGGAGTATCAGGTCGGGACCCTTCTTAACACTCCTAGGGCGGCTCAGTGGTGCCACCATTGAATTGTTCCCTTACAGCACCAGAGCGCCAGGTTCGAACCTGACTATGGGTGATGTCTGCAGAGAGTTTGTATGTTTTCCTTGTGACCCTGTGGGTGGGTGCTCCGTTTCCTCCCACACTCCAAAGATGTACGGGTTTGTAGGCAAATTGGCTTGGTAAAATTGTAAGTAGTCCCTAATGTGTATGATAGTGCTAGTGTGCAGGGATCGTTGGTCGGCTTGGACTCGGTGGGTCGGAGGGTCTGTTTCTGGAGAAGGGTCTTGTGCTGAAACATCACCTATTCCCTTTCTCCTGAGTTCCAGCGATGCTGCCTAAGCCACTGAGTTACTCCAGCATTTCGTGTCTATCTTTGGTGTAAACCAGCATCTGCAATTTCTTCTTACACAAAAACATTTACTCTTGCAGCAGTGATAATGGTTGAACATTGGGAATGCAGAGAATATAACGTTTCAGAAATATTTTACCGAGCGATGCATGGAACAGCAAGGAGTTATTTGCATGTGCCATGGAATGGTTGAAACCTTTGCATTAATGAGAGATTTCTTATGATTATACTCACTGTAACAAATAATTCCTTTCTCTCTCTAGTAGCAGAAACTTGTTGGTGGTAGCCATTTAATGTTGCAAATTCACAGATCTTTTCAGCTTTTGGCCATTGGTTTTAATGTTAAAAATGTCACATCCTTCCAAAGAAAGATGTCAAGTTTAATAAATAATTGACCATCAGAGACAGATAATATAAGCTGTTTCTTCAATTCATTGTTTTGTGAATTGAACAACATAACAATATAGTATAGTATAGTAATGGTAGATGATGGTTTACACTGAAGATAGGAACAAAATGCTGGAGTAACTCAACGGGTCAGGCAGCATCTCTGGGGAAAAGGAACAGGTGACATTTTGAGTCGAGACTGTTGAAGGGTCTCAACCAGAAAAGTCACCAATTCCTTTCCTCCAGAGATGCTGCCTAACCCTCCAGATTATAGTATCTGCCTCCGATGGACATTTACAGTATTTACCATTTAAACCAAACAGAGGTTCAATTTAAAAAGTATGGGGTTTGTATTCTCTTCACTGATTTTCCCCAGATAATGCTTTATGTAGTTACAATTCAAAGCTATTTCAGTCATAGAATCATAGTCATACAATGTGGAAACAGGCTCTTCGGCTCAACTTGCCCACGCCAACCAACATGTCCCATCGACACCAGTCCCACTTGCCTGCATTTGGCCCATATCCCTCTAAACCTGTCCTATCCATGTACCTGTCTAAATGGTTCTTAAACATTACAATAGTGCCTGCCTCAACTACCTCCTCTAGTAGCTCGTTCCATACATCCACCACCCTTTGTATGAGAAAGTTACCCCTCATATTTCTATTAAATATATTTCCCCTCATCCTAAATCTATGTCCTCTGGTTCTCGATTCCCCTACTCTGGGCAAAATACTCTGTGCATCTTTTTTTTAGAGGCACAAAAAATGGAAGATGCTAGGATCTATAAGTCAAACACATAGTGCTTGAGGAACTCTGTGTCAGGCAGCATCTGTGGAGGGAATGTATGGGCAATGTTTTGGGTCGGGACCCTTCTTCACTGATGTAGTAGTTCAATGGTATTTTATTGTCACATGTACCGAGGTACAGTGAAATTCATTTTAGCATGCAGTTTAGTACAAGTACTATACATATGCATTTAGATACATCTTTGCCTAACCCTTCACAGCATTGATGTACAGAGGGATCTTGTAGTCTCAAGGGTCTGTCCTACTTACGTGTCCATGGCACGCAAATTACGCGACCTCGTGGTCGCGTTGAGGCGCATGGGCATCGTATGGCCGCGCGGGGCTGGTCCCACTTAGAAATGCGGAGGGGTATGTGGTTGTGTGCGACATCGTGCGGGGCTCCGAAATTTTTGTAGTGAACAAAATCTTTGCGCGCCAATGGCCTGTCGTGGAACTGATGGCCAAAGTGGGACAGGCCCAAGACCCTGGCGCGACGCAACGTCTCACCTTCAACAGCAGCAGAAGCAGGCAAACGATCGCCGAACTCGGCCTGGGGCTCACGTCCATTGCGGTCCGGTATAAAAAACTTCAAGGCATGTAGGGGTTCTGTCATTGATGTGGATAGAGCAACGGTCATGGGCAACGGAAGCAAGAGTAGAGTAAAGGGTCCTTTTCACAAATGGCAGGCCGGATCCACCCCCACTTCTACTCCCAGAGAGGGGCCACGAAAATTGCAGATAGACACAAAATGCAGGAGTAACTCAGCGGGACCGGCAGCATCTCTGGAGAGAAGCAATGGGTGACGTTTCGGGTCTGAAGAAGAGTCTCGACACGAAACGTCACCCATTGCTTCTCTCCAGAGACGCTGCCGGTCCCACTGAGATACTCCAGCTTTGTGCCCATCTTCAAATGACGTCACTCGCTCCAGACGGCTGTGCGTACGCATGTAATCACGCGCGACCTTCGCGGGACCATCGCGGCTCGCGTAATTTGCGTGCCAAGGACACGTAAGTGGGACAGGCCCTTACGTCTACAACTCCCTGAAAGTAGTAATACAAGGAGTTAGTGTGATAAAGCAGGCAGACCCGGGACTCTTGCTTTCATAGGTCGGGGCATTGAGGATAAGAGTCAGGAGTTATGCGGCATGGTGGCGCAGCGAGAAGTGTAAATTTCATCTAGCGTGTAGGATAGTGTTAATGTGTGGGGATCGCTGGTCAGTGCAGACTCAGTGGGCCGAAGGGCCTGATTCCTCGCTGTATCTCAAAACTAAACTAAACTAAGTCATGGTGCAGGTTTATAGGATGTTGGTTGGGCCAACTTTGGAGTATTGTATGCAGTTCTGGTCATCCCATTACAGGTAGGACTTGGATTGTTATCTCTGAAACATCGGATGTTATGGGGAGACCTGATAAAACTTCTTATTATTAATATATAATAATGAGAAGCATTAACAGGGTAGACAGTCAAAACTTTTTTCCCAGGATGGCAAAGATAAAAAATTAGAGGGCATACTGTAGATATAAGCCGAGAAGGGCAAATTCAAAAGGGATGCGTGGGGCAAGTTTTTTTACACAGAGGATGGTGAGTGCCTGGAACACACTGCCAGGGTTGGTGGTTGAGGCAGATACGACAGTGGCATTTAGCATTTATGAGACTTTCAGATAGGCACTTGGAAATGCAGGGAATGGAAGGATATGGATTATGTGCAGACAGATAAGAGCTGGTCTTGCATCATGTTTGGCACAGACATTATAGGTTGAAAGGCTTGTTCCCGTGCTATACTTTTCTTTGTTCTAACAGAGGCATTTGAAGCATTTAATGACTAACCATATACTGAAAATTGCCATGTGCAATGGTATGTGCACTGACTCATATATTTTCAGTGTACTCTTCGAGTACTGATATGAGTCATTGCTACTTATAATTTCATTTGAGAAACTGGACTCCTGCAGTAATTTTTAATGTCTTGCTCTTCATGCCCTTAATGAAGATACTGCCTGATTTTCACTGTGTTGTATCCAAGTGAATAAACAGTGAGAAATATAGAGGAGGATTGTGGCTGCCTAGGGATCAAATTGATGTGTCCATTCACTGTTACCCAGTAGGACATATCTGATGAGGAACTGTATGTCTCTAGTTAATCTGCTGCAAGTTAATTGCAAGTTCATAGACTTGTTAATAGATTTTCTCTCTCCCTCTCTCCCTGTAAATGTAAAAGACATTTGTATATGAACATGCTCAGGAAAGGTCTGGAGAAAGGGGTGCCACGGTGGCACAGTGGTAGTTGCTGCCTTACAGCGCCAGAGACCCGCTTTCGATCCTAACTACATTTGCTGTCTGTACGAAGTTTGTATGTTGTCCCTGTGACCGCTGTGGGTTTTCACCGGGTGCCCCAGTTTCCTCCCACAATCTTAAGAAGTGCAAATTTGTAGGTTATTCGGCTTCTGCAAATTGTCCCTAGTCCATCGGATGCGAAAGTGGGTTGGCATAGAACGGGTGTGCGGGTCACAGGGAGAACGTACAAACTACGCCCAGGAAGCACATGTCGCATTGCTGCACCATTGTGCCATGATGTTAGAAACCTGATATAAATGGAGAAAATGCTAAAAAATACTCAGCAGGTCAGGCAGCATCTGTGGAAAAGAAACATACACTGCTTCCACATCATTGCCCTTTTATTAGAGATTTAATTTTATGATTTCCAAATCTATGGTCTTTCCTCTCTTTATCCCTGTCATCTCTCATACCCCCCCAGACCCCAAAAGATCTCTCTGTGCTCCTCTTTAATTATGGTCTCTTGATCATTCCTGAATTAAGCTGTAGGCAGCACAATGGTGCTGCTATTAGCCAGAATATGGGCATTTCCTTTGGGTGCCATACATAAGCATTACACCCAGTTAAGTGTATAATGCAAACAAACAGCCCACTGAGCCCACAAGCAATAGTCGCCAGGTTTAGGCACCATTTCTCAGTCACAACTGCAGCTGATCATCAAGGCCTGTTGCAACCATTGCCTCCGTCCCGTCATCTGTCGTCACTATCCTTGCCCGTCCACCTATACCTCCGTGCCCCAGGGGGGCCTCCCGCAGCCGACCTTGAAGGAATGGAAGGCACGCCTGGTTCTTTCTACCGTCCCTTGTCCAGCATCCACCACTGTCGCCAACTCCCCCCACCCTCCTCTACGGTTCCTGCTGATCAGAAGGGAGTAGCGGCTCAAAGACATACAGGTCAGTAGGATACTTGGTCATTGTTTATTACTCTTAATGTGAAAGAATCGGGGAGAATGTAGTTAAATTTTTTTTTAAAAAGATCAATGTATGGTAGATAATGGTTGGGCTGAAGGACCCACAGAGTCACATGTAGTCTCTGGAGGGAAGGAATAGATGATGTTTCTGGTCAGATGCCTTCTTCAAACTCAATGGGCTGAAGGACCTCTTTTCATGCCTGCCTCTTTCTATGACTCTTAATTGATTTTCCATGTGCTAATGTGCCATGATTAAACTCTGGAATTCCCTCTACTAATCTCTCCAAAACTTTGCCTCTCGCCTCTTTTAAGACATCCTTAAAACTATTCTCTTTGAACACTTTTTGGGTCATCTACCCCTCCTTTATGCTGTGTGACTGCATCAATTTCTTGGTCCCTGTAGAGACACAAGGAACTAGAGATGCTGGAATCTTGATCAAAAAACAAAGTGCAGGAGGAAATCAGTTGGGCTATTTCCCTTCACAGATGCTATCTAACCTGCTGAGTTCTTCCAGCAATGTGCTTTTTGCTCTTATACCCTATAGCTCCATTGAAGCAATGTGGAACATTAGAAAATTGAAGCTATCGTACTAGTTTAGTTTAGTTTCGTTGAGTTTAGTTTACAGCATGGAAACAGGCCCTTTGTCCCAATGAGCCCATGCTGCCCAGCGATCACCCCGTACACTAGCACTATCCTGCACAATAAGGACCATTTACAGAAGCCAATTAACCAACAAACCTGGGATAGACATAAAATGCTGGAGTAATTCAGAGGGTTAGGCAGCATCTCTGGAGAGAAGGAATAGATGAAGTTTCTGGTCAGAAGCCTTCTTCAAACGGGAGTGGTCGGAGGGGAGGGGGGGGGTATAGGGGAAAGCTACTACCTACAAACCTCCATGTCTTTGGTGTATGGGAGGAAACCGGAGCACCTGTAGAAAACTCACGCAGTCACAGGGAGAACCTGCAAACTCTGTACAGACAGCACCTGTTGTCAGGATCGAACCCGGGTCTCTGGTGCCACCGTGTCACCCTTGTGTACTAGTTTAACCAATGCATGGTTCACAAGAAAAAAAAAGTAAACAAAGTTAATGGCAAGTAAATAAGAATTGAACTGTTCCAATTTGGTACTTACAACAATTAAACACTCTTGACTCTCTCGACTGAAATAATAAATTGGACTACTTGGAGGATTCATCGGTGGAATTCTGGAAGGATGTTAAATTATATATTTGGTTCCCATGGAGCAGTTCATCAACATAATAATAACCAGAAGACATGCAATAGCTCCGAGCTGTAAGGGGAGGTCCACATGGAATTGTCAGGCAATTTGAACTCAGAATTTTTGATCATCTTAATTAGCTGATGGTTGGAAAATTGAATCTACGATTAACGCTTTACAGAATCAAATAAAAGCACTCAGGGAAAGACACAAAGTGCTGGAGTAACCCAACTGATCAGGCAGCATCCCCGGAGAACGTAGACAGGTGGTGTTTACGGTCGGGACCCTTCTTCAGTCTGATTGTGGTGAGAGTGGGGGAGGGAAGAAAGTTGAAAGTGAGGAATAGAACAAGATAAAGCCTGTCAAGTGATAGGTGGATGCAGGTGAAGGGGTTGTTTGACAGACATATGATTACAACAGGTGGGGTGAGACAGAAGGTATAAAGAGTTGTCAAATGATGAAGTCAGAGGTAGGAATGTAGGCGGGAAGGAAGGGGGAGGAGATAAAAGGTGCAAGTCCAGATGAAGCACAGAGAAGGGAGAGAGGGGAAAGGAAGGAAGGGGGGGGGGGGGGGGGGGGGGGGGGGGGGGGGGGGGGGGGGGGTTTGGTTAGTTATGTAGTTATTGGAAAATGGGAGAATTCAATGTTCATACCATTGAGTTGTAAGCTTCTAAAGTGGATTGTGAGGTGCTTGGGTCCTGACCCAAAACGTCGCCCATTCATGATATTTAGAGATGCTGCCGTTGGGTTATTTTAGAACATTGTGTCCTTTTTCATTGTACTCAATCAATGTGATCATGGCTAAGGTATATATAGGAATGGGTATCATTTCAGGTTGAGACCCTTCTTCAGAATGAGAGTCAGTGGAGAGGAAAACTAGACATGATAAGGTACAGAACAGCACCAATGGCCAAAGAGCCCACAATGGTCGATTGTTGACTGTGGAGGAGGTGGTAATCAGGGGATACGAACAGTGAAACTAGCAGGGTGACAGGGTGGGGGAAGGACAGAGAGAGAGGAAATGCAAAGGTTACTTGAAGTTAGAGAAATCAATATTGATACTGCTGGGTTGTAAACTGCCCAAGCGAAATATGAGGTGCTGTTCCTCCAATTAGTGTTTGGCCTCACTCTAACAGTGGAGGAAACCCAGGACAGAAAGGTCAGTGTGGGAATGGGAAGGGGAGTTAAAATGTTTGACAAGGTGGACTGAGCGTGGGCATTCAGCAAAACGATCACCATTTGGGGGTAGTGCAGGAAGTTCTCAAACACAAGCTCCCTGCTTGTCGAGCGAGGAAGGATGTCCACTGTCCGGAACGACTAAATATCTTCAATCGACATGGCAACATTGCACAAGGAAAGCTGAATATGTTTTCCACTCGGGTGAGATGCAACGAACAAACACAAACTGTCAGGAATAATTATGTCCTTTGGAGGTCAGAGCAGAAGACTGTCATAACTAATTCCCCTTCACTGATGCAGCAATCTGGTCTCTTCAAGCATTCCCAAGCCGATGCCTATATTCACAGAAACATTCCCTGTTCCAGGAACTACCCCTGATACCTGATTTTTTTTGTAGTTTGACAAAGGGGTCTAAATGAGTCAGATGTGCTTTCTCTTCATCAATGAGGTGGCTCCAGAGCAGAAGCATCCACGTCGCAGGGTTGGAAACTGGAAGTATAATGAGCTAATTCTGCTACCACCGTCATCTATTGCGACAAGTGATGGCTTCCACTGATTGTTGCCGGTAGCTTGCGTACTTTTCAGGACGGATGATGACAGCGAGGTCAACATTTGTTACAAGGTAGACACGAAAAGAAGAAGGCAAATGAGGTAGCTGAGGCAGGTACTATACCAGTATAATCACAGTGGCGCAGTGGTAGATTTGCTGCCTTACAGCACCAGAAACCTGGGTTCGATCCTGACTACGGGTACTATCTGTAGACGTAGTTTATATGCTCTCCCTGTGACAGAGTGGGTTTTCTCTGGGTGCTCCGGTTTCCCCCCACACTTCAAAGACTTGCAGGTTTGTAGGTTAATTGGCTTCTGTAAATTGTCCCTAGGGTGTAGGATAGAACTAGTGTACAGATGATCGATGGTCATTGCCAACTTGGTGGGCCGAAGGGTCTGTTTCCACACTTTAAACTAAACTGAACTAAAGTAGATAAAAGCCATTTGGACAGGTACATGGATAGGATAGGTTTAGAGTGATATAAACCAAACCCAAGCAAATGGACTGGCAGATAGAGGAACTTGGTCAGCATGGATGAGTAGGGCTGAAGGGCCTGTTTTCATGATGTATGACTCCATCATTGAGTAAAACTGGGTAAATTCGTGAAGATCTCAGAAAGAGTTGTAGCTGAAACTAACATCAAAGAAATTTAGTGTTGTTAATTTATTTTAATTTTTGTCATGTGTACTGAGGTACAGTGAGAAGCTTTTTGTTGCGTGCTGTTCAGTTTAGTTCATCATTGTTACATGTATGGGTGTGCAGTGAAAAGCTTTATGCTGCATGCTATCCAGTCAGTGGAAGGACTACACATGATTACAATAAAGCCGTCCACAGTGTACGGATAAAGGAGAAAGGGAATGTTTAGTGCAAGATGAAGTCTAGTAGAGTCCGATTAGCGATTGACCAAGGGCCTCCAATGAGGTATTCAAGAGTTGCGGGGTTGAAGAGTGCCTGGAGCGGGGCCTTACATCATCGCCCGGCGCGGCTTTAAATGGCCGCGGGACACTTACCATCGCCCGCCGAGGGCTTTGACTGACATCGGGAGGGGAATGGGGAGTGCAGGCGAGAGATAAGTCTTTGCCTTCCATCACAGCGAGGAGGAGATGCGCTGTGATGGATGTTTGTGTAAATTGTGTTGTGTCTTGGTTCTTTTTCTTGTGTGTATGACTGCAGATACAACATTTAGTTTGAACCTCAATGAGGTTCAAATGACAAATAAATTGTATTGTATTGTATTGTATTGTATTGTATTGAAGAAGGAACTGCAGATGCTGGAAAATCGAAGGTACACAAAAATTCTAGAGAAACTCAGCGGGTGCAGCGCCTATTTCCTTCGCTCCATAGATGCTGCTGCACCCGCTGAGTTTCTCCAGCATTTTTGTGTATCTCCAATGAGGTAGCTTAGTTTAGTTTAGTTCAGTTTATTGTTACTTGTACCAAGGTACAGTAAAACGTCGTTGCGTGCTAACCAGCTAACCAGTTGAATCTGAATCTTAGCGAAATACAATACATGATAGTAGAAGGTAGTAGATAGATGGTAGGAAGGAACTGCAGACACTAGTTTACACCAAAGATAGGCACGAAATGCTGAAATAACTCAGCGAGTCAGACAGCATCTCTGCAGAAAAGGAATAGACTGAAGATGCATCAAAAAGGGACTAATATTTAGTGCAAGATAAAGTCCAGTAAAGTCCGATTAAATCTAGACCGAGGGTCGCCAATGAGGTAGATGGTAGGTATGGACTGCTCTCTAGTCGGTAATAGAACAGTTCAGTTGCCTGATTACAGCTGGGAAGAAGCTGTCCCTGAACCTGGAAATAAAAAGTGTGGCAGAAGATTGATTTTAAATAGCCTTCTCTTCAGTTCACCTATAATTTGAATTCACTCATGCATTTATTTTCTTTTGACTTCAATGCTCAGGAATAATATTTTTTGTTGAATATATATTAATATTCTTTAAGGATATAATAACCTGGGCTCACTGCACTCATGATTCTATGTGCTCTCTGAATGCACTGGTACAGTTTACAGCAGAGTCTTAGAGTCACAAAGCATGGGAACAGGCTCTTCAGCCCAACTCAGCCATGCCGACCAAGATGCCCCATCCACACCAGTCCCATTTGGCCACGTTTGACCCAGGTCACGAAAATAATCCCAGGAATTATTGGGTTAACATATCATGACATTTGAAGGCATTGTACTCGCTGGAGTTTAGAAGGATGAGGGGTCCCTCATTGAAACTTACCAAATAGTGTCAGGCCTGGATAGAGTGGATGTGGAGAGGATGTTTCCACTAGTGGGAGGGTTTAGGACCTGAGGGCATATCCTCAGAATAAATGGACGTACCTTTAGAAAGATGAGGAAAAATCTCTTTAGTCAGAGGATGGTGAATCTGTGGAATTCATTGCTACAGACGGCTGTGGAGGCCGTCATTGGATATTTTTAAGGTGGATATTGACAGATTCTTGATTAGTACTGGTGTCAAGGGTTATAGGGAGAAGGCAGTAGAATAGGGTTGAGAGGGAAAGATAGATCAGCCATGATTGAATAACAGAGAAAACTTGATGGGCCAAAAGGCCTAATTCTTCTCCTCGGATTTATGAACTCTTTCCTGCTTAACGACATCCGTGCTACAGCAGGGTGACTACAAACTGGAAAGAAAAGCAAGAATAAAATATGACATCAACTTCCCATGAATAAAAATACTGGAAATACTCTGTAGATGTTGCAGTGCAATTCAGCATTTCCAGCGTTTAGTATTTCACTACACTTGAAGAGTTTAGCTGTGACGCCGATGATTCAAGTCGGTTGACCCTGCATGATATCTGTTGTTTCATCTTGTCCCTGTTCTTTAGTCATATTTGAGCCCAGCTCCTCAAAATCATCCATCTTCATGGTAATGTGGAAGAGCCTTGAAAGAGAAGAATGTGGGTTGGCAATATAAATTAAATAATGCCTTTTTGAAAAGGGTATAAGAAGCAAGCGATCTGATGAAATGTGATACGATAACACAGTGCGGAGATGGGCCCTTTAGCCTATCATATCCACGTTGGCTATCAAAGTTCCCTCATTGATACTAATCCCTTTTATCAACACTTAGTTTGTTGAAAGTGGTGTCACAGGGAGATAAGGTGGTCAAAAGGCTTTTGGCATATCGGCCTTTATGTCAGAGTAATGAGTGTAGGCTGTGGGCCGAGGAGCTTTATTCTACTGTTTCATGACCCAAGTCACCAAACTACATGAAATTTTCACATATTGTGTAAAAAACGTATATAAATCATCCCTGAAACTTGTCATGAACAAGACTTGCACATTTTTATTAAATTAGAGAAAAAACGGAAAAATACCGGGTAATGTTTAGTCCAATTAAAGCATGTTTAACATTGAGTTGTATGCCAGTTGGCCAATCACGCGCTTTGCTTCAGGCTAGCACACAAAATGGCTGAGGGTGCCTCTACAGATGCCCGTTTTACTGGAGGTTTCGATTTGTTGTTCTGTGGAATACATGTCGTCGAAACTTGCAGCAGGGTAATTGAATTTAGTGAGAAAAGCATTAAAAAGGCTGAAGAATGTGCTGCTAAGTGGAAGAAAGCCTTGAAAGCAAAGTCGCAGCTGAGGTGCTGGAACACAAAGAAGACAGTCAGGAATCAACTCTAACTGAAAGTCCAACTGAAGTCCAACTCTAACTGAAGTCCAGGACAAGGGGTCACAGCTTAAGGATAAGGGGGAAATCCTTTAAAACCGAGATGAGAAGAACTTTTTTCACACAGAGAGTGGTGAATCTCTGGAACTCTCTGCCGCAGAGGGTAGTCAAGGCCAGTTCATTGGCTATATTTAAGAGGGAGTTAGATGTGGCCCTTGTGGCTAAGGGGATCAGAGGGTATGGAGAGAAGGCAGGTACGGGATACTGAGTTGGATGATCAGCCATGATCATATTGAATGGCGGTGCAGGCTCGAAGGGCCGAATGGCCTACTCCTGCACCTAATTTCTATGTTTCTATGTTTCTATGAAAGGTAAGATCTAAAGTCTGAATTTATGAAAATCTATCTGTATGGACTTGAATTAATTTAATTGCACCCTTTTATAATATGAATAAATCAATTCATTCATTCATGCATTCGTGCATTCATGCATTCATTCATTCATGCATTCATTCAGTCATTCACTCATTCATTCATGATGTTGAGGGCCTAAACTATATGTATCCATAACAGTCAATTAAACATTGTCACTAATGCCAGCTTGTAGTAGAGTAATAAGTTTTTAACAGCTAATCTCGGAGCTGCCTGCGATAACTTACCGGGAAAAGGTGCTCCGATCGCGGGGCCTATGCATTTAACATAGTGAAGCCGCCGTCTCAATTAAAAAGCGGCCGATTCGTGAACGCGAATCCACGGATCATCTGCGCGGGTGGGGGAGGGGGGGGGGGAAGGCTGTAATAGTGCTGTCTGTAGTGGCCGTTTCCAGCCCCTGACCACGGGAGAAAAACGGAGGGACAATAGTGATATTGATCGCACTTTATAGGCTTCCATTGCAGTGAGAAATGGTCAGAAATGGTTGATGTTTCTGTAGAAATGAAATGGTGATATGTGAACTTGAACTAGTTTTTCTATGGTAGTAACCTATTGTTATTCTCATTAACATTAAGAAGAGGTTGAAATTTTATGAATTGAAGTCCATGCAAACTTAATGACTATGAGATTTTTTTTTCTGTAGCCTCTACTTAAACTTGAAATAACTTATCAATTGTAGTAAATTACAGTATAAGTCTCATTGACATTAAATAGAGGTTGACACTTTATGAATGGAAGTCCATGCAGACCTAGGTACTATGAGATGTTTCTTTCTCTAGCTATTCTCCACCCTCTGCTCCTGCACTTGAACTTGAAGTCTTATCTATGACATTAGGAAGAGATTGACATTTGACATTGAGATTGAGATTGAATTGAAGTCCACAGCCTAGTATAGAAGTTGGGAGGTCAAGCATTTAGAGTATCGTATTTAGTTTTGGGCACCATGTTATAGGAGAGATTTTGTCAAGCTAGAAAGGGTGCAGAGATGATATACAAGGATGTTGCCAGGGCTCGAGGGCCTGAGCTGTGGGAGAGGTTGAGCAGGCTAGGACTCTATTTCTTGAAGCGCAGGAGGATGAGGGGTGATCTTATAGAGGAATAGATCGAGTAGACGTACTGAGTCTCTTGCCCAGAGTTGGGGAAATCGAGAACCAGAGGGCTTAGGTTTAAGGTGAGGGGGGAAAGATTTAATAGGAACCTGAGGGGTAACTTTCTTACACAAAGGATGGTGAGTGTATGGAACGAGCTGCCGGAGGAGGTAGTTGAGGCAGGTGCTATCGCAACGTTTAAGAAACATATAGACAGGTACATGGTTAGGACAGGTTTAGAGGGAAATGGGCCCAATGCAGGCAGGTGGGACTAATGTAGATGGGACATGTTGGCCGATGTGGGCAAGTTGGGCCGATGGGCCTGTTTCCACACTCTATGACTCAATGATGTCTTTTTAAAAAGGGTATATGAACAGGATCTCAGATGAAATATGATATGATAATACAGTGCAGAGACAGGCCCTTTGGCCCATCAAAACCATGCAGATCATCAAAGTACCTTCACCAATGCGAATCCCATTTTTCAACACTTAAAAGTCACAGAGTAATAAAGCATGGAAACAGGCCATTTGGTACATCTCGTTTGTCCCTTCTCCCTCTAAACCTTTTTTATCCATGTACCTGTCCATCAAATAACCCAACAAATCTAACCCCATTTATCAACACTTCCTCTGTAGCCTACTATGCTACTATCTGTGCCAGACATGACGCCAAGACCATCACTTAGCTCCCGACTGATAACCTGTATCTCTCCATTCATTACATATCTATATGCCTATCCAAGCCTTTTAAATGCCATTATCATACCTGCTTCAACCACTAACCCCCAGCAGCACATTCCAGGCACCCTCTGCGTAAAACACGTGCCCTGTACATCTCTTTTGAACTTTGCCCCTCTCAAGTCTTAAAGCTATCCTCTCAAGTATTTGGTCTTTCCATCCTGGGAAAAGGGTTCAGACTGTTACCCCGTACACTATTTCTATCCTACACGCTAGGGGCAACTTACAGAAGCCAATTAACCTACAAACCTGCACGTCTTTGGAATGTGGGAAGAAACCGGAGAACTAGCGAAAACCAAGGTGGTCACAGGGAGAACCTGCAAACTCCATACTGACAGAACCTGTAGTTATGATCGAACCCAGGTCTCTGGCGCTGCAAGGCAGCAACTCTACCACAGCACCACTGTGCTACCCAGATGAAACAGAGGTTCATGGGAACCTCTTTGAACCTCGTCTTCTTCTTTGGTGCTTCCACTTTAGTCTCCTTTAAATTGGCAAGACCAAGCTTAGACTAGGCGACCATTACAGAGTCATAGAGTCATCCAGCATGGAAACAGGCCCTTCGGCCCAACTTGCCCACTGCGACCAACATGCCCCATCTATACTAGACTCACCTGCCTACATTTGTCCCATATCCCCGTGTTTAATCCTGACTATGGCAGCTGCCTGTGTGGAGTTTGCATGTTCTCCCCGTGATCTGCGTGGGTATTCTCAGAGCTCTTCAGTTTCCTCCCACAGTCCAAAGACGTACAGGTTTGTAGGTGAATTGGTTAGGTAAATGTAAAAAATGTCCCTAGTGGGTGTAGGATTGTGTTAATGTGTGGGGATCGCTGGTCAGCCCGAAGGCCTGTTTCTGCATTGTATCTCTAAACTAATCAAAACCAAAAAAGCTGTCCCCATTTCCAATGCATAGAGGACTTTCTGAACTTCAAAACATTGCTTAGAAATCAGTGCGATGCGGCGTGAATAATTCAGACATTTACCCCTGTTGGATATCATGAATATTTTTCTGACAGCCTTTTAATACGAGTGTCCATGCTGGTGCAATCAAGATGAAAGCCGAGAACTCAACATAACAATGCTCGGGCAGAAGATGAATGGTGCAGTAAACTGACTAATGCCCGATTGTTAAATGAAGGGGGAACTGCTGGAATACTGCAATAATTCTATTCATGCTGCTAATTGCACACAATTGGCCTGGGCGCACGCCATGTAAGAAACAATCAACAGATCCTGCAAGCACAGCAATGGAATTAATGGATGTTGTGTTTCCAGCCTTTAGACTTTGTATATACAGGCAGCATCTCTGGAGAGAAGGGATGGGTGAAGTTTTGTGTTGAGACCCTTCTTTAGACTGGAAGTCTGAATACTTAAAGCCCACCGTGTCCATGCCAACCAGCAATCACCCTGCACACTAGCACAATCCTACACACTAGGGACAATTTTGGAGTGTGGGAGGAAACCGGAGCACCCAGAGGAAATCCACGCAGGTCACAGGGAGAATGCGCAAACTCTGTACAGACAGTACCAGTAGTCAGGATCGAACCCGTGTCTCTGGCACTGCAAGGCAGCAACTCTACCGCTGCGCCACTGCGCCGCCCCTTTGACAGTGAGACTGGGGACGAACCTGAAGCTTAAAATATAAACACTAGGCATTTATTTAAATCGTTCGCTCACTATTGTCCCTCAATTGGTAGCTGTGTTTACCACTACGATTTAGTCACTCTTTTTTTTAAACCGTAGTAGCATGCAGATTGGTACGAAGGAGCAAGACTTGTTTATTTGTACCATTCTTCAGGGATGTGAAAGATGGGGAGAATGTAATTTATTTTTTCTCTTCTGGAGTCAGGGCATTGTTGACATCAAAGTAATCTTTGAGGAAGATAGTGTGACATGATTAGGCTACTCTGGTTCCTCAGGGTCACTGAAGCAAACCTCTCCTTGAAGCCGGGGGAATTAAGTTGAAGAGACGGTCTCAGCCCTCAGATACCGATGAAACACATAAAAGAAACGCATTTCACAAGGGAGCTGATCAATCGTCTTTGAAAGTGCTTTATTGCTGCTAGCTTGAGGTGACAGGACTCGGAAGAGTGCCGAGCAGCTTTTTTTTTGAAGATTGATTGAAAATTCATGGTGGGGACGGGAATGGTGTTTGAATTCTCCAGGGACTAGAGTCAGATTTCAGTGTCTAAAGCAAAGGCCGCCACTCACAAGAACCAAAGGTCTAGTTGAGGGGGGGGATTTAATAGGAACCTGAGGGACATTTTTTTTTGTACACAAATGGTGGTGGGTGTATTGAATGAGCTGCCGGAGGAGGTAGTTGGGGTAAGTACTAACGCAACATTTTAAAATCATTTGGTTAGGTACATGGATAAGATAGGTTTAGAAAGATATGGGCTAAATGAGGCAGGTGGGACTAGTGTAGATGGGACTTGTTGGCCAGTGTGGGAAAGTTGGGCCAAAGGGCCTGTTTCCACGCTGTATGAGTCCATGACACCCACTCTGCCATTCTTGTCCAGAACACCATTCAATCTCTAGCAGCAGCAGCAGCAGCAGCAGCAGCAGCAAAATCCTTCTGTCATAGAACTGCAAATGCTGGCAACGTTGAGAGCAAATTCTCCAGCTTAACAAAACGGCTGCTTCATTTTAAGCATTTTTACAATGCATCGTTAATAGTGTGCCCCAGAAAAGAATGATTTTCTAACCCTCTCAATTCCATCATCCCCTCTCTGTGAAGACAGTGCCAATGCTGACAGACTGAGAGGAATCTATAATCCCCAAGGACCGTTCTCCCAGACCAGCTCTCTAAGGTTGGCCTATTTGATATTCAGTTAGCAATCACAATTCAAAAAAATATTTTAAAATAAGATCCCACATCAAAGCACAAGAAGCAACGTGTGTAAGGTATGCGCTATGCCCCGTGAGAAATTGCAATATAAAGGCATCAATTTCTCAGTCCTGGCTCCTTAAGAATCAATATGTATTCTCAGACACAACAATTACTCTTTGACCTCATACTCGTTCTGACTTTCCAGTCTGAAGGAGCAATTTCCTGTATATTGAAGCAATGTATCCACTGGTTCAAGCTTTTATCTCTTCAACTTGTTACCGGCTGAGGATATTTCCTGGTAAGAATCACTTAAGATTGTGTCCGTTCTGTTTTCGCTGCCATTAGATACCGACTGGGTCTGGCTTGTCAAAGTTATTGAAATGCTCGCCTCCGGAAATTACCGTATTTCCCGGCAAAAAAGACGCACCTGCGTCAAAGACGCACCCCCATTTTGAGTTGCTAAATTTTGAAAAAAGGCCGGTGGGACATAGAATTTCTCATGCTTAAAAATAAATAAATAGAAATAAAGAAAGTAACAATTCAATTTGCCGAAGGCTTCCAGATCTCCTCCATTCTGAATGACTGAATGGGTGGGGGGTGGACGGTGATGGCAGGTGGAGAGATGGTGAGAAAAACGGGAGCACACTGGGACAAGTTGAATCAGTTGTGATCTTAATGACAATTCTAGTTCAAGGGACCAATTGAGGTTACTTGCGCTGACACAGGAATAAGCTCCACCGCCCGCTGTCCTGTTATCCATCGCCCCCTGACCTGCTCCGCTCTATGATCTTCGCTCTTGAAAGACACGGACTGGGCAGTGAATGCCACTCAGTGTCACCCAGCGCAGCAAGTGAGGTCATGTCCTGCTCCCCGGCGGCAGTCGGAATTTATGGATTTGTGGGAAGCGGCTGTCATGAGCGAGGCCGGCGAGCGGCAGGAGAGAGGTGTTCAGACGGAGAGCACTGCCAGAGGTGAGCGGGCCGGCAGAAGGTGCTGAGGTGGCGGCCGGTTTCACTGTCTGGTCTAGGTGGCCGCTCGTAGCCACCCGAGCTACTTCCCTCCCCGGCCACAATGTAGTGCCTCCGCACCGGAACACCGCGGCAGCAGTGAGTGAGTGAGTTGCTGGCATGATCCCCAACCCCCTCCTTCTCAACGCTCCTGCCCGTGCTGACCCGGGCAAGACTCCCCACATGCTGTGAAAGGAACTCTCCTCCCCCCCCCAGCGGCGCTGTTCTTTTACAGCCGCTTCCCACTTTACAGCCTCTTCACATCAGCTGCCAGCAATGATGGGTAGACTTGGCTATCCCTCAATATAGCCACATCGTTCTTGATGTTGCTGTACTGAGGGATAGCCAAGTCTATCTATCTTGGCTAACAAACTAAACTTTGGCCTCCAAGACGCAGGTAAATTTTTGTGCCTTATTTTTGGGTAAAATATAGTGTCTTCATTGCCGGGAAATACAGGTAGTTTAGTTTAGTTTAGAGATACCACAATGAAACAAGCCCTACAGCCCTCCGAGTCCGTGCCGACCACGTTCACCCTCTACCCTATCCGACTAGGGACAATTTTACAGAAGCCAATTAACCTACAAACCTTCATGTCTTTGGAATGTGGGAGAATAATCGTGAAATGTCGGCCTTTCTATCTGCCGAGGGAATTCTCCGTTGTTTTTGTTGTGGCTGTATATGTTGCACCAAGTGCAAATGTAAATTCTAAGGCCAACGAAGCACTGGGAGCCCTGCATGACGCCGTCAGTGAGTTCCAGACCAAACATCCTGATAGCTTCATTGTGGTGGCCGGGGATTTTAATCACACCAGCCTTAAGACTGTGCTCCCAAAATTCAAGCAATATGTGGATTTTGAGACCAGGGGAGAGAACATCTTGGACTTGGTTTACACCAACACCCCAGAGGCTTACAAGGCAGCCCCACGCCCTCATCTGGGCCACTCAGACCACATTTCAGTGTTTTTAACACCAGCCTACAGACCTCTGCAAAAACAAGTCAGAGCGGAGAGAAAACACACCAGGGTCTGGCCAGAGGGAGCAGCCTCAGCACTGCAGGATTGCTTCCTGCACACTGACTGGGATGTGTTCAGGACAGCAGCATCCTATGATGACCTCATCAACATCGAGGAGTACGCAGAGACTGTAACCAGCTACATTGCCAAGTGCACTGAGGATGTCACCATCATGAAAACTTTCACTGCACGTGGAAACGAAAAGCCATGGATGACAGCAGAGGTGCGCTCGCTGCTGAGGGCTCGTGATGCAGCCTACAGAGCCGGTAACACAGCCGCTCTCCGATCTACCAGGACTGCACTGGAAAAAGGAATCAGGGCAGCGAAACGTGCCTTCGCGGGGAAAATCCAGGGACACCTCTGCGACACAGGAGACACCAGGAGGATGCGGAAGGGAATCGAAACACTGACGGGGTACAAGGCAAGGCAGCAGGTAACCGACACGGACACTTCTCGCCCAGATAAACTGAACAACTTCTTTGCACGTTTTGATGCAGCAAACACCACACCCAAGTGGAGAGCCAGCCCCTGCCTACAAACCGACCAGCCAGTCCTGACCATAGACACAATGGACACACGGAGAATCCTGTCTAAGGTCAACCCGTGGAAAGCAGTCGGACCCGACAACATCCCAGGACGTGTGCTCAAGGAATGTGCTGAGGAGTTAGCAGATGTGCTAACAGACATCTTTAACATCTCCCTTAGTCAAGCCATTGTCCCCACATGCCTCAAAACTTCCACGATAATCCCCATAGCGAAGAAACCAGTGGTTGCCTGCCTAAATGACTACCGCCCTGTCGCCCTGACCCCAATAATAATGAAGTGTTTTGAACGCCTGGTGAAACCCCACATTACTGCCAGCCTCCCCTCATCGTTAGACCCCCTCCAGTTTGCCTATCGCCCCAACCGCTCTACAGAGGATGCCATCTCTACCACGCTGCACACAGTAATCGCGCACCTGGAGAACAAGAACACATACGCCAGAATCCTGTACATTGACTTCAGCTCAGCGTTTAACACCATCATCCCACAGAGACTTGTGGAGAAACTAACCCTGCTGGGCCTCAACACCACCCTGTGTCACTGGATCTTGGACTTTCTGACAGAGAGACCGCAGTCAGTCCGTGTTGGCAAGAACACTTCAGGCTCGATCACGCTGAGCACCGGCTCCCCTCAAGGCTGTGTGCTCAGCCCGCTGTTGTTCACACTGCTCACACATGACTGTGCTGCCAGATTCAGGGACAATAAAATCATAAAATTCGCGGACGACACTACAGTGGTGGGACTCATCAGTGGAGATGACGAAACAATGTACAGGGAGGAAGTAGAACAACTGGTGGACTGGTGCGGCAAAAATAACCTAGAATTGAATGTCGACAAAACTAAGGAGATGGTTGTCGACTTCAGGAGGGCGCAGCCAGAGCATACACTGCTCAACATTAGTGGCACTGCAGTGGAGAGAGTGGAGAGCATAAAGTTCCTCGGTGTGCAAATAACGGACAGCCTCACCTGGTCCAGGAACACCACTGGGACCGTCAAACGGGCCCATCAGCGACTGCACTTCCTGAGGAAACTAAAACAGGCCTCACTCCCCACCAACATCCTCAGGACTTTCTACAGGGGCACGGTGGAGTCTGTACTCACGTACTGCATAAATACGTGGTACTGCACCTGCAACTGCTCGGACAGGAAGGCTCTGCAGAGGGTAGTGAGGGGAGCAGAGAGGATCATTGGCGTCTCCCTACCCTCGGTACAAGAACTGTTCCAGAGCCGCTGTCTGAAGAAAGCACAGAGAATTGCCAAGGACAAACTGCACCCCCTCCACATACACCTGGATCTCCTGCCATCAGGCAAGAGATATCGAAGCATCAAAGCCCGGACTACGAGGCTGCTAAACAGCTTCCTACCACAGGCTGTGAGGCTGCTAAACAGTCACTCTGCACTCACAGTCACTTGACTTGACTCTGCGGCTGGCACGGACACTTTAATAACTGGCAATGGCCACTCAAATCAGCGGCCCCGGACATTTTTTATGATTGGTTTACTGTATTTTAACATTGTGTTTTTTACCTGCTTTTAACTATTTATACTGTTCCATCAGGGACTGGATTGTTTTTTTTTAGTGTTATTATGTGTGAAGTGTTTTTAAATTTCTTGTGCGATGCTCCGCTATTCACTGGGAAACGTCTTTTCATTTTGCACTGTACTTGTTGCTTGCAAGATGACAATAAAGGTTGATTGATTGATAAAACGGAGCAGCCGGAAGAAATCCATGTGGTCACAGGGAGAACGAATAAACTCTGTACAGACAGTACCCGCAGTCAAGATTGAACCGGGGTCTCTGACGCTGTTGTTAATCCTGGCTAAATTGGATCAGTCATGACTTCACAATGGGGTTAAGTGTCAGGGCTTGCTGGGAGATTTGGTCAAATTGGGATTGCTCTCTGCAAAGCTTGGACAGGCTGCGAGACGTGCCAGGGAGTCTGAAACTTAGATACAATTCATATGCAAGAACAGGAAGCCCTGCAAGCCTTGTTAATCTGATGTCAAATGCATAGAATAGATTGGGTGGTTGCAAACTAGATATACATTTTGTAAACAGCTTGTAAATAATGCTGCAGAATCTAACTCTGCTGGATGTTTATTGGATGGGGTCTTAAGCCTTGACTGAAAGTTCTGTTAATCAGGGTAAATGTTTCAAAAGTTGACTTCATCTCGAAGTCCGTTGTGAATACAATGTATTGAACTGTTGTATCATTGGGTTAGGGAAGTGTCTGTTATGTATGGGGTTAATCAATATCTGTAATTGAGTAATTGGAAGACAACCCCCGTGGTTTAGGTTTGCGGGGCATATACGAGGCTGTGATCATGAGGCTTAAGGTCGATCTTCTGGAGTGTCTCTGTCTGCGCAAGGCCTCGAGGGCTTGAACAGATAGACACAGGGATCGAACCAGCGGTGGAGGATAGGTACAGTGTGTGATCTGTGACGCGCTTTTGGTAAAATAAAATTTAGTTAATTCAAGTGCTTGATTCAGTGTTTTTACTGAAACTAGACTGGGTGGGGAGGCGGGGGGGTGGGGGGGGGGTGGACTGAGAAACAAGCAATTATCACTGAAGCAGCAACACTACCGCTGTGCCACTGTGCTGCCCCTGTAGTTCAATAAGGTGGCCCATTATCATCTTTGCAAGGGCAATCAAGCCTGCATGGGAATTATAACAATATCAACTATATCACGTAAATGATCATAAAGAAAAATTTGCTGGTCAAAATCTTTGCTGACTGTAACTTTGTTAGTGAAACAAATCTACAACGACACTCTTGCGGTTTGCAATAAGCAATTATTGCACACTTATTGCCAAACCAGATTTGAATGAATGCCTCATATTTATGCCACACTTGTACACCCTGGGGCCTCATTGTCCAGTTAGGAGGAGAGTCAAAAACAAATTAGAAAATGCCTCAAATGTGAAGTTCTCCACGGTCAAGATGAATACTCAATGAGCTAAATCAACCGCATAAAACACTTAGAACATAGAGTGGGTGGCCACGGTGATGCAGTGCTAGAGTTGCTACCTTACAGCGCTTGCAACGCCGGAGACCTGGGTTTGATCCCGACTACGGGTGCTGTCTGCACAGAGTTTGTATGCTCTCCCGGTGACCGTATGGGTTTTCTCTGAGATCTTCGGTTTCCTCCCACACTCCAAAGACGTACAGGAAAGAGGGTTAATTGGCTTGGTGTATGTATAAATTGTCCCTAATGTGTGTAGGATAGTTTTAATGTGCGGGGATCGCTGGTCAGTGCGGACACGGTGGACCGAAGGGCCTGTTCCCGCGCTGTATTTCTAAACTAAACTAAACTAATAGTACAGCACAGGAACAAAGCCCTTCAGCCCACAATGTCTGTGGTGAACATGACGCCAAGATAAACTGATCTCTGCCTGCTCAGCGTGGCACACTGCGGCAGATTTGCTGCCTGACAGCACCAGAGCCACTGTTCCTGGAACGTTCTGGAACAGCATAGGTGGTGGAGACAGATACAATAGTGGCATTAAAGAGGCTTTTAGATAGGCACATGGATGGGCAAGGAAATTAGGAATATGGATCACAAACAGACAGAGGAGATTAGTTTAACCGAACATCATATTTGACATGGTCTTTGTGGGTCAAATTGCTGTTCCTGTGCTGTACTGTTCTACACTCTATGCTCTATGTTATAATCACTTTGGCTATTTTGCTTGGGCAGTTTACAACCCTGCGGTACGAGTTTTGATTTCTCTAATTTCAAGTAACACTTGCATTCTCTCTCTCTCCCACACCTACCCCTCCATAGTTGTCCTACTAGTTCCACTGTTCGCATCCTTGAATGGCCAACAATGGGCCATTATGGACACCACCCTTCCTGAGGTCATCTGTTGCCAGCCCTGTTTTGTTCCAGCCTTATCTGACCTCCAGTTCCCTCCCCTCTACTTTCAGTCCGAGGAAGGGTTATGGCCCGAAACGTTACCCCTCCATTTTGTCCAGAGATGCTGCCTGGCCCGCTGAGTTACTTCAGCACTTTGTGTCTATAGAAACATAGAAACATAGAAAATAGGTGCAGGGGGAGGCCATTCGGCCACTTGAGCCAGCACCGCCATTCATTGCGATCATGGCTGATCGTCCCCAGTCAATAACCCGTGCCTGCCTTCTCCCCATATCCTTTGATTCCACTAGCCCCTAGAGCTCTAATTCTCTCTTAAAGCCATCCAGTGACGTGGCCTCCACTGCCCTCTGTGGCAGGGAATTCCACAAATTCACAACTCTCTGGGTGAATTTTTTTTTTCTCATCTCAGTCTTAAATGACCTCCCCTTTATTCTAAGACTGTGGCCCCCTGGTTCTGGAATCGCCCAACATTGGGAACATTTTTCCTGCATCTAGCTTGTCCAGTCCTTTAATAATTTAATATGTTTCTATAAGATTCCCCCTCATCCTTCTAAACTCCAGTGAACACAAGCCTAGTCTTTTCAATCTTTCCTCATATGACATCCCGCCATCCCAGGGATCAATCTAGTGAACCTACGCTGCACTGCCTCAATCACAAGGATGTCCTTCCTCAAATTAGGAGACTGAAACTGTGAACAATACTCCAGATGTGGTCTTACTGGACTTACTTAACTGGAACTCGAAAGAGGGAGCACAACACTGACTCCTGGTGTACTTTCAAGTTCATTTTAAAATGATTTTATTTGTTTTTAAATCTTTAAATGGGCTCACCCCGCCTTACCTCTCTGAGCTGCTTCATCCATACGCTCCTGCCCGGTGCCTCAGGTCAGCTGATCAGCTGCTCCTGGAGGTACCGAGGTCTAAGCGGAAGCTCAGAGGGGATAGAGCCTTCTCTGTTGCTGCTCCGGCGCTATGGAACACTCTGCCGTTGCATATCAGACAGGCCCCCTCACTGTCCATCTTCAAAACCAGTATTAAAACACATTTATATTCCTTGGCTTTTGACCCTGCTTGAGACTTTGCTCCTGTTTTAGTGCTTTTAATGTTTTTAATTTTATTGTTTTTAGTCTCTCTTTTAATGTTTTTATTGTCGTGTAATAATTTTTTGTCCATGATTAGTCATGTACAGCACTTTGTTGCAACAGTGGTTGTTTTTAAAGTGCTCTATAAATAAAGTTATAATAATAATAATTATTATTATTATTACCAGAGCCCTATACAACTGCAGAAGGACCTCTTTACTCCTCTCTATCTTTGGCTTTGAATGGGTCTGTGAGGAATGACTGATCACAGAGGCAGCTTGCTATTATTGTAACAATCATTTACTGCAATATTTGCCAGGACTGCAATTTTTCGGGGGAATGCTTTGGCAAGGCGATGCTGTGAGCTTGCTTTGCTGAATGCATGGTTGAACTTAAATTAACTGTTATATATAAAAAACAAAGAGATGGAATTAAATTGTTCCTTATTCTCTATCTCACAAACATCTTAATAGTGTTGACACACCATTAATTTCTTTCAGGAACAGTTTCTGTTGAAGTATAGGCATCTAACAACAAATGTAATGAAGAACAGATAGAACAGTGGGAGGTTATTCAACCTTGTCAATGGTCATAGTCATAGAGTCATGCGGTACAGAAACAGGCCCTTCAGCCCAACTTGTCGATGTCGACTAGGATGTCCCATCTACGCGTCGCTCCTGCCCACGTTTGGTCCATATCCCACTAAAACTTTATTATTCATAGTGTCCCACGCAAACTTCCTCCCACCTTTAGTGTGGAAATAAAGAAATGCAGATGCTGGTTCATGCCAAAGTTGGACACAAAATGTGGAAGTAACTCAAGTGGTTCAAACAACATCTCTGGAGAAAACGATAGGTAAAGTGTTGGGTCGACATCCTTCTACAGACTGGATCTCGACCCGAAATGTTCATAAGTTCAGATGTTATAAGAGCAGAATTAAGCCATTCAGCTCATCAAGTCTACTCTGGCTTTCAATCATGACTGATATATCTTTCCTTCTCAACCCCATTCTCCTTCTCATTGCCCCTGACACTCAAGAATCTGTTAAACTCTACTAAAAATACCCATTGACATGGCCTCCACAGCCATCTGTGGCAATGAATTCCACAGATTCACCACCCTTTGACTAAAATAATTCCTCCTCATCTCCTTTCTTAAGGTACATATTTTTATTCTGGGGCTGAGCCCTCTAGTCCTAGACTCACCTACTAGTTAATAACTTTATTCACATTATCCCCTTTCATCATGTATCTGTACTACAGTGTGGATGGCTAACTTGTGATCATGCTTGTCTTTCCGCTGACTGGTTAGCACGTAACAAAAGCTTTTCACCGTACCTCAGTACATGTGACAATAAGCCAAACGAGTGGAAATTCTCTCCACATCCACTTTATCCAGGCCTTTCACTATACGGTAAGTTTCAATGAAGTCCCCCCCTCACCCTTGTAAACTCTAGCAAGTACAGGCACGGTGCCATCAAACGGGTTGAATTGATGTGGTCTCAACCCAAATGTCACCTATTCCTTTTCTCCAGACATGCTGCCTGACCCACTGAGTTACTCCATCTTTCCGTGTCTACTGTATGTTTGGTGTAAACTAACATCTGCAGTTTCTTCCCACATGAATAGATGCGCGATGGTTGGTCTTTACAGACCCCCTCATGCCTACTTTGTCCCGACATTTCCCGAAGCCTCTCAGGACAAGTCAAACATAAGCTTAATATAGAAACAAGGAACTGCTGATGTTGGTTTACAGTCAGCCTGAAGAAGGTTTCCGACCTGAAAGATCACCTATCCATGTTCTCCAGAGAAGCTGTCCGACCCGCTGAGTTACTCCAGCACTCTGTGTCCTTATGAGATTGATGTACTTTGTTGTGATGCTGCATGCCCAGTTGTTCCAATATCACGATAATGCTTTATTGCCTCGTGTGCAAAACACAGTGAAATTCTTTGAGACTTTTAAGATCCCTTCAGGCTAATATTTTGTTCCAACATCTCCTGAAGCCGCTCGGAATAAGTCGCGTTGGGTAAACGCAACTCTGCGGCAGGGTGGCGCAGCGGTGGAGTTGCTGCAATACAGCGCCAGAGACCCGGGTTCAATCCTGACTATGGGTGCTGTCTGTACAGACTTTGTACTTTCTCCCTGTGACCTGCGTGGGTTTTCTCTGGGTGTTCCGATTTCCTCCCTTACTCTAAAGACGTGCAGGTTTGTAGGTTAATTGGCTTTGGTAAAAATTGTAAATTGCCCCAAGTGTGTAGGATAGCACTAATGTGCAGGGATCGCTGGTTGTCGAGGGCCTGATGGGCCAAAGGGGCCTGTTTCTGCTCTGTATCTCTAAACTAAAGTATACTTGTAACGTGCGGTAGAGTTTGCTACATTAAAGCAGTACAATTTGTTGCTATAGAACCAACATTTCTTTGAGCTACAGGGAGCACATCAGTATCAGTGGGGAATGGGCGCCTGGGCATTAATCCAAAAATTAAATTGCTCAGTGTGAGTACATTGCACAGAATTGATTTGCCTTTCCACCCTTGCTCACACTCTGTCTCTCGGTCCCTGGCAGGCACAAGATTGAATGGATCTCCCGGGACAGCTCCAAATCATTCGCAATCCAATACAATTTAGAAGGAATAGTGAAGATCAAGGGCCAAGGCATCTTCAAGAATTAATATAATGAAAACAGAAGACAAAATCATTCTTAATATTAAGATGCTGCATAAATTAATTTCTGATAGTAAAATGCTTTCACTTTCTCTGTAGAGCAACTAGCACAGAAGTATATTTTTAGACCAAGTATTGTTCAGAATCATCACAGTGTGTTGCGAGTCTGATCCTTGACTGTAACAGAGAGGCTGGTTGATGAATGAATTACACAGGTAGTGTGTGGTGATAATTCATTGTCAGGGAGAGCTTGGCCAAAGAACACTGAGCTATATTGTGCAAATTCATAGTCATAGAGTCATACAGCATGGAAACAGGCCCTTCGGCCAACCAAGATGCCCCATCTACACTAGTCCCACCTGCCAATATCTCTCCAATATTTTCCCCTCCATGTGTCTTTAGACTTTAGAGATACAGCAGGGAAACACGGACTTCGGCCCATCTTGCCCATGCTGACCAAGGTGCCCCATTTTTATTAGTCTCACCTGCCCATATTTCTCTAATCCTTTCTCCTCCATGTACCTTTAGATTTTAGACTTTAGAGATACAGCCCAGGAACAGGCCCATCAGCCCACCGTCGGCTCCGACCAGCGATCACCGCTTACACCAGCACTAACCTACGTACAAGGGAGAATTTACAATTTTACCAATACCAATTAACCTACAAACCTGAACGTCTTTGTGTGGGAGGAGACATTAACCTTATCATCCTTGAGATATTTCTCATAAACCTCCTCTGGGCCTTCTCCAGCGCCTTCATATCCCTGCTCCGATATGGGGCCCAAAATTGCTCACGATACTCCAAATGCGGTCTGACCAGCACCTTTATAAAGTTTAATATAAATTGTGTAAAATTTATGTTCCTGTTTTTTAAACTGTAGTCCACTTAAAATTGATGGTAACATTGCATTTGTATTCTTGCTACTAATTCAAATTGCAAAGTAACATTTTGGGGGTTCTGCACCAGCAATCCGAAGTCCCTCAGTACATCCGATTTCTGAATTATCTTCCCATTTAGAAAATAGTCTATGCCTTTATTCCCAATACCAAAGTGCATGACTCCACAATTTGCTATGCTGCATTCAATTCTTTGCACACTCCCCCAGCCTGCCCAAGTCCTTCTTCAGAGTCCCTGCTTCCTCTCCATTAGCTGCCCCTCCACCTATCTTCGTATCATCTGCAAACCTGGCCACAAAGATTTCAGTTCCCTCATCCCAAGTAATTGAAGAGTAGCGACCCCAGCACCAACCTCTGCAGAACACCACTAGTCAGTGGCAGCCAACCAGAAAAAGCCCCCTTTATTGCCACTTTTTGCCTTCTGCCATCCTTCTATCCATGCTAGTATCTTCCCTCTAATACCATGGGCTCTCATCCTATCGGTTAATTGGCCTCTGGAAATTGTCCTTAGTGTGTGGGATAGTACTAGTGTATTGGGAATCATTTGTCAGCAGGGATTCAGTGGATCGAAGGTTCGGTTTCCACGCTGTATCCCTAAACTAAGAATAAAAATACATGCAAAACAAAAGATTTACAAAAACTCACCAGACATTCCCAATGTCTATCCAGTCAATAGTGTCATACTCAGTGGTGTTCACATCTACCTTTAAACCAAGATGAACTCATAAGATGAACGGAAAAGCCTCCTTTTCTATCATAGAACCATTTTAGCAGATATGGACCCAACTTGTGTAAAGGGACCTACCTTTAGAGGGGAGATGAGGAGGAATTTCTTTAGTCACCAAGGGTGGTGAATCTGTGGAATTCATTGTCACAGACGGCTGTGGAGGCCAAGTCATCGGGTATTTGTAAGTTGGAGATTGGCAGATACTTGATACTTGATTCAGATTCCTGGGCACACAAATTACGGAGGATCTCTCCTGGACTGCAAACACCACCACAGCAGTCAAGAAGGCCCAGCAGCGACTCTACTTTCTGAGGATCCTCAGGAAAAATAACCTGGAGGAGAAGCTGCTGGTGTCCTTCTACCGCTGCTCCATCGAGAGTGTGCTGGCATACTGTATAACCGCATGGTATGCCAGCTGCTCTGCAGCGGACAGGAGAGCCCTTCAAAGGGTCATCAACACCGCACAAAAAATCACTGGCTGCCCACTGCCCTCCCTGAAGGACATCTTCAGCTCTCGCTGCCTTGGCAGGGCAGCCAACATCCTGAAGGATACTTCCCACCCTGGACACAACCTGTTCCACCTGCTGCCCTCTGGCAGACGGTAGGTCTTTCAAAGCTCGCACAAACAGACTCAGAGACAGCTTCTACCCCATAGCCATACGTGAACTTAACAATGCAAAATAAGAAATAACACTCACATTCAACTGAATGGTTCTACCTCAGCTGCTATTGTTATTTATCTGTAATTTTTTTTTAATATGTATATATTTTTACCTTTTCTTATATATTTAAAATTGCTCTTGTGAATCGCACCGTGGGATTGACTTTTAAATTTCGTTGTACCATGTGCAATGACAATAAAGAGATTCATTCATTCATTCATTCAAATCATTCATTCATTCATTCATTCATTAGTACGGGTGTCAGGGGTAATGGGGAGAAGGCAGGAGAATGGGGTTGAGAGGGAATGATACATGAGCCATGATTCAATGGTGGAGTGGACTTGATGGGCCGAATAGCCTAATTCTGCTCCTTTGAATTATGAACTATGGCAAACATGCATGTTTTTGGAGTGAGGGGGTAAACTGGAGCACCTGGAGGAAACCCTCGTGGTCACAGTGTGAACATTCAAACTCTGTACAGACAGCACGCATAGACAGGATTCAACCTCGATCTCTAGTGCTGTAAGGCAGATACTTGATTAGTAAGGATGTCAAAGGTTATGGGGAGAGTGCGGGAGAATGGGGTTGAGCGATAGAAAGATACAGTATATCAGCCATAAATGAATGGCAGAGTAGACTTCAAAAGTTCCAGGAGCAGAATTAGGCTATTCGGCCCATCACGTCTACTCCGCCATTCAATCATGGCTGATCTATCTTTCCCTCTCAAACCCATTCTCCTGCCTTCTCCCCATAACCCCTGACACCCTTACTAATTAAGAATTTGTCAAACTCCACCTTAAAAACATACATTGATTTGGCTACCACAACCGTCTGTGGTAATGAATTCCAGTGATTCACCACCCTAGACTTGATGGGCTGAATGGCCTAATTCTGCTCTTGAGTTATGATCATGAAATAGAAGTAGCTTATACTGCATGGTGGCGCAGCGAGTAGAGCTGCTGCCTTAAAACGCCAGAGGTCTGGGTTCGATCCTGACTACGGATTATTTCTGTCCAGAGTTTGTATGTTTGCCCCGTGACCTACGTGAATTTTCTCCAAGATCTTCGATTTCCTCTCACACTCCAAAGACGTTAATTGGATTGGTATGAATGTCAAATTGTCCCTAGTGTCTGTAGGATAGGGTTAATGTGCAGGGATCGCTGGTCAGTGTGCACTCAGTGAGCCTAAGGGCCTGTTTCTGCACTGTATCTCTAAACTAAACTAGATGGGGCATCTTGGTCAGCATGGATGAGATGGGCTGAAGAGTCTGTTTTTGAGTTGTATGATTATGACTATGTCCATACCAGCTCCCTGCCAGAGCACTATGCAGCCAAACCTGGCATTTTCCTGAAATTAGATGGATATAGATCTCATACAGAGCACTCAGCCTCAAGCAATGCAGTCTCTGATATATTATTCCACACCAAGTACAAACATATGAAAAAAGGCTGCTGTTATCTGGAATAAAGTTATTTATATTAATTTATGTTAATACTTGATACATTGCATAACTTCGTTTGTGTTGAATGCAACAATAGCACTGGTATACTCCCTGACAGCAAGATGAGAAAATAAATAAGTTAGCACGTTAATATGAAGCAGTAAATTTGATAATCTGGTCTTCCACAGTAGATGTATTATGTCCACTTATTAGGACAGATGAAAAGACTTTCAAGAGGCTTGAAATTAAATTTACGAAAAATGTTTATGGATGAGAGACGTTAGCTCCGTGGAAAGTCCGCAGATGCTGACAACACAAGTGACTACAGATGCACCAGAAATCTGCTGGAGGAACTCAGCGGGTTGAGCAGCATCTGTTGGGTTGGAAGGGGAAGGAATTAGAGCCATAGACTGTGGAGACAGGCCCTTCGGTCCAACTTGCACATGCTGACCAACATGTCCCATCTACATTAGTCCCACCTGCCTGCGTTTGGCCCATATCCCTCTAAACCTGTCCTACCCATATAACTGTCTCATTATTTCTTAAACTTTGCAATAGCCCCTGCCTCAACTACCTCCTCTGGAAAGTTGTTCTATACCCACAATCCTTTGTACGCAAAATGTACCCTTCAGGTTCCTATTAAATCTTTCCCCCTTCACCTTAAACCCATGTCATCTGGGTTCTTGATTCTCCCTCACAGGGCAAGGGACTCTGTGCATCAGACTGAAGAAGGGTCTTGACCCGAAACATCACCTATTCCTTCGCTCCATAGATGCTGCCTCACCCGCTGAGTTTCTCCAGCATTTGTGTCTACCTTCGATTTTACCAGCATCTGCAATTCTTTCTTAAACAACTGTGCATCTACCCAATGTATTTTTCTCATGCCTTTATACACCACTATCAGATCACCATGTTTTTAAGAAGCAACTGCAGATACTGGAAAATCAAAAGTGCTGGAGAAACTCAGCGGGTGCAGCAACATCTATGGAGCGAAGGAATTAGGCGATGTTTCGGGCCGAAATCCTTCTACAGGCTCAACGTTTCGGCCCGAAACATTGCCTATTTCCTTCGCTCCCGCTGAGTTTCTCCAGCACTTTTGTCTACTATAAGATCACTCCTCATCCTCCTACTCTCCAAGGAATAGAATCCTAGCCTGCCTAACCTCCCCCTAAATCTCAGACCCTCAGGTCCTGGCAACATCCTCGTAAATCTTCTCTGTATCTTTTCCAACGTGACAACATCTAACCTGTAACGTGGCACCCAGAACTGAACACAATATTCTAAATGTGGCCTCACCAACATCTTACATAACTGCAAGTTAACCTCCCAACTTCTCTACTTCACCTGACTAATGAAGGCCAAGATGCCAAAAGCGCATGCTGAGAGCCAACTGCCCTTCTTTTTGTCCTTCTTTAAGTACCAATGTTACAAAATTTTGAGAATTTAAAAATCAAGTCTGCAATTTATCCCATCAGATAAAGCATAATTTGACACCTAATTCACTTTCATTTTTTCAGTTTAAACAAAGTTATGGCCATTTTCATACTCTGAAATTAGCATCTTGTTCCCTATTGTGAGGACAGTCAAAAGCCCATAACTTTCATAAAAATTAAGAGAACTGAATGAAATTTTCAGTTATTATAGATTGAAGCATTCTGAAACAAATATGAAATAATCTTACTTGGATGACCTGAAATTAAAGCATATAATTAGTTAGTTACCTACTTGTAGCTAATTACAAAATTCAATTACTAGATCTAAACATCTATTCATTTCTTAAGAAAAGGTTAACATTTTTAAATAGCCTAAGTGGCCAAATAACATTCACACAAGAATTTGCAATATAACATGATTTTTAAATCTCATTGTCATGAATTTATAAGCCAAATGGAAGGAATTTAATGTTTGATTCCCGTAAATGAATGAGCATTTTAATCATCTTGCGAGTGGGTTTTTGTGGAACGCGATCGATTGGAACGTTGCGGTTGCAGTGAATTTGAACCCCATATCGGCAGGAAAAACACTGCTGGTTTGTATGGGGCCAAGATCACATTATCCCCAAGGAAATTTTGATTAAAGTCATTCTAAGAAGCAAGTTTATATGTAAAATAAATGACTTACCTTATGTTTTGTCCCCTACGTGAGATCCATCCCATTGTCGGCGTTGACGGTGATAGAAGTAGCTTTTTATTTTACTCCAGGGATTAAATTGTCCTGCGATTAAAAAAAAGAAACTTCAGAAACGCATGTCGGATCGATTATTCTTCAGCATCTTAACAACCTGAGGAAGTTCGACTCCGACAGGCAGGAGAAAACGGCATTTTAATCCCCCCCTCAAAGGCGGCAAAGTCACGCACACGAACAGTGGCAGAACTGCAGCGCAGCTGAAGGTGAGTATTGTAACATCGCTACTTTAAGGTCAGGTGGATTTGGAGATCATGGAAGTGATAAATCGATTCTAATAATACAGAGAGTCAACGAGGTTTCCATTGCCATATCCCAAACTGAACATGGTGGTCACACCTTGTGTGAGGAGCTTTGCCAGGATTCTCTTAGCACGGAACCAGAAGATTTTGGGGTTCAAGCCCTACATGAAACCCTGACTATAAAGTCTACTGACGGCTTTGGAGGCCAGAGCATGATCCCTCAGATGTTAAATAACTGTGCATTGTTTTCTCTGGAGCGCAGAGGTTGAAGGGAGACCTGACAGATGTATATAAAATGATAGGGTAGACAATCAGAACCTTTGTCCCAGAGTGGAAATGTCAAAGGTTAGAGGACATTTTTAAGGTAAGAAGAACAATGTTAAAAGGAAAAGTATGGGGCAAGTTTTTATTTTACACAGAGAGTGGTGGGTGCTTGGAACGCGCTGCCAGAGTTAGTGGAAGAAATACGATAATGGCTTTTGGATAGACATGTGAATATGTAGGGAAATAAAGGATATGGATTACGTGCATGCAGAGAAGATTAGTTTAATTTGGTATCATGTTCAGCATGGACATGGTAGGCCAAATGGCCTGTTCATACATTCTGCTTCAGCTCTTTATGTTTTAAGTCAAGTCGTGCAACTGTACCAGCTGTTGAATGACGGCAGCAAAACAATTTAGTTGCATTAATAAAACAGTGGCAGATGTTTATTCGCAGGCCAGCTGCTGTGCTTGTCAGTCTTCAGTGAGATTAATTCATCGTTGGTCTCCTTGGATGAGAGGCATTTGGATGTCCGGGGCAACAGATGGAGTGCAGCCTTCCAACAGGAGCAGTGAGGTGTGCAGGAGTCACGATCGTTTCAACTGGTGATCAGTGGTTTGGCTAATTTTCCACTTTAAATTCCAGACCAGAAAACTGGCAAGAGTACGCAGGTGGGCCGCTTCCATTTACGAGCCAGCAAAGGGAGGCATCCGATTCAACCTCCCATCACCGCGCTAAACTGATGTCTCATTCACGTACAAGGATGCACAGTGCTTCTCCGAGCCTGTGTTGGTGCAGCTGGCAATAACTGAAGAGCTTTTCTGAGTACTGATGAGGAAAGAGTCTATCAATAAAGCACCTCTCCAGGACCACAAATTGCCCTGAGGTACATTGAGTTTAGAGATACAGAGTGGAAACAGGCCCTTCAGCCCATTGAGTCTGCTCCGACCATTGATCACCCTGTACACTATTCTACAGGTCTCTGGTGCCGTGAGGCAGTAACTCCACCTTTGCGCCAATGTTTCGCCCTAGTACTGAATAACAATGAGAAGCAAGAGTAAGTAGTGCAACCTTTGTAGTACAAAGTCCATAGTGGGATAATTAAAAAAAATATATATATATTTTTTCAAATATTTATTCAGGGCAACACATTGGGGCGGCGGTAAAGTGTTGCCTTACAGCACCAGAGACCCGGGTTCTCTGGTCCTGGACTCTTCCACTACTGGAACCATCCTGTCCACATCCACTCTATCCAGGCCTTTTACTAATCGGTAAGTTGCAATGAGGCCAGACCTAATCCTTCCAAACACCAGCAAGTACAGGCCCAGTACGTACCTTCAAATGCTTATCATATGTTAACCCAATCATCCTGATCATTCTCATAAACTTGATCTTCAAGACTAGAGTAGAAGTGAGTCATCTTCCACTCCCATGAAGAAGCGACAGACTAAAGTTCCGATGGAAACTTTAGGAGACCGCAGATGCTGATTTACACAAAAGACATAAAGTGCAGTTGTAGCTCAATGGGTGAGGCATCATCTCCTGAGAACGTGGATAGGTGAGGATTCTGGACCCTTTTTCAGACTCACGTTTCAGGTCGGGACGTTTCTTCAGACTCACGTTTCGGGTCAGGACCCTTCTTCAGACTCCAGCTTTGAGATTCTGAATACCATCTCAATTGTTCTTTATCCAATTTAAGCAGTCCCTGGATGGACCTCCTTATACCTCCACCCTCGACTCCCAATAGCCTTTTCAGGTGAGGCAGAGGTTCACTTACACCTCCTCCAACCTCATCTACTATATCTGCTGTTCTAGGTGTGGACTCCTATATATCTGCGAGACCGAGTACAGGCTCGCCGATCGTTTTGCTGAACACCTCGGCTAGTCCCCACCAGACTGGCCAGGAAGCTACTGGAATTGGGGCTCAACACCTCCCTGTGTGCCTGGGTCCTGGACTTTCTCACCGCCAGGCCCCAGGTAGTCAAGATGGGAGGGAATACATCAAAGTCCCTCACCCTGAGCACAGGATCGCCCCAGGGTTGCGTCCTCAGCCCCCTATTGTACTCCCTGTACACACATGACTGTGTGGCTAGGTTCAGCTCCAATTCAATAATTAAGTTTGCTGATGACACTGTGGTGGTGGGCCTGATCTCAGACAATGATGAGAAGGCCTACCGGGAGGAGGTGGCTGATCTAGCACTCTGGTGCCAGGAGAACAGCCTCCTCTTGAACATCAAAAAAACGAAGGAGCTGATCATGGACTTTAGGAGGGCACATCATCCGAGGACGTACACTCCATTGAGTATAAATGGGGATCCTGTGGATAGGGTGAACTGTTTTAAATATCTGGGAGTTCACATCTCTGAGGATATGACATGGTCATCACACGCCTCAGCACTGGTGAGTAAGGCAAGGCAGCGCCTTTACCACCTCAGGCAATTGAGGAAATTCAGAGTGTCTCCGAGGATCCTACAGTGCTTCTATGCAGCGGCGGTGGAAAGCATCTTGTCCGGGAACATTACCATCTGGTTCGGGAATTGCTCTGCGGGAATTGCTCTGCCAAGGACAAGAAGGCTCTGCAGAGAGTAGTGCGTTCGGCCGAACGCACTATGGGAACTTCACTCACCCCCCTGCAGAAACTATACAACAGGAGGTGCAACTCCAGAGCAAACAAAATCATGAGAGACCTCTTCCACCCCTGCAACAGACTGTTCCAGCCGCTACGGTCAGGCAAACGCCTCCGTGCCATGCAGTGAGAACGGAGAGGTTGAGAAGGAGTTTCTTCCCAAAGGCAATTCGGACTGTAAACGCCTATCTCACCAGGGACTAACTGTACAGAACGTTTTTCCTTCCATTATTCATTATGTAAAAGAATATGTGTGTTATGATTGTGTTTATAATTTGTTTGGTTGTTTTTGTTGTTTGTCTTTTGCACAAAAGTCCGCGAGCATTGCCACTTTCATTTCACTGCACATCTCGTATGTGTATGTGACAAATAAACTTGACTTGACTTGACTTGACTTGACTCAGTCCGCCTAAACCTACCTGATCTCTTGGTTGTTAAACACTTTAACTCCCCCTCCCATTTCCACTGACCTTTCTGCCCCGGGCCTCCTCAACTGTCAGAGAGAGGCCCAGCACAAATTGGAGGAACAGCACATCATATTCCGCTTGGGCAGTTTACACCCCAGTGGTATCAATATTGACTTCTCTAACTTCAAGTAAACCTTGTCTCATTTACACACCTTAAACTTCCTTATCTCCGTGTCTCCTGATCCCCTCTCAGAATGAAGAAGGGTCTCAACCCGAAACAGCAGCGATTCCTTCTATCCAGAGATGCTGCCTGTCCCACTGAGTTACTCCAGCATTTTATGTCTGTGTCCTTATGTATAGTTATGTATCTTCCCCTTTGTGCTACTTATTGTGCATGAGATTGATTTAATAGTATTTATGTATCATATTACCTGATCTGAGAGGATGGAAAGCAAAGCTTTTCACTGTACCTCGGTACGTTATAATAATGAATGTCTAACTAAAATATGAACCTAAGACAATAGACAAAGGTCAATAGGTGCATGAGTGGGCCATTCAGCCCTTTGAACCAGCACCGCCATTCGTTGTGATCATGGCTGACCATCCACAATCAGTACCCCGTTTTTGCCTTGTCCCCATTTCCCTTGGCTCCACTATCTTTAAGAGATCTATCTAACTCTCTCTTGAAGTATCCAGAGAATTGGCCTCCACTGCCTTCTGAGGCAGAGAATTCCACAGATTCACAACTCTCTGGTTGAAAACCTTTTTCTTTATCTCTGTTCTAAATGGCCTACCCCTTATTCTTAAACTGTGGCCCCTGGTTCTGGACTCCCCCAACATCGGGAACATGTTTCCTGCCTCTAGCATGTCCAATTCCTTAATAATCTTATATGTTTCAATAAGATCTCCTCTCATCCTTCTAAACTCCAGTGTATACAAGCTCAGTCGCTACATTCTTTCAACATATGACAATCCCGCCATCTCGGGAATTAACCACGTGAACCTACACTGCACTCCCTCAATAGCAAGATTGTCCTTCCTCAGATTTGAAGACCAATACTGCACACAATACTCCAGGTGTGGCCTCACTAGGACCCTGTACAACTGCAGAACTAAGTATACTTGTTCTTATGTATCTTCCCCTTTGCTCTACCTATTGTACTTGAGTTTGACTTGTATATGTCTGATAGTGTGCAAAAACAAAGATTTCACCGTACCTTGGTACATGTGACAATAATAAATCTCAACCTAAAATAGAATCCTATGTATGATTGTTCTTACGTCTCTATGTTCTACCTATTGTTTGACTTGATTGTATTTATGTGTAGTCTCATCTGATAATAAGTTCATAAGTGACAGGAGCAGAATTAGACCATTTGGCCCATCAAGTCTACTCCGCCATTCGATTATGGCTAATCGCTCTTACCCTCTCAACCCCATTCTCCTGCCTTCTCCCCATAGATCTGTTTGGATAGCATTGCAAGACAAAATGTTTCACTGTACTTCTGTACACGCCAATATAATAACCCTAAAGCTCCAAATTACAAGTAAAAACATTCAGCAGGTCAGGCAGCATCTATAGAAAGTGAAACTTGGTGTTTCTGCTTTAGTTTGATGAACTTTCAACAGAACAATGATGTGGATTGAAAAAAAACAATTGAACCTGGTCAGTCTTCTAAAAGCCGTGTTTACGAGCACTAACATGTGGTGATTCTCAAATACATGACTTTCCTGGGAGCCCCGTCAGCATTCCTGAGTCTGATACTATCGAGTGCCTCAGAATGCCGTGTCTGTGATTACTGAAACAGATGCTCCAGTCTGAATCCAATCTGGAAAAATTAGCCTGATAATTACACTGGAAAACCCTCCCCGTGAGTTTCATGAAATTGCTGCTCTTTGTCTATTAATTGCCAATTAAACTCACTACAGAATATCAGGGCTGGCAGTTAACAGTGTAAGCACATTTTTTAATGAGGGGAGTTATTCCTCTGTAGTGGCACTCAACTATTCCAATCCAGAAAGAGAAGTCGAGGACCTGTTCCTGTCTGGAGAATAATTATGGAAACTTTTTTAATCTACCAAAGTTTAACAACAACTTTTAGTGCTCGCTTCGGCAGCACATATACTAAAATTGGAACGGTACAGAGAAGATTAGCATGGAAATGGGGATTCAAATTTTCTGTGAAAAAGACAAAGATAATGTTTTTTACTAGGAAGAAAATTGGTAGTGAGGTAAAACTAAAATTATATAACCAGGAATTGGAGAGAGTAAAATACTATAAATGTTTAGGTTTATGGTTTGATGAGAGGATTACATGGATGGTTCATATTCAGAAAGTAGTGGACAAATGTAAGAAGATACTTAATGTAATGAGGTGTTTAGTTGGATGTGATTGGGGGGCAGATAGAACAGCTTTGAAGACTATATACACTGGGTTAATTAGATCTGTGTTAGATTATGGTTGTGTGGTGTATGGGTCCGCATCAAGTACTTCTCTTAAGAAAATAGACAACATTCAATATCAAGCATTGAGAATATGTTCAGGTGCAATAAAAACAACTCCAACAGCAGCATTACAGGTTGAAATGGGGGAGATGCCTCGAGAGGAGAAGGATACAGCTTTCATTGAATTACTGGATTAACCTACAGGGCCACAGTCAAGAACACCCAGCACAAGTTACTGTCAAACCATGCTGGGAAAAGGAGAGAAGGGAAACAAAATGTTTTGGATGGACAGTGACCCAGAGAGCATTACAAATCAGCATAGCACAATTAAATGTGGTTCCAACGGTCCCATTACCTTCAATTCCACCTTGGATACTTCCAGATGCAACAGTAGACTTTACAATATTAGAACAGGAAAACAGGGATAAACAACATATATGTATAATTCAGTCATCATACAGGAATACATTGACAGATACTACAGTTTTGTCCAAATTTATACAGATGCATCAAAAGATTCAGTAGATAAAGTAGGAGTAGCATTTATTGTACCAGAATTTCACATCAAAGTAGGGAAGAGGAACAATAATGAAGTCTCAGTATACACAGGTGAAATGATTGCAATATTGTTAGCGGTACAGTGGGTCGAGGATACTAGGCCTTTAAGGACAGTTATTTGTTCAGATTCAAGTTTAGCAATAAAGAGTTTACAGCACAGCCATTCAGATAGTAGATCAGACATTTTGATTGAAATATAACAAACACTATTCAGAATTCAAATGATGGGGCTTACAGCTTACAATCATATTTTGATTGACTTAAGTATTAACATAGGTAAAACTGAAATCAAAGACATTATTAAGCAAAGACTGATGGAAAGATGGCAAAAGCAATGGGAGAAAGAGCGGTAAGGACGGTGGTTCTACAGAGTCCAGAGGAAAGTGGGAGAAATGAGATGTGCAGGAAAAAACAGAAAAGAGGAGACAGTAATTTCAAGAATTAGATTTGGCCACACTGGTCTGAACAGTACACTTTTTATAATAGGCAAGCATAATACAGGCAGATGTGAATACTGTGGGCAAGAAGAGACAATAGAGCATGTCATTGTACATTGTGAGAGGTATGAGGAGGAGGAGAGAGGACGGATGAGTGAGCAGTTCAGAAAAGAAAGAGTACAATTTGATTTGATAGATATTTTGCAAGGGAGTTCATATAAGTGCTATCAAATCCTGTTGCTTTTTCTTAGGGTAACCAATTTGTTCAGAAGGATATAGCTTATTAGTATATGTAATGGTGTTGTTTGATCCACACTCCATGCCAGTTGGTGGCGGTAATGCACCAAAAAAGTTGTTTGCCAACCGCCAAAAAACACTACATAGAAGAAGAAGAAGACAATAACTTTTAATGAACACAGCCTAGTTTAGCTTTGTTTAGTCTAATCCAGTTTAGTTTAGTCCAGTTTAGTTTTGTTTGGATTAAACTGGACTATACCAAACTAGACTAGACTGGACAGCACCCGTAGTCAGGATCGAACCTGGGTCCCTGGTGCCGTAAGGCAACAGCTCTACCACTGCGCAACTGTCTTCCCTTGTGCCACTGTGACGACGTTTTGGGATTGGGACATTTATTCCGACTCCGATATTTATGAGAAATGGGGATGTAGTTTCAGAAAAGGGAAAAGGATTTTTTTAGTTTAGTTTAGTGAATCATCCTAGTGAATCATGGAAACAGGCCCTTCGGCCCACCAAGTCCACGCCAACCAACGATCACCCTAGTTCTATGTTATTTCCAGTTTTGAATCCTACACACTAGGGGCAATTTACAGAAGCCAATTAATCTACAAACATGCACGTCTTTGGATTGTGAGAGGAAACCGGAGCACCCGGAGAAAACCCACGCGGTAATTGGGAGAACATAGAGAGTACCTGTAGTCAGGATTGAACCCGGGTCTCTGGCGCTGTGAGGCAGCAACTCTACCAGCGAAGCCACTGTGCCTTCATTATTTCTTAATACAGGAAAGAGGACGGTTTCTTTATTAAAAAGCAAATTGTCTCCAAGCAAAACGGCTGCATTTTTTTAATTCATTCAAGGGATGCCGACTTCGCAGGCTGAGCCAGTGTTTAATTGACCATCTCTAATTGGCCTTGAGAAGGTGGCGGTGAGCAGCCTTCACGAACCGCTGCAGCCCTTGAGGTGTGGTAATATCCGAATGCTGTTAGGGATGGAATTCCAGGATTTTGACCAGGAAAGAGAGTTTCAAGTTGGGATGGTTTGTGAATGGGATGGCAACTTCAGGGTGGTGCTGTTCCATGTTGCTGCCGCCCAGCGGTCACCCAGTGCACGAGAACTATCCTACACACTCGGGACAATTTACAATTTTACGAAACCAATTTAACCTACAAAACTGTACGTCTTTGGAGTGGGAGGAAAACGAAGCACCCAGAGGAAACCCACGCAGTCACAGGGAGAACATGCAAACTCCGTAGAGACAGCACCCGAAGTCAGGATCAAATCTGGGTCTCTGGTGCGGTGAGCATAAAGGAGGCACTGGCACTTGACGACTATCCCATTCAGACCCTGGTATCTCAACATGTTTGTGTGGAGGTTGGTGAAATGGGCAAAGAGCGAGAGAGACTGAGGAAAGTGCAGTCCCTCACCACCGATTCCAAGCACAAACTAAATCGTTCACAAGGTGAAGCACAGAGCCAAGAGTTGTAGCTGAGCGAGGTACAAGATACCTCATTGCAGTGAGATCTGGCCCAAAACGTTGATCATTGCGACTTAACCCAGTACACGATACAAACATACCATGCACAGTTAATGCAAAGGCATAATTAAGCCAAGTTTCTGCTCTGGATGCATTAAATGATATGCATATTTGTGCAGATGCTAATAACACTCTTTTTTCTTGCATAAACTTGATTAATAATAAAAGCACATATTTATTACCCGTGGGAATATACTGCCTCATTATTCTCTATCTGAATTGTTTCAATGCAGACACTTCCAGCAGCTAGTTCAAACACAATAATTCAACTTTCATGAAGTTTGAGTCTTTATTCTTTCCAACATTAGCATACGATCAATCTTCCGCAAAGATACTGAGGAAAAAACATTTTTTAATTAGATTTTTCTTTCCCGATGCTATATTAACATATTTATATTTTCCTGAAGCACATTGGTGCTTTTTTCTTTTAAGTGTGTCTGATTTTTTTTGTGTGAATTGTACATGATGTTAAAATGTGCTTGTCCTGGGGGAAAGAAGAGGAAAGTTTATTTCACACTTTAAATTCCATATGTGATTTAAAGGCACAACCATCCTAATCAACCGTCTGTAGCCCTTTTGGAAATTAGCATCCAACATTAACAGATGTTGGACAAATTGTTTGGCATATCAATAAGTAATTAAACATTTTTTTTTTACTTTGCCACAATTCAGCAACTCCGATGTATGCCAAATTCTTAAACCACCAGATTTTACAAAATATGTTCCTTCAACTCCGCATTTCATTTTTTTTCAGTTCCGTTTAGTTTAGAGATATGGCGGGGAAACAGCCCATCGGCCCACTGAGTCCGCACCGACCAACGTTCACCCCATACACTAGTGCTATCCTACACCCTAGGGACAATTTATATATTTTACCAAAGCGAGTTAAACTACAAAACTGCACGTCTTTGGAGTGTGGGAGGAAACCGGAGCACCCGGAGAAAACCCACAGGGAGAAGGTACAAACTCCGTACAGGCAGCACCCTTAGTTAGAATCGAACCCGAGTCTCTGGCGCTGCAAGGTAGCAACTCTACCGCTGCGCCACTTTTGTATAATCATCTTGGGCAACGTTTTTTTTTTACATTCTTGCAGTCTGCCTGACTAAAGATTTAGTGACATAGAGTCATAGTCATACAGCATGGAAATGGGCTCTTCGGCCCAATGATCCATGATGACCTAGATGCCCCATTAATGACAATGTTTAAAATATATTTGGAGAGGTTAAGAGGGATATTGTGCAAACATGGGCAGACAGTACAATATGCCCAGGCTTGGCCCATATCTCTCTCAACCATTCCTGTCCATGTACTTGTCCATATATATTTTAAATGTTGTTACTGTACCTGCCTCAACCACCTCCTTTAGCAGCTCATTCCATATATCACTACCACCTTCTATGTGAAAAGTTGCATCTCAGGTCTCTTTTAAAGCATTCCCCCTCACCTACTGTATGCCTTCCAGTTCTTGATTCCCTGCCGTGGATAATAGACCACGTGTGCATTCACCCCATACATTCCCCTCAAGATTTTATACACCTCTATAAGATCACCCCTCAACTTCTTGTGCTCCAAAGAATAAAGTGCAAAAGTATAGAGTTCCTTCAATTATCATTGTTAATGCTCACAGCTAATTGCTCAGTCAGTATAACTCTTCTAATTCTATGATAGACATTGTAGCAGTCTTGTAAAATTGTCGATAAAAGTTATTATTCTTGCTTGCTCACCTCTTTATTAATTACAAAGATTTACTGGTGTTTGATAAACTGAGCCCTGCTTGCCAGTGAACTTGGGTAAAGAATTGCCACAGACGGCTTGGGTCGCAAACTTCATTGTGTCTCAAACTTCCAACACTCCGCTCTCACCTCTCTATCACTTAATTTGATCTCAGTCCTTGTGTTTTCGACCCTCTCTGTTAGGGACATTTTATCCCTCCACTTTACTCTGTCTGTGGCTTTCCGAATTTTACATACCTCAATTAAGTCTCCCACCAAACGGAAACAACGGAAACAAGCCCAGGTTTTCCAATCATTCCTCACAGCTGCAGTTTTCCAGGCCTGGGTTTTATTAGTGACCATGTTGTACTTCACTGCAGTGTTAAAATCGTAAAAACATTCCCCAATCTTATTGAATTTGACCAGCCCCACATTAAGAATGATGACTGTAGGTCTACTGGATGATGCGGCGAGCCAGGAGAACTGCTGCCTCACAGCTCTTGAGACCATGGTTCGATCATGCCCAGGGTGTTGTCTCGGTGGGGTTTGCACGCTCTCCCCATCATTTGCGGCGGCAAGTTGACGCAGCAGTAGAGTTCCTGCCTCACAGCATCGGGAACGCGGGTTCAATCGTGACCATGAGTGCTGTCTGTGTGGATTTTGGACGTTCTGCATGTGACCACATGGTGCAGCTAGTAGAGCCGCTGCCTCATTGAATGTTGTGAAGTTGATTGGGAGTTTCTCAGAATTAATCCTTAAAGGGCCTGTCACGATTTTGTCAGTGTCATTGACTGATGTATCAGATCACCGAAATTTTTTGAACATTTCAAAACCCAGCGGTGACAAAAATATGTTGCGACACTTGAGGAAACACCACGCGTCAATATGTTGTCATGCCGCGTCACTACGCCTTACGCTGCAACTTTTCCGGTGATACATCAGTCAAAGCTAATGGAATGTTGGCCTTCATAACAAGAGGATTTCAGTATAGGAGCAAAGAGGTTCTTCTGCAGTTGTATAGGGCTCTGGGGAGACCACATCTGGAGTATTGTGTACAGTTTTGGTCTCCTAATTTGAGGAAGGACATCCTTCTGATTGAGGCAGTGCAGCGTAGGTTCACGAGATTGATCCCTGGGATGGCGGGATGTCATATGAGGAAAGATTGAAAAGACTAGGCTTGTATTCACTGGAGTTTAGAAGGATGATGGGGTATCTTATAGAAACATATTAAATTATAAAAGGACTGGACAAGCTAGATGCAGGAAAAATGTTCCCAATGTTGGGCGAGTCCAGAATCAGTGGCCACAGTCTTAGAATAAAGGGGAGGTCATTTAAGACTGAGGTGAGAGAAATCTTTTTCACCCAGAGAGTTGTGAATTTATAGAATTCCCTGCCACAGAGGGCAGTGGAGGCCAAATCACTGGATGGATTTAAGAGAGAATTAGATAGAGGTCTAGGGGCTAGTGGAGCCAAGGGATATGGGGAGAAGGCAGGCATGGGTTATTGATAGGGGAGGATCAGCCATGATCACAAAGAATGGCCGTGCTGGCTCAAAGGACCGAATGGCCTCCTCCTGCACCTATTTTCTATGTTTCTATGTTTCTAATGATGCTGGCAGTCGCCGAAAAAAAGTGGGACAGGGTCTTAAAGAAAACTGTAAGTTGAAACATTGAAACAACAGTATAAGACACTGCCAGATTACAGCATAGATGTGGCCCATTTGACCTGTTTACTCAACAAAATATAACCGGGAACCACTGCAAAAGCTCATCAGAATTAGTGGAGGGGGAGACGGGGTGAAGGTTTCAAGTGGATGATCGATAAGCAGACTGAGGAAACTCATGGAGCCACTTGCATGCAGGAGGGGGAGGAACCTAGGAGGACCCAGCATTGAGGGGGGGGGGGGGGGGGGGGGGGGGGGACGGGACTGCTGTGTGGGAGGGGGAGGGGGGATGGGGCGGGGAAACAAGGGGTACCAGATGCGGAAATACTTTGTCACTTTGTAAGTGCCCTCTATGTGGGCACTGTGGTGTTTGGATTACCTTTTCCTCAGACCACAGTATGTGCACCTACAGAACAATGTCTCAAGCACCATCCTGAGCAGCACAGGGGCTCCACAAGGAACTGTGCTGGCTCCATTCCTGTTTACCATCTACACAGCGGATTGCCAATATAACACCAACAGCTGCTTTTTGCAGAAATTTTCAGATGACACAGCTGTTGTCGGCCTCATCAAAGGGGGCAATGAGGAGGAGTATAGAGACACAATTAACAACTTTGTGGAGTGGAGTGCATACAATAACCTCCATCTCAACACCACAAAAACGAAGGAGATAGTTGTGGATTTCAGGAGGGGGAGGAGGAGGACTCAACCAACACCAATCACCATCAGGGGCACTGAGGTGGAGGTGGTCGCCAACCACAGGTACCTTGGTGTGCAGCTTGACAGTGAGCTGGACTGGAAGAGTCATATGGAGGCGGTGTACAGGAAGGGACAAAGTAGACTGTATTTTTTAAGGAGGCTAAGTTCATTCAACATCTGCCAACCCCTACTGTGCAGTGTCTACCATTCAGTGGTGGCCAGTGCTCTGTTTTTTGCTGTGGCCTGTTGGGGAGAAGGCGCCCGCATAGCGGACAAAAACAGACTGGACAAGCTGATCAGGAAGGCCGGCTCAGTGGTTGGGGCTGAGCAACTAACGGTCCAGCAGGTGGCAGAGGCCAGAACTCTGAACAAACTAGGTTCAATAATGACCAATCCCACTCCATGCCCTGAAGGTGATCAAGAGCAGCATCTTCAGTCAGAGACTGATTGCACCAATGTGCAAAACGGAGAGATATAGGAAGTCTTGTATACCAGCTGCTATAAGGTTTTATAATGCACAAAAATAATTTTGGATTTTTTTTAGTATTCATTCATTGTATTTTAACTTATTAAGTATTGAAGCTATCTGTGGAAATGTGTGGTGTTATGTCTGTCTTGAAGCTGTTGTGGCACTGTAATTTCCTGTAAAGGATTATTAAAGGTTATTCAATTCAATTCAATGTGGCGACTATTTGCATATCTTGGGTAAGCAAGCAAAGAATTTTACTATGACTTGTCACATGTGACAATAAAGTATTCATTCATGTGGGCTCAGTAGACTAATTCTTCACACTTGCTAATCGAGGATATGTTTAGGTATGATTCAGATTCAGATTCAATTTTAATTGTCATTGTCAGTGTACAGTACAGAGACAACGAAATGCATTTAGCATCTCCCTTGAAGAGCGACATAGCAAACGATTTGAATAAAAAAAAAAATAATAAGTGTACGGGGGGGGGGGGGGGGGGGGGGGGCGGGCAGTCACCGAGGTACGTTGTTGAGTAGAGTGACAGCGGCCGGGAAAGAGGCTGTTCCTCGACCTGCTGGTTCGGCAACGGAGAGACCTGTAGCGCCTCCCGGATGGTAGGAGGGTGAACACTCCATGGTTGGGGTGAGAGCAGTCCTTGGCGATGCTGAGCGCCCTCCGCAGACAGCGCTTGCTTTGGACAGACTCAATGGAGGGGAGCGTGGAACCGGTGATGTGTTGGGAAATTTTCACCACCCTCTGCAATGCCTTCCGGTCGGAGACAGAGCAGTTACCATACCATACTGTGATGCAGTTGGTAAGGATGCTCTCGATGGTGCAGCGGTAGAAGTTCACCAGGATCTGAGGAGACAGATGGACCTTCTTCAGTCTCCTCAGGAAGAAGAGACGCTGATGAGCCTTCTTGATCAGAGTAGAGGTATTGTGGGTCCAAGAGAGGTCATCGGAGATGTTGACTCCCAGGAACCTGAAGCTAGAAACACGTTCCACCTCCGTCCCGTTAATGTGGATGGGGGTGTGCGTGCCGCCTCTGGACTTCCTGAAGTCTACAATGAGCTCCTTGGTCTTCTTGGAGTTAAGGGCCAGGTTGTTGTCAGCGCACCATGCTGCTAAGTGCTGGACCTCCTCCCTGTAGGCCAGCTCATCGTTGTTGCTGATGAGGCCAATCACCGTTGTATCATCTGCATACTTGATGATGGTGTTAGTACCATGTACAGGTGTGCAGTCATAGGTGAAGAGGGTGTAGAGGAGGGGGCTCAGCACACAGCCCTGAGGAACGCCGGTGTTCAGGGTGAGGGTTGAAGAGGTGTGCTTGTCTAACCTCACAGACTGGGGTCTGTTGGTTAGAAAGTCCAGTATCCAGTTGCAGAGGGAGGGGTCGATGCCCAGGTTACCGAGTTTGGTGATCAGTTTTGATGGAATAATGGGGTTGAATGCTGAGCTGTAATCGATGAACAGAATTCTTACATAAGTGTCTCTGTTGTCAAGGTGGGAGAGGGCGGAGTGAAGTGCCGTTGAGATGGCATCCTCCGTACTCCTGTTCTTGCGGTAGGCAAACTGATAGGGATCCAGTGTGGGGGGTAGGCAGCTTTTGAGGTGTGCCAGGACCAGCCTCTTGAAGCACTTGGTGATGATGGGGGTAAGTGCAACTGGGCGGAAGTCGTTGAGGCTTGCCGCAGTGGAGTGTTTTGGCACTGGCACGATGGAGGTGGCTTTAAGGCAAGTGGGGACAACTGCTTGGGCAAGTGACAGGTTGAAGATGTCAGTCCAGACGTCTGTCAGCTGCGCAGCACAGGCACTGAGCACGCGCCCGGGGATGCCGTCAGGGCCAGCAGCCTTACGTGCATTAGTCCTACTCAGTGCCACGTACACGTCGTAGGGGGTGAGTGTGAGGGGTTGGTGATCGGCAGGTAGCACAGCCTTGATGGCTGTCTCTAGGTTGTCCCTGTCGAAGCGGCCATAGAAGTGATTCAGCTCCTCAAGGAAGGAGGCGTCGCTGGATGTGGGGGTGATGTTGGAGGGTCTGTAGTCCGTGATGGCCTGGATGCCTTGCCACATGCGTCGGGGGTCGGAGTTGTTGTTGAAGTGCTCCTCAATCCTGAGCTTATGGCAGTGCTTGGCCTTCCTGATGCCCCTCTTCAGGTTAGCCCTGGGTGAACTGTAGGCTCGAGCATCGCCTGACCTGAAATGTTAGTCATACTATTTACAGTATGACAACACTGTACTGGACTGTATATAAGAAAAATAATTTCACTGTGCGTTTGCACATGCGTCACTAAAGGCATGGTTGAACTGGTACCGGTAGGCGGCGCGACTCTGGTCAGCAGCGGCCTCTGCAGCTCGTCTGCGTTTTTATTATTTTCTGTCTATGATGCTATGTAGTTTTTGTTATTTTATGTTGGGGTGTGTGTGTTTGGGGGGGGTGGGGGTGGGGTGGGAGGGAGGGGGCAACTTTTAAATCTCTCCCTGCACGGGAGACCCAACCTTTTTCTTGTCGGTCTCCGTTGTCATTGGGGCTGCAAGGAGGTGTGGCCTCCAACAGAAGAAGACCGGGGACTCTGGTGCTGACGACTCACCATCACCGTCGTGGAGCTGGCCGAGTCTGGAGCGGGTGGAGCGGTGGAGGAGCGCTGCTGCTGCTGCCGACCTCCGGAGATTAGGAGGCTGCTACTGCGGGTCTGCGGACGTCGGCACCGGGAGCCTGTGGATCCCTGGAGGGAGACCGCTTTTCAGGGCTCCTGCAACGGCGACTTCTCCCGCCCAAGTGGCGGGGTTGAAGAGCTCCTGGAGCGGGGCCTAACATCACCGCCCCGCGCGGTTTGGAATGGCCGCGGGACTCTGCGAGCGCACGCCGGGGGCTCTAACACCAAGACCCGGTGTGCGACCTCGCATCACCCGGCGTGGCTTTAATGGCCGCGGGACAATCGCCATCGCCAGCCGGGGGGTTTGACTTTGACTCTGACATCGGGGGGGGGGAGAGTGCAGTGGAGAGATAAGTTTTTTTTTGGCCTTCCATCACAGCAATGTGATGGATGTTTATGTAAAATGTAAATTATGTTGTGTCTGGGGTCTATTTGTTTTATAATGTATGGCTGCAGAAACGGCATTTCGTTTGGACCTCAAGGGGTCCAAATGACAATTAAATTGACTATTGACTATTGACTATTGATTGAACCATTGAAAAGATGGAGAAGGACCACAAAGTATTGGAGTAACTCAGCGGGCCAGGCAACATCTCTGGAGAACACGGATGGGTGACGTCTCGAATTGGGATCCAGTCTGAAGAAGTTGTCCCGACCCGAAACGTCACCTGTTCATGTTCCCCAGAGATGCTGCCTGATCAGCAGAGTCACTCTGACACTGTGGATCTTTTTTGTAAATCAGCATCTCATGTTCATTTTTGCTACAGATGAAGAAGAGCTGTAGATTGCAAAGAAAGTAGAGAGGAGTGGAGAGAGCAAAATTATGGTTCTGTGTAAGATGGGAGAACAGGCGGTGATGTTAGGACCTGCGGTTTTTATTTACTTTGACATGATGGTCCCTTGAAAATAAAGCGGAGGACAAGGGCAAGGCTGCTTTATCAAAGGGAGCTGAGGGAATGCTCTGTGTTCTGTTTTACAGATACATGGCTCACCCCCAGCTCCCCAGACTCAGCGGTCTAGCCTGAAGGGTACTCCATCCACCGTATGGACCATACACTGGCATCTGGGAAAGGGAGGGGAGGGGGCTTGTGCCTCATGGTTAACTCTGCGTGGTGTTCATATGTGGCAGTCCTTTCCAACTCTGGAAATATGTGCTCTCCACAGCTCGAACATCTGGTGGTGAAGTGCCGTCCCTTCTACCTTCCAAGGGTATACACCTTCATCATCCTGACCGCGGTCTACATCCCACCACAGGCAGACATCCGTCTGGCACTGGAGGAGCTGCACGCCGTGGTCAACGAACACCAGACGACTTATCCCGAGGCATCTACCACCATCGCTGGGGACTTCAATAAAGCAAACCTTACGAAATCGCTCCCTAACTTCCATCAATATGTCTCCTGCTGCACCAGAGGACCAAACACCCTCAACTACTGCTACACAACCATCAAGGATGTCTATCACTCTATCCCTCGCCCTCACTTCGGTAAATCTGACCAGATTGCGGTACTGCTTCTTCCTACAGGCAGCAATTATAGAGCGCACACCCAGAGGTGAGGACTGTACAGAGCTGGTCCGGGGGGGGGGGGGGGCAGACGAACAACTCCAGGACTGTTTGGAGTCTGTAGACTGGGCAATGTTCAAGGACTCGGCAATGCACCTGAATGAATATGCCACAGTCGTTACAGACTTCATAAAGAAATGTGTGGCAGACTGCATCCCAACAAAAACCTCCCGAGTGTTTCCCAATCAGAAACCTTGGGTGAAATTTGAGATCCGCACTCTTCTAAAGACCAGACACCGCGCTTTCATGTCTGATGATACAGTGGTCTACAAGAGGTCTAGATACGACCTTGGTAAGGCCATCAAAAAGGCCAAAAGGGTCTTCTGCTCCGAGCTGGAGGATGAGACAGATGTTTGGCAGCTGTGACGAGGCCTGAATGCAATCACTTCCTACAAGGCCAAACCAGGAGGTAGCTCGAATGTCGGCGTACCATCACTCCCTGACGAGCTCAATGTGTTTTAAGCACGGTTTGATAGGGAGAACACTGATGTGCCTTCTCGAGCCCTCATTCGCTGTGATGGTATTTCAGTCACAGTCACAGAGGCCGACGTCAGAAAATCCTTCAGAGGGGTGAACCCTCGAAAAGCGCCTGGGCCTGATGGTATACCCGGTCGTGTTCTAAAAACCTGTGCGGACCAACTGGCTGGAGTTTTTATGGACATTTTCAACCTCTCACTTCTGGAGGTCTGAGGTTCCCACCTGCTTTAAAAGGGCATCAATTATACCAGTGCCCAAGAAGAGTAAGGTGATGTGCCTCAATGACTATCGACCAGTGGCACTAACGCCGGTGGTGATGAAGTGCTTTGAGAGGTTGATCATGGCGCAAATCAACTCCTACCTCGACAAAAACCTGGACTCACTGCAGTTCGTCCATCGCCACAACAGATCAACGGTGGATGCGATCTCGCTGGCTCTCCACTCCGCTCTGGACCACTTGGACAACTAAAATCTCATATGTCAGGCTGTTATTCATTGATTACAGCTTGGCATTTAATACAATCATCCCCTCCAAGCTGGTTACCAAACTCGCAGAACTGGGTCTCTGTGCATCCCTCTGCAATTGGATCCTCGACTACCTCATTCACAGACCACAGACTGTTCGTATTGGTGGAAATGTGTCAGCCTCGATAACAATCAGCACGGGAGCACCTCAAGGCTGCGTGCTCAGCCACCTGCTATACTCACTCTATACTCATGACTGTGTAGCCGGTCATAGTGCAAACTCCAACATCAAGTTTGCCAACGACACCACTGTTGTGGGATGTATCACTGATGAGGAAGAGTCAGAGTATAGAAGAGAGATCATCCGACTGACCAAATGGTGCCAACACAATAACCTGACCCTCAACACCAGCAAAACCAAGGAACTGATTGTGGACTTTGGAAGGGGTAGGATGGGGAACCACAGTCCCGTTTATATCAACGGGTCGATGGTTGAAAGGGTCAAGAGCTTCAAATTCCTGGGCGTGCACATTTCTGAAGATCTCTCCTGAGAACACTGCTGCAGTTATAAAGAAAGCACGTCAGTGCCTCTACTGCCTGAGAAGATTACGGAGAGTCGGTATATCAAGGAAGACTCTCTCTAACTTCTACAGGTGCACAGTAGAGAGTATGCTGACCGGTTGCATCGTGGCTTTGTTCGGCAACTTGAACGCCCAGGAGCGGAAAATACTACAAAAAGTAATAAACACTGCTCTGTCCATCATCGGCTCTGACCTTCCTTCCATCGAGGGGATCTATCGCAGTCGCTGCCTCAAAAAGGCTGGCAGCATCATCAAGGACCCACACCATCCTGGCCACACACTCACCCCCCACGCTAACTTCAGGTAGAAGGTACAGGAGCCTGAAGACTGCTACGTCCAGGTTCAGGAATAGCTACTTCCCCACAGCCAGCAGGCTATTAAACTCAACTCAAACAAAACGCTGAACATTAATAGCCCATTATCTGTTTATTTGCACTTTATCTGTTTATTTATCCATGTGTGTATATATTTATATAATGATATATGGATACACTGATCTGTTCTGTATTCATGCCTACTATATTCTGTTGTGCTGAAGCAAAGCAAGAATTTCATTGTCCTCTCTGGGACACATGACAATAAACTCGTTTGAATCTTGAATGGCTTAGCAGTACATTTGCTGCCTTACAGAGACCCGGGTTCAATCCTGACTATGAGTGCTGTTTAACCATATAACCATATAACAATTACAGCACGGAAACAGGCCATCTCGGCCCTACAAGTCCGTGCCGAACAAATGTTTTTTCCCCTTAGTCCCACCTGCCTGCACTCATACCATAACCCTCCATTCCCTTCTCATCCATATGCCTATCCAATTTATTTTTAAATGATACCAATGAACCTGCCTCCACCACTTCCACTGGAAGCTCATTCCACACCGCTACCACTCTCTGAGTAAAGAAATTCCCCCTCATATTACCCCTAAACTTCTGTCCCTTAATTCTGAAGTCATGTCCTCTTGTTTGAATCTTCCCTATTCTCAAAGGGAAAAGCTTGTCCACATCAACTCTGTCTGTCCCTCTCATCATTTTAAAGACCTCTATCAGGTCCCCCCTTAACCTTCTGCGCTCCAGAGAATAAAGACCTAACTTATTCAACCTATCTCTGTAACTTAGTTGTTGAAACCCAGGCAACATTCTAGTAAATCTCCTCTGTACTCTCTCTATTTTGTTGACATCCTTCCTATAATTGGGCGACCAAAATTGTACACCATACTCCAGATTTGGTCTCACCAATGCCTTGTACAATTTTAACATTACATCCCAGCTTCTATACTCCATGCTCTGATTTATAAAGGCTAGCATACCAAAAGCTTTCTTTACCACCCTATCTATATGAGATTCCACCTTCAAGGAACTATGCACGGTTATACCCAGATCCCTCTGTTCAACTGTATTCTTCAATTCCCTACCATTTACGTCCTATTTTGATTTGTTCTGCCAAGGTGTAGCACCTCACATTTATCAGCATTAAACTCCATCTGCCATCTTTCAGCCCATTTTTCCAAATGGCCTAAATCACTCTGTAGACTTTGGAAATCCTCTTCATTATCCACAACACCCCCTATCTTGGTATCATCTGCATACTTACTAATCCAAACGTGTTTGTACGGAGTCCAGTATGACCACGTGGGTTTTTTTCCGGTGCTCCAGTTTCCTCCCACAGTCCAAAGACATACACGTTTGTAGATTAATTGGCTTTGGTTAAATTATAAATGATCCCTAGGGCGTAGCATAGTTTTAATGTGGTGTGCTCGCTGGTCGGCGCAGACTTGGTGGGCCGGCAGGCTTGTTTCTGTGCAGTATCTCTAAAGTAAAGCAGAAGTATGGAGATTTGACATTTCTTCAGTGGAATAAAGGGTATTAAATGCTAATTAAGCAAATTTGGCAGTGATGGCACAAACCAATTGAAAACTGCAACCTGGCATCAATGATCACCTTTAAATTCAATGAAAACTGCACATGGCTAATGGAGTTGAATAGATGCTGATTGTTAATCTGTAGGGACCATTTCTCGTTCCATGCACATAACCAGCTTTGGTGTGAATCGCAAAAAAACAATGGCTCCATTAAACTGATACGAGTCATAGAGTCTTACAACACAGATACAGGCCCTTCGGCCCAACTCACCCATGTCGATCAAGATGCCACATCTAAACTATTCCCATTTGTTTGCATGTACAAAAAAAAGAACTGCAGCTGCTGGTTTATACTAAAGATAGATACAAAGTGATGGAGTAACTCAGCATCTCTGGAGAAAAAGGATAGGTGACCCAAATAGATCGAGTAGATGCACAGAGACCCTTGCCTGGAGTAGGGGAATAGAGAACCAGAGGAAATACAGTGCATTCAGAAAGTATTCAGTCCCCTTCACCTTTTCCACATTTTGTTCCGTTACAGCCTTATTCTAAAATGGATTAAATTTTTTTTTTTTTTTTTAAATCATCAATCTACACACAATAAAAAAGCAAAAACAGGTTTTTAGAAATGTTTGCAAAGTAATTAAAAATAAATAACTGAAATATCACATTTACATAAGTATTCAGATCCTTTACTCAGTATTTTGTTGAGGCACCTTTGGCAGCAACTACAGCCTCAAGTCTTCTTGGGTATGATGCAACAAGCTTGGCACCTGTATTTGGATAATTTCTCCAAATCTTCTCTGCAGATCCTCTCAAGTTCTGTCAGGTTGGATGGGGAGTGTCGATGCACAGCTATTTTCATGTCCCTCCAGAGATGTTCGATTGAATTCAGGTCTGGGCTCTGGCTGGGCCACTCAAAGACATTCACAGACTTGTCAAAAAGCCACCCCTTTGCGTTGTCTTGGCTGTGTGGTTAGGGTCGTTGTCCTGTCGGAAGGTGAATCTCCGCCCCAGTCTGAGGTCCAGAACGCTCTGGAGCAGGTTTTCATCAAGGGTCTCTGTGTACATTGCTCCGTTCATCTTTCCCTCAATCCTGACTAGTCTCCCAGTTCCTGTCGCTGAAAAACATTCCCACAGTATAATGCTGCCAACACCATGCTTCACTGTATGTATGGTATTGGCCAGGTGATCAGCGGTGCCAGGTTTGCTCCAGACGTGACATTTGGCATTCAGGCCAAATAGTTTAATCAGACCAGAGAATCCTTTAGTGTAAGAAGGAACTGAAAATGCTAGAAAAATCGAGGGTGGACAAAAATGCTGGATTCAGCGGGTGAGGCAGCATCTATGGAGAGAAGAAATAGGCAACGTTTTGGGTCGAGACCCTTCTTCAGACTGAAGTCAGGGGGGGGGGCAGAGAAAAAGAAAGGAAGAGGCAGGGACAGTAGGCTTGTGGGAGAGCTGGGAAGGGGGATGGGAAGTAGGGAGAAAGCAAGGACTATCTGAAATTATCTCTAATTTCATATAGTCCTTGATTTCTCCCTCCTCCCCCCCAATCAGTCTGAAGAAGGGTCTTGACCCGAAACATCGCCGATTTCTTCTCTCCATAAATGCTGCCTCACTCGCTGAGTTCCTCCAGCATTTTTGTCTTTTGGAGAATCCATTAGGTGCCTTTTGGCAAATTCCAAGCGGGCTGTCATGTGTCTTTTACTGAGGAGGCTTCCATCTGGCCACTCTACCATGAAGACCTGATTGGTGGAGTGCTGCAGATATAGTTGTCCTTCTGGAAGATTCTCCCATCTCCACAGAGGAACTCTGGAGCTCTGACAGTGACCATCGTATTCTTGGTCACCACCCTGACAAAGGCCCTTCTCCCCCGATTGCTCAGTTTGGCCAGGCAGCCAGCTCTAGGAAGAGTCTTGGTGTTTACAAAGTTCTTCCATTTAAGAATGACGGAGGCCACTGTGGTCTTCAGGACCTGCAAAGCTGCAGAATTTGTTTTATACCCTTCCCCAGATCTGTGCCTCGACACAATCCTGTCTCAGAGGTTTACAGCTCATTCCTTCGTCTTAATGGCTTGGCTTTTGCTCTGACATGTACTGTCAACTGTGGGGCCTTATATAGACAGGTGTGTGCCTTACCAAGTTATGTCCAATCAATGTAATTTACCACTGGTGGACTCCAATCAAGTTGTAGAAACATCTCAAGGATAATCAATGGAAACAGGATGAACCTGAGCTCAATTTTGAGTGTCATAGCAAAGGATCTGAATACGGATGTAAATGTGATATTTCAGTTATTTCTTTTTAATTACTTTGCAAATATTTCTAAGCACCTGTTTTCGCTTCTTCATTCTGGGGTATTGTGTGTAGATTGATGATTAAAAAAATGTATTTAATCCATTTTAAAATAAGGCTGTAACGTAACAAACTGTGGAAAAAGTGAAGTGGTCTCTATGCACTATAGGTTTAAGGTGTGAGGGGAGTGGTTTAATAGGAACCTGAGGGGTAACGTTTTCACACAAAGGATGGTGAGTGTATGGAATGAGCTGCTGGAGGAGGTAGTTGAGGCAGGTACTATCACACAACGTTGATGAAACATTTGGACAGGTACACATGTGGGACAGGTTTAGAGGGATATGGTCCAAATACTGGCAGGTGGGACCAATGTCGATGGGACATGTTAGTCGGTGTGGGTATGGTAGGCTAAAGGGCCTGTTTCCAAGTTGTAAGACTCAATGACTTTATGATTCTGACAATTTGAGGTTACATTTGAAGTACTGTGTTCAGTTTTGGTCAAGCTACTTAGGAATAAAGTCATTAAGCTGGAAAGGGTTCATCGAAGATTTATGAGGATGTTGCCATGACCGGAGGGCCTGTGCTATAGGCAGAGGTTGGACAGGCTAGGACTTCATTCCTTAGAGCCCAGGAGACTCAGGCATGATCTCATAGATCATGAGATGATACAATTATGAGCAAAATGGATAGGGGTAATGCACAAAGTCTTTTACCCAGGGTAGGGGAATTAGGAAACAAAGGACGTAGATTTAAGGTGACAGGGACAAGATTTAATTGGAACACCAAGTGGGTGGTGGGTACATGGAATGGTCTAACAGAGGAAGTAGTTTAGGTTTGAGATATACAGTAAAAACAGACCCTTCGGCACATCGGGTCCACAACGACCAATGATCACCCATATACTCATTCTATCATTCTAGGGGGCATTTACAGAAGCCAATGACCCTAATAAACCCGCACGTCTTTGGAATGTGGGAGGAAACCGAAGCACCCGGAGAAATCCCATGAGGTCGCAGGGAGAGCTGACAAACTCCGTACAGACTGCACCCATAGTCAGGTTCGAACCTGGATCTCTGGCACCATAAAGCAGCAACTCTACCCCTGCGCCACCATGCCGTCCTGAGGCAGGTGCTATTGCAGTGTTTAAAAGATGCTTGAACAGGTACATGGATAGAAAAGGGTTAGAGGGATATGAGTCAAACACAGGCTAGCTTAAATGGAACATCTTGGCATAGGCAAGTTGGGCCGAAGGGCCCATTTCTGTGCTGTGTGACTGTACTCCTGCACACATTGTATTCCACTGAGCATCAGGCCAACAGCTGTGAACAATTTTCAGACAAAGCTATTGCATTTATTTAGCTCCGGCAGAGCGGAACAAACTATTCCCTTTGTACATCCTGCCTTCCAGTTGACATTTGATAAGACACAACAATGCCGACTTGTTAAAGCGAAGATGGACCTGAAGGGAAATTGAACAGAAAATTGATTGGGTTATGCAAATTGGAGATGGAGATCTCTGAGGTTGGTGAGAGGTTTGACGATTTGAATTTAACATGTTTTTTATTGCCGTTGGAATATGATTATTTAAATGTCTGAAGAACTTTTAGTTAAAGCAAACTTAATTGTTGTTATTTGTTGCGTACAAAGTCTCTTGCCCAGAGCAGGAGAATCAAGAGACAGAGGACAGGTTTAATATAAGAGGGGGAAAGATTTAATATGAACCTGAGGGGTAACTTTGGAGTGTGGGAGGAAATCAGAGCACCCAGAGGAAACCCACGCGGTCATGGCGAGAACGTACAAATTCTATACCTTCAGCACCCGTAGTCCGGATCAAACCTGGATGTCTGGCGCTGTAAGGCAGCAAGTTTACCACTGCACCACTGTGCCACCCTTAAGGTCAGCCTGAATGGCACAGTAACTTTGTGCTGGTGGAGGCTGCAGAAGGGTCAACACCAGCCTCGACACTTCTTTTGTTCCCTGGGCATACTGTACGGATTCCTTTGCAATTGCTTCTGAAGCCGCTTGGGTACGTTGAAGCATTTCCCCCCATAGTTCTACAGAGACAAGGAACGTACTCAAAAGCCAGACATACAAATGAAAATATTAGGTATTCCGGCAACTGCTCGAACCAAACATTATAATTGTTTCAGCGTGCCTTTGAGGATCGTAATGAATAGAAACTGTAGTCCAGATGATCGACATATCTTGGCAACCATGAGAGCCAATAAAATCAACTGCAGTACAATACCGCTGGAACAGATACCAATAAAACCATTGTGGCCATGTTACTGGATGCAAATGCCCTGCTGTAACGTTGCTGGTACTTTTATGACATTGGGAATTTATCTTGGCTGTGTGTCCCCACTGTTTCATTGTAAAGAGGCAGTTTTATTGCAGGAAACCAATTGGCAAAGCAGTGAACATTTGTAATGCAAGCTGCCATGTTGGATAGAAGACGCCTTCTTCCATTGATCAAATTGGCAGCACATGGCACCATTGACAATGGCAGAATCCCTCGAAATGATGGAGATACTGTCTGGCCAGAATGTCTGTCTGTGGTGTCTATATGGAGTTTGCACGTACTCCTCATAACCTGCATGGGGCTGCACGGTGGCGCAGCGGAAGAGTTGTTGCCTTACAGCGCCAGAGACCAAGGTTCGATCATAGAAACATAGAAGCATAGAAATTAGGTGCAGGAATAGGCCATTCGGCCCTTCGAGCCTGCACCGCCATTCAATATGATCATGGCTGATCATCCAACTCAGTATCCCGTACCTGCCTTCTCTCCATACCCCCTGATCCCCTTAGCCACAAGGGCCACATCTAACTCCCTCTTAAATATAGCCAATGAACTGGCCTCAACTACCCTCTGTGGCAGAGAGTTCCAGAGATTCACCACATTCCTGTATGGAATTTGTACATTCTCCCTGAGACCTGCCTGGGTATCCTGCAGGGAGGTCTGGTTTTCACCCACACTCCAAGTACATACAGATTTGTAGGCTAATTGGTGTGGTAAAATTATAAATTGTCCCTAGTGGGTAGAATAATGTTAATGTATGGGGATCATTGGTCGGCGCAGACCCAGTGGGCCAAGGGCCTGTTGTCACATTTTATCTCTGAACTAAATTTGTCTAAATCATAATGGGATGACAGGTTGGGTCATTTAAAGTGGTGTAGTAACCAACAAATGGAAGATGTTGGTTAATACACAAAAGTACATGGTGGGCAGCATGGTGGCGCAGTGGTAGAGTTGCTGCCTTACAGTGCCAGAGACCCGGGTTCAATCTTGACTACGGGTGCTGTCTGTACGTTCTCCCCGTGATCGCGTGGGTTTTCTCCGGGATCTCCATTTTCCTCCCACACTCCAAAGATGTACAGGTTTGAAGTCGCCGAGCCGGTCACTTGTTTTCCTCGTTGGACCTGGCGGACTGCCGGCCTACAGGGGGAGCTGCCGAGCTCGTCCCCTGACGACCAGAGACCGGGAGGATGGAGCCGGCGACGACGGAAGTGACGGCGAGGAGCGAGACCAGTAGGAGAGGAGAGGGAACCGGGGTCTGACCCACCCCGCCCTCGTGGTCGGCTTCAGGAAGCACTCCCAGGGAACAAAGGAAGGAGATGGCTGGCAGCCCACAACAGCCTGGGACTGCTCATAAGAACAACAGCATGGACTTTGGAACTGGTGTCATAACATGGTGCCTCTTGCTCAATAGATTATTTCTGTACACTTGCTAATCGGGGATCGGGGGTATAATGGCAACACTCTACTGCACTATTTGTAAGATAAAGAATGTCTCTGTGTTGGCACTTCGGACATGTGACAATTTAACCACCATTGAACCATTGAACAATTGACCCTTATAGTCATCGAATTTTGAGCCCAGAAACATGCTTACTATTTCCATAGTCACTAGTAAATACTACCAGTGCTTGATCTGGAACCTTCTGTGCAATGATAAATTCAAGTGCCAGTTGAAACACTTCTTACAGTATATGTTGTTAGAGCACTTGTCTCCATCTCAAATTGAAGTGGTGCGTTCCAGTTTTGTTCCCTCTGGGTGAAACGGTTTCCCTTTAGATTTGCTATAAATCTGTTCCCTTTTACCTTCATTTCTGCCTTTCCCTCTTACCTTAATCTCTGCCATTAAGCAGCAACTGCAGTTCTTTGTTTCTGCATCTTGTTAGCAATTTAAACATATATATGTGTACGGTAGACACAAAATGCTGGAGGAACTCAATGGGACAGGCAGTATCTCCAGAGAGAAGGAATGGGTGACGTTTCAGGTTGAGAACCTTCTTCAGACTTGGTCTCGATCCAAAACATCACCCATTCCATCTCCCCAGAGATGCTGCCTATCCCGCTGAGTTATTTCAGTGTTTTGTGTCTATCTTTGATATTAACCAGCATCTGCAGTTCCTTTCTACACAGATATATGCCTATGCAGTAATAAATTTGAGCATATTATTCTCAACATATTAGCGTGTAAATCAAGTTTTGGTTTAAAGGCACAAGTGTATTATGTCAAAAATACATAAATCAAAGATGCCGGCAGTGTATTTACATTATCTTTCCCACAGCCAACAATGGACCATTGTGGGCTCCATCTTTCCAAGATCTGTCTTCTTGCCAACATACAACAGTTAGTATGGATTAGATAGGGTAAATGTTATTTCATGTTTATGTCACAGGAGCAGAATTATGCCATTCGGCCCATCAAGTCGACTCTGCCACTCGATCATGGCAGATCTATCTTTCCCTCTCAAATCCATTTTCCTGCCTTTTCAAATTGGAAGAGGTGGGGTAAATGCACAACCTTTTACCCAGAGTAGAGGAATCAAGAACCAATGGATATAGGTTAAGGTGATGGGGGAGAACCTGAGGGGCAATGTTTTTTGTACAAAGGGTGGCGGATATACGAAACGAGATGCCAGAAGAGGTAATTAAGGTAGGTGCTATCACAACATTGAAATTTGTACAGGTATATGGATAGGATAGGTTTATGAAGACATGGTCCAAATGTGGGAAGGTGGGACTTGTGTAGATGGGGCATAGTCAATGGTGCTTTATTTGTCATGCATGCAGCTGCACTGTGAAATTCTTTTTGCATATACTGCACATGTCCAGGCACCGCCATATTTTGCCGCCATGATTAAAAGTCCAGTTCAGCCGGCGCGGACGGTCTACTGGAGCAGTTCCCGCAAACCGACGTCCTTCTTCCTTCCTCGCCCGGCCATCTTTATGTCCCGAGGGTGCCTCCTGCAGACGACCTTGAAGGTGCTGGAGGCATCAGCCTCCTACCGGCCCTTGCTCCTCACCTCCGACACCTCCAGCTCCCTCCCTGTCCCACCGACCGACGAGCCTTCGGGCAGCTCGTTGGTTGGCATGGGCATGTTGGGCAGTGTATGACTATGGCAATCAAATACTTTTTCTCACGACCCTTGACATTTTTATTGTGAATGGAAGCACGCGGTGTAAATCACATTGTTGAATCGGTTAATTTATAGCTTAGTGTATTTATTGTCACGTGTACCGAGGTGCAGTGAAAAGCTTAAGGCCACATTGCCAACTTACTAGGACACCGTTTCCCTGAGTTTGACAGATTGCGTTAATAAACATGTTAGTTGGTCTTTCAGCTCATATTATGATGACCTGTGAATTATTTAGCTGCCTACAGCACATTAACGGCACCTTTGACAGCAGTACTGATATTTGACTTCCCAAACTCCGGGATGTATGAGTGACCGAGCTCTCTCCTCCGTTCCCTGGCTCCAGACAGCTCCTGCTCTACACACTCCAGTTAGAATTTCATTTGAAAGGCTTTACCTAATTACACCTTAAATCAATTTTCTATTTTCATTATATCGCTGCAGTTGTTTTTCAGTGGGATTTCTATTTTCTCTGAGGAGATTTTCGAATTTATAAATCTTTGGTTTATAAAGCCCAACACATTCCCTCTTTTGGAACTAAATGCTTCTCCCTACTATTAAATATACACTTTACTTTGGACTTTAGACTTTAGAGATAAAGGTATAAGACCAGAGGCCATAGCCTCAGAATAAAATTTGAATAATACCTTTAAAAATGAAATGAGAAGGAATTTAGCCCCAGGGTGCTGAATCTGTGGAATTAATTGCCACAGATAGCTGTGGAGACCAAATCATTGGGTATTTTGAAAGTGGAGATTGACAGATTCTTGATTAGTTAGGGCATCAAAGGTAATGGGGAGAAGGCAGGTGAATGGGGTTGAGAGGGAAAGATAGATTGCCCGTGATTGAATGGTGGAGTAGACTTGATGGTCGAATGGCCTAATTCTGCTCCGTGAACTAATGAACTTACGAACATAGGACATAGAATATAGAACACTGAGCATTGAACATGGAACATAGAACAGTACGGCACAGGAACAGGCCCTCCAGCCCACAGTGTTCCCCCTGAACATGATGCAGTAGTTACAATGTGTTGTCCCTTCTCCCTCGGAGTTAATCTCAGCCCCCACTTCACTCCCATGGTTGTGTGGCTGAGACAAGAGGCCAACATTTATGGTGAGAAGGAAGAGGGTTAGAGGGGATCTGAGGACTGACCTTCCACGCAGAGGGCAGTTGGAGTCTGGAACCACTGCTTGAGGCAGCGCTGGGGGCAGAGACTCTCACAATGTTTAAGAAGCACCTGATAGGCATAAACATCCATAGCTACAGACAATGTGGGCCAGTGAGATGAATATAGATATGTGCAATGGGCAGCATGGTGCAGAGGGCCAAAGGGCCTTTTCTGTGCTGTATGACTATCAATCTAGGCTCAATGCCTCTACCATTCTAGGCCTCTTTTTCTCTATCATTCTATGATAGTTATAGAGTTTTACAGTGTGGAAACAGGTCCTTTGGCCCAACTTGCCCACATTTTCCAACTAGTCCCACCTGCCTGCATTTGGCCCATGTCCTTCTAAACCTGTTGTATCCATGTACATATCTAAATGTTTCTCAAATGTTGCCTTAGTCCCTGTCTCAACTATCTCCTATGACAGTTCGTTCCATACACCTACCACCCTTGGCGTGGAAAAGTTACTCCTCAGGTTCCGATGAAATCTTTCCCCCCTCACCTTAAGCTTGTCCTCTGGTTCTCGACCCCCCTACACTGGGCAAGAGACTTTGCATCTACCCCATCTATGTTTTTGAATCATAACATCCATGATTATCACTCTTTCATGTTATCTCAGCGCAGAGTTAGACTGCTGCCTCACAGCGCCAGACTCGGGTTCAATCCTGACTGCAGGTGTTGTATGTCCAGAATTTGTACGTTCTCCCCGTGACTGCGTGGGTTTTCTCTGGATGCTCCGGTTTCCTCCCACACTCCAAAGACGTGCAGGTTTGAAGGTTAATTGGCTTCTGTAAATTGTAAATTGTCCCTAGTGTGTAGGATAGTGCTAGTGTACGGGATGATAACTGGTCGACGTGGTGTGTCGAAGGGCCTGTTTCCGCATTGTATCTCAAAAGTCTAAAGTCGCTCTGTCACTATCACTCTGTGATTATCACTATCCCTCTATCAGTCAACCGCTGCATGACTCTATGACCATCAGTCTATCAATCACTATTACTCTGTGACTCAGCCACTATCACTCTCTCTCTATCACACTGTCAATCTATCTCTCTATGTCTATAACTCTATCTCCAACACCCTGTCAACCCATCAATTTATCACTTCTAAGGTATTTTTTTCTTGCTCTGGTCTCAAAGAATTCCCCATCCCTTGAATGCACCGCCTTTTTTTTTTTTTCCCTAATTATGTTTTTGTACTGGTTACTTGTTTTGCAATCTTTTTTGATTGTTTGAATTGATTGTTAAATACAACATGGAAACAGGCCCTTTGACCCACCAAGTCCACACCAACCACCCCTTCACACTAGCTTCCACTCAATTGGAATTGGAGAATTCAATGATCATGCTGCTGGTTTGTAAACTACCCAAGCGGAATTTGAGGTGTTGTTCCTCCAGTTTGCATGTGGCCTCACTTTGGCAATGAGGAGGCCCAGGACAGAGTGGTCAGCACAGGAATGGGAATGGTGGTTTAGCCACTAAGAGATCCAGTCTAAAGTCGCTCTGTCACTATCACTCTGTGATTATCACTATCCCTCTATCAGTCAACCGCTGCATGACTCGGCGGACTGAGGGCATTCTGGTTAAAACGTTTCTGCTCCCTCTCCAAAGCCTCCACCCTTTTCCTGTAATGGGGCAACCAGAACTGAAGTGTGAAAGTCAAGAGTGTCTTATTGTCATTGGTCCTGAAGTGGAACAATGTTCAGTTGTGTTACTTGCAGCAACCCAATGGAAATGTAACCATAGGGCTCTGTAAAACCCACAGTAAACTTTCTTCAGGATTCGACTTTTCCTTCTGCCTTCATTATTTGTGGAGTTTGCTGGGAGTAGCAACTATAGTACTGGGAAAAGGCACTAAGTGCACAGTGACACAGTGTTGCTGCCTTACAGCACTAGAGACATAGATTTGATCCTGACTATGTGTGCTGTTCGTGCTCTCCCTGTGATTGCGTGGGCTTTCTCCGAGTGCTCCAGTTTCCTCCAACATTCCAAGTAGGTTAATTGGCTTTGGTAAGTTGTCCCTATTGTGTAGGATAGAACTGGTGTATGGCTGAATGCTGGTTGACATGGACTAGGAGGGCCGAAGGGCCTGCTTACATGCTGTATCTCTAAAAGTTAAACTCAACTGGTCAGGCAGCATCTCTGGGGAATATGGATAGTTGACATTTCGGTTCGGGACATATCATCAGTCTGAAGAAGGGTCCCGACCTGAAACGTCACCTATCCATGTTCTCCAGTGATGCTGCCTGACCTGCTGAGTTACTCCAGCACTTTGTGTCTTTTTCTGCAGTTCTTTGTGTCTACAACATTAATGATCCTTTTTTTCTGGACTGGTGGCATTGAGTTGTGTTCAGTGATGCTGTACCTCCCCCTTGTGGGTATTTGTAGTACAACAGCCAAGACAAAGGGGGTTCAATAAGTTGTTTTTAAACCCTTTATTTTATATTTTTCTCTCTCTGAAAGTGGAAGACATGCTTATCCCAATCTGCCAGACATAAGATCATAAGACGTGGAAATGTAGATGCTGCTTTACAATAAGACACAAAGTGCTAGTGTGACACTGTTGGTCAGGCAGCATCAGTGGAGAATGGGGAAAGGTTGTGCTTTGGGTCAGGACCCTTCAACAGACTCAACTAAATTCCACTCCATATATTCATAGATTCAAATGGTGCAGATGCAGTCCATTTAGCCCAACATGTCAATGCAGAATATGTTCAAAAGTTCATATTATCGCAGTAGAATTAGGCCAATCGACCCAACGAGTCTGCTCTGCTATTCATTCATGGCTGATCTATCTTTCCCTCTCAACCCCATTCTCCTGCCTTCTCCCCATAAACTTGACACCCTTACTAATCAAGAATCTGTTAATCTCCGCTTTTAAACTACCCAAAGACTTGGTCTCCATCACCATCTGTGGCAATGAATTCCACAGATTCACCACCCTCTGGCTAAAGAAATTCCTCCTCATCTCCTTCCTATAGGTACATCCTTTTATTCTGAGGCTGTGCCCTCTGGTCCTAGACTCTCCCACTGGTGGAAACACCCTCTCTGTCAAGGTGGACAAGTTCTCCTGCTCCACATTTTGCACCACTCATATTCTTTTCTTTAGTTGAAGGTGAGAGGGGAACATGAAAGGAGATGTGCAGAGCAAGGCTTTTGCATGGAGAGTGGTGGGTGCCTGGAACCTTGGTGGTGGAATTAGGTATAATAGCAACATTTAAGAGGCATTTAAAATAGACACACAGGCAGAGCATGGAGGGATATAGATCACATGCAGGGAGATGTACATTTAAATTGGCATGAAGGTATACTATGGGCCAAAGGCACAGTTAAAGGGTCATAATCATACAGCATGGAAACAGGCCCTTTAGCCTAACTAGCCCACACCGACTAACATGCCTCATCTACACTAGTCCCACTTTCCTGCCTTTGGCCCACATGCCCCTCCAATCCTGTTCCATCCATGTACCTGTCTAATTGTTTCTTAAACATTGCAATAGTCGCTGCTTCAGGCTGTAAGGCAGCAACTTGGCCTCTCGGTCCATGTTAGGGAGAGCAGTTTTGATGATTCCTGAAAGACAGAGCCAAAATGATTAACGGTAGGTCTTCTTCTGCCTGGGAATCATTCAGCACGTGGTACAGATTGTGCTGCTAAAGCATGACAGTCTTATTCCTGTGAAACCTCGTGTTATAGAAAATCTCATTGCAGAAATAATTGCCAAAGGTGAAAATGGTGTTGAGAGACGCAGTGGCACAGTGGGGGCACAGTTGGGCAGCGGTAGAGTTGCCATAGTCCCTGCCTCAACTACCTCCTCCGGCAGCTCGTTCCATACACCCACCACCCTTTGTGTAAAAATATTACCCCTCAGGTTCCTATTAAATCGTTCCCCCTTCACCTGTTGCTATGTAGTACTGTTCTATGTTAGTGTAAATTGGTGCAAATGTTACCAAGGATGATGGTTGAGGAGAGACAATCAGGGGGGCAAGAACAAAGAGCGACAGACATGACTCTAATGAGTACTTCTTAAAATTAAGAAATCTATCACTGTTAATGCCAATAGCGAATAACCCTTTATTTAAACCATCTCTTATTGATAAGACATATAACCAATGGGAAAGTCTCGGAATTAGAAGGATCAGGGATATGTACAAAATGGGAAACCTACTATCATTCCAACAACTACAATTAAAATTTAAATTGAAAAATAACCAATATTTTAAATATCTTCAGATTTGCGACTTTGTGAAAAAATATATACAAGGATATCAAAAAGTAACTCCTGACATTGGAAGAAGCAATGAATATTGAAGCTGACTCACAAAAATTAATATCCTATTTATATAATAGTATTCTAAATATAGACCTACCATCGACAGAGGTACTTAGAGAAGAGTGGGAATGGGAATTAATGATAAAAATTACGAAGGTTAAATGGGAAAAATACCTGATATATATTCACAAATGTTCAATTAATGTAAGACATAATCTAATTCAATTTAAAATTGTACATAGATTATATTATTGAAAAACAAGATTGAACAAATTTTATCCAAATATATCCGCCACTTGTGATAAATGTCTAGCCCAAAAGGCAACTATAACACACTCCTTAGTTTCCTGCATAAAACTTTATAGATTTTGGAATGATATTTTTGAAATACAGGTGCACAACCTTTTATCCGACGATCCAAATAACGAAAAGCTCCAAATAGCGGACATTTTTTCGGTCCTTGAAGAAAGGTCCTTGAAGACGTTCACCGAGGGCGGCCCGCAGTGGTGACAGCGGAACCTCCGGTCGGTCCTCGAAGAAAGGGGAACTAAATCCCCATTCATAAAAGAGAAGGTGAGGGTATATTGCGCGGGAGGGTTAATAATTTACAATCTGCTGCTGCCTGCCCGCTGAGTTATAAAGTTCCCACGGTAGACTCACGATACACAGTGTATTGTGAGTCTTGCGTGGGAACGTTTTAACTCAGCGGGCAGGCAGCAGTAAATTGTCGCTCCCTTCAGTTTCACCCCACCTACACCCCTCTGCTTCCCGGCCATGTGCGTGCCCCTTCCCTCCCCTCTCCAGCTCCCCGCCCATTGCACCGGCGCGGGGGCTTTGCATTGTCTTCACGTCGGAGCCAGTGCCAGTCACCGGAGACGTCAGGACCAACGGGACACCGGCCCCCAGGCCCACTGCAAGCTCGGAGATCCCAGAGACCCACAGCCAGCAGCAGCCCAGCCCCGTTCCAATTCCAGAGGAACATGCTCCCCGTAGGGACAGAAGCTGATGGTGTGCAAGGTGCGTCTTGGTCTTGGGGTTGAGGATGAGGGGGCGCAGCTCGGTCTGTGACGTCTCTGGCCACCCCCTGTACAGGAGCTGAGACTGGGAACTGTGGGGTTGTTTGCAGTTGCAGAGGGAGGGGGTAAAGGCGGTACAGTTCCCAGTCTCAGCTCCATTCCAGGGGGGTGACCGGAGACGTCAGGACCAACGGGACACCGACTGCAAGCACGGAGATCCCAGAGACTCACAGCCAGCAGCAACTCTAGCCCAGCCCCGCTCCAACTCCAGAGGAACCCGGGTTGCGGATGAGGGGGCGCAGCTCGGGCTGTGGGCGAACTGCCACTTGTCGCTGTAGCGGCGCATCGGGGAGCGGGTTCTTGTTGGTCCTGACGTCTCCGGCCATCCCCCTGGACAGGAGCTGAGAGACGTCAGGACCACCAGAAGCCGCTCCCCGATGCGCCGCTACAGCGACAAGTGGCAGTTCGCCCACAGCCCGAGCTGCGCCCCCTCATCGGGACACCGACCCCCAGGCCCACTGCAAGCACGGAGATCCCAGAGACCCACAGCCAGCAGCAACTCTAGCCCAGCCCCGCTCCAACTCCAGAGGAACCCGGGTTGCGGATAAGGGGGCGCAGCTCGGGCTGTGGGCAAACTTCCACTTGTCGCCGTAGCGGCCCATCGGGGAGCGGATTCCTCTGGAGTTGGAGGGACAGGGAGACACAGCGGCTTTTGAGAATGGTGGGCAATCACTTCCAAAGTTCTACCCACACAGTCAGTACACCTCTCCTACACTTGTCTCCCGCACTAAGATCATCTCGCAGAGAATGATCCCAGCCTAACCCTCCCTATTCTCTCCTATTCTGCAAGAAAAAACTACATTGAAGACTCAAACTCGCGATCGAGTAACTGCCGGGATCGAGGCGCAAACTCGCGACCTTGCGGATATGAGCCGAGCACTCTGCCACTGCGCCAGCCGTTAAAATCTACGCTAAAAATCTTCCATTCCGAAAGCCGAAAAATTCTGAATTACGAAAAGTGTCCGGTCCCAAGGCTTTCGGATAAAAGGTTGTGCACCTGTACTTACAAAATTATTCAAGACAAGAATGGAACCTAATACTGAAATGATTATATTTGGTGTAATGGAAGATGGGAATAAATTGAACACATCTCAAAATCTATTCCTTAACTATGGTTTAATAATAGCAAAAAAATTAATACTTAAATTTTGGAAGGGTACATCAATACCAACGCTTAAAATGTGGATTGCAAGTATGTTGGACACCGCTCATCTTGAGGAAATGCGATTCCTCCTAATGGATAAATCAGACCAATTCATAACGAGTTGGTCTCCATTCGTCATTTTTTTGGAATCATATGGTGCAACACAATTGTAAAAAATAACTGTTTCAGGACTGGACGAGGGTTGGTCAAGACTATAAATAATGATCTCCCTTTCTTTTCACTATTTTCTCTCTCAACTTTCTTCATTTACTCGTTTTCTTTCTTCACACACTATATATTTCACATCTTTCTATCCTTTACTATCTAACTTCTTTTTCTTATTCTCATCTTTTTTCAATGTAACAAAAAAAAAAAGAAGTTGTACATAAAATGTATTATGAAAATATATATTAGGCACTTTGGTGCCATATGACTGTGCTTACTTCTAATAAAATAAAATATTTAAAAAAAAAATAATGAGTACTTAGTTGGCGCCAGAAACGTGGCAACTCTTTGTGGACTTTGTGTATTGTATGCAAAAATCAAGAGGAATTTCATTAGTCAGAGGGCAGTGAATCTTATTGCCACAGAAGGCTGCTGAGGCCAAGTCAAAGGATATTTTTAAGGTGGAAATTGGCGGATTCTTCAATAGTAAGGGTGTCAGGGGTTAAGTGGAGAAGGCAGGAGAATGCAGGAGAATGGGGTTGAGAGGGAAAGATAGATCAGGCATGATTGAATTGTGGAGTAGACTTGATGGACTGAATGGCCTAATTCAGCTCCTATAACTTATGACCATGAATAACAAAGAATTTCACTGTACCCAGGTACATGTGACAATTAAATATCATTGATGGGTCGAAGGGCCTGCTTTGGTCTTGCCTGATTTTATGGTATGGAAAATAGGTGGAAGTAGAGGAATTGGCGCACTTTATGACTATAGCTATGTGTTGGGCCCAGGACAAGTCATTAGTGATGTTAATGGCCAAATCTCCACAGCTCCCCCACTGATGCACAGACGCAGCAGATTGAACCAGAGGAAATGGAGTCTGAAGAAGGCGGCACGGTGGTGCAGCGGTAGATTAGCTGCCTTGCAGCACAGAGACCCAGGTTCAATCCTGACTAGGGGTGCAGTCTGTAGGGAGTTTGTACGTTCTCCCTGTGACCGCATGGGTTTTCTCCGGGTGCTCCGGTTTCCTCCCACACTCCAAAGACGTACAGAACTAATGTAAGGGTGATCCCTAGTCGGCACGGACTCGGTGGACCGTACGGCCTGTTTCTTTGCTGTATCTCTAAACTAAACCTCAAAAGTATTATTGGTGCACTTAAGAATGGCAGCATGGTGGCACAGTGGTAGAGTTGTTGCCTTACAGCACCAGAGACCTGGGTTTAATCCTGTCTATCGGTACTGTCTGTATGGAGTTTGTACGTTCTCCCCGCGACCTACTTGGGTTTTCCCCACATTCCAAAGATGCACAGGTTTGTGGGTTAATTGGCATGGTAAAAATATGAAATTGTACCTTGCGTGTGTAGGATAGTGTTAATGTGCGGGGATCGCGGGGTGGCGTGGATTTGGTGGGCTGAAGGGCCTGTTTCCGTGCTGAATCTCAAAGCTCAGCTAAACTAAACTAAAATAAATGAAACCCAAAATGTCACCTTGCACTGTAATTTCTATGTACTTTATAAATTTCTTTTGTATCAAAAGTATCTTTGGTGCAGTTAAGAGTCTTAAACTTGGGCATTTTACTTACAATTGCTGGAAATTGGATGATTGGTAGGAATACATATTTCTGATCAGTGTCTAGTTCAATACTTCCTACATTTCAACCATGACTACACTTTGAAAGGTTGATCAATTTTTATTTGGTATGGGTAATGAAGTTAGACAGGTAGATGGAAGTAGAGAACATGCATGAATTAATTGAATAGCTCCAAGGATCGAATGGCTGATTGCTCCACCTTATTCTCAAAGTTTCCAAAGATAGCAATGCTTCATTGTTATGTGTATTTATGTACAGTGAAATTATTATCATATAGTTAATGATGATTCTGCTTTCCGTTAGGCACAGTCATGTTAAGTACAAGAGTGTAAGATAGTAGGTGGACACAAAATGCTGCAGTAACTCAGCGGGTCAGGCAGCATCTCAGGAGAAAAGGAATAGGTGATGTTTCAGGTCGAGATGCTTCTTCAGACTGAGAGTCAAGGGAAAGGGAAACAAGAGATATAGAAGATACACAGAACAAATGAATGAAAGATATACAAAAAGCAACGATGATCAATGGAAGGTGGAGCCCACAATGCTCCATTGTTGGCTATGGAGTAGGTGATACCGGGTGATCCAGACAGTGAAACTCAACAGGACGATATTGATACTTGTACGACGACTCGGGTGGGGGAAGGACGGAGAGAGAGGGGATTCAAAGGTTGTTTGAAGTTGGAGAAATCAATATTTATACTGCTGGGTTGTAAGCTGCCCAAGTGAAATATAAGGTGCTGTTCCTCCAATTTATGTTTGACCTCACTTGACAGTGGAGGAGGCCCAGGACAGAAAGGTCAGTGTGGTATTAGAAAGCAGAGTTAAAGTTAAAGATAGTATACCACACAAAGTCAGTACACAAGAGGCACCATGATTTCAGTGCCATCTTGTACCCTTCAAGTCTGGTTAGTCTAAACTTGGCCATAAAGGCCTGTTACTCATGGCGGCGGTACTAGTTGCGGGGGTCAGTGTCCTCAACAGCTGCTTCACCACTCTGTACAGCTGCAGGCCATGTCCGTTCCTCCAGCTCGGACTCTTTGAGCTTCTCCTGATCGAATGAAACCGCAGGTTGCTGCAGGGCCTCCAGAAGCACAAGGCCTTCCACTATTCGATAAGTTTCAATGAGGTCGCCCCCCCCATCCTTCTAAACTCCGGCGAGCACAGGCCCAGTGCCTTCAAACCCTCACCCTAGGTTAACCCAACTATTCCAGGGATCATTCTCTGGACCCTCTCCAACACCAGCATAGCCCTTCTCAGATATGGAGCCTTGCGATCATCCTGTGCAATCACAGTTTGCCATGTTCTCTCCTTTACAACAGTGACTGGCTGTGAATTACTTTAAGAAATACTGAAAGTGACGTAGGCTTTAGTTTAATTTAGTTTAGTTTAGTTTAGTTTAGAGATACAGCACAGAAACAGGCTCTTTGGTTGACCGGGTCCACGCCGACCATCAATCTCTGCACACTAGCACTATCCTACACAATTTACAATCTTTACCGAAGCCAATTGACCTACCAAACCCGCACGTCTTTGGAGTGTGGGAAAAACCGGAGCACCCGGGGAAAATCCACGCTGGTCACGTGGAGAACGTGCAAACTCCGTACAGACAACATCCGTAGTCAGGATTGAACCCTGGTCTCTAGTGCTGTAAGGCAGCAACTCCATCGCTGCACTACTGTGCAGAGCTATATACATTTATAATCGGCCCAGACAGTCTAATATACTGGCTGCATTATTCCCCATTACAGATCTCATTGTGTCCTTATAGTACCAAGCAATACACTTAGGATGTTGTCATTGTTCATCTTATCTCATTACTTTACAAACAGACATCTCCACTGTAAGTCTAATAGACAAATCTTGTGACCATCTATCCAACAGTGTAGAACTCGCATTTATAATATCAATATTAAACTCTGTTTTCTAACAAAGCTGGGACGCTGTTTCTAGGAGCGCAGGTGGATGAGTGGTGATCTTATAGAGGTGTATAAAATCATGAGAAGAATAGATCGGGTAGACGCACAGAGTCTCTTGCCCAGACTAGGGGAATTGAGACCCAGAGGACAAAGGTTTAAGGTGAAGGGGGGAAAGATTTTATAGGAATCTGAAGGGTAACTTTTTCATTCAAAGGATAGGGTGTATGGAAAGAGCTGCCAGAGGAGGTAGTTGAGGCAGGGATTATTGAAACATTTAGACAGGTACATGGGTAGGACAGACTTGGAGGGATATGAGCCAAAAGCAGGCAGGTGGGACTAGTGAAGATGGGACATGGTGGTCGGCGTGGGCAAGTTGGGCTGGAGGGTTTGTTTCCACACTGAATAAGTCTATGACTATGAACAGTACAGTGCAAGAACTGTCCCGTCAGGCCATGATGTCTGTGCTGAAGACAATGCCAACTTTAACTAATCTGTTCCGCCTGACAGGGCCAGCCTTAGGAGGTGTGGGGCCCAATTGGGAACAATTTTGGTGAGTCCCAGGTTCCCAGCTAAGATCTGTAGATTCATAGAAATATATGTGCGCTTAAAAAGTGCATGCGGCTTAATGGACCAAACAGATCTAAGCTACATTTTTATGTAAAATTGCATACATGTAAGTCTACAAGTAACAAACAAAATGTGTAGATCACCTCTGAAAAGTACATAGTTACAATACCACTTGTTTTATTAGACAAAAGTGCTGGAGAAACTCAGCTGGCGCAGCAGCATCTATGGAGCGAAGGAAAAAGGCAACGTTTCGTGCCGAAACCCTTCTTCAGACTTAAGAAGGGTTTTGGCCTGAAACGTTGCCTAATTCCTTTGCTCCATAGATGCTGCTGCACCTGCTGAGTTTCCCCAGCACTTTTGTCTACCTTCGATTTTCCAGCATCTGCGGTTCCTTCTTAACCACTTGTTTTTAGTGACTGGAATGAAAAAAAAGTAATATAATTAAATAGATCCTGGAAAACCAATAACCATTGGTTAAAATCCAGCCCAGGCAATACATTTTGGGCTTCAGCCCCAGCCTACCCTTTAGGCTTCTACCCCATCCTAACTTAGTTGTGTGTGTTGGTTGGCTGTGCATGATGTGTGTGTGGGAGGGAAGGAGAGAAGGGAGGGTGGGAGGGGAGTAGGATGAAGGAGGGAGGGAAGGAAGGAGAGAAAGAAGGGATGGAGCGAATGAGAGAAGGGAAAAGAGAGAGAAAGGAGGTAGGGAAGGAGAGAAGGGAGGGAGAGGGCCGGCGGAAGGAGCGGATGCCGGAGTCCGGGCGGACGGGTGTGAGCTGAGGCCGATGTTTGTAAACGTTGCTCCAACCCCCGGCCCGGCCCTCCGTGTATTGTTCACCGCTTCTCCCCAGGGAGCGAGAGCGGTGGAGCCGGGGCTGTGTGCATGAAGCACGGTGACTGGGGGGGCAGGAGCGCTGCCCCGGGACCGTAGCGGAAAGGCTCACCTCCCCCGTCTCCATTTCCCATCACACCCCCTCCCCGTCTACCCCTTTCTTCCCCCTCCACCCCTCTACTCTCTCTCTGCCCCTCTCTCCCCCCTCCACCCGGGGTAGATCTACCCGAGCCAGGAGTAGATTACTCTGGCAATGGGGCCCCCTTACTCGCGGGGCCCAATTGGAAGCAATCGGTCCAATCGGTTTAAGGCCTGCCCTGCCGCTTGAACATGATCCATATACCTCCCTTTGTTCAGTTCATTTTAGTTTGGAGATACTGTGTGGAAGCCCCTTCATTGGAGATGGAATGGCATAATTTTGCTCCTATGTCTTCTGATCTCATCCTATAAATAATGTTGTGATCATGACCAAAACATAAGTTTATCCTTTGTGATTAGTTTAGTTTAGAGATACAGCGCGAAAACTGGCCCTTTGACCCACTGAGTCCACGCCGAGCAGTGATCCCCATACACTAGTACTCTTATGCACGAGGGACAATTTACAGTTTTACGCAGCCAATTAGCCTACAAACCTGCACGTCTTTGGAGTGTGGGAGGAAACTGGAGAACCCAGAGAACACCTATGCAGGTCACGGGGAGAACATGCAAACTCCACACAGACAGCACCGTGGTCAGGATTGAGCACAGGTCTCTGGCGCTGTAAAGCAGCGACTCTACTGCTTCACCACCATGTCACCCTATGACTGAAAATAGTAGGGTAAAGGTCTCCTACTTCTTCTTTAAACTAGTTCATTGGAATCTATTGCAAATATCTAGACATTGAGCCAACGTACTGTTTTTACGTTTGTGTTACATCAGCAGTGAGGAAGCGAAGAAGGTCTTGGTTTAATGCTATCCTCCCCTCCAGTAGAGGCTTGAAGTTTAATTTATTGCCACGGGTGTTGAGGTACAGTGAAAAGCTTTTGTTGTGTGCTAACCAGTCTGTGGAAAGACAATACACGATTACAATCGAGCCGTTCACAGTGTACGGATACATGATAAAGTAAATAATGGTTAGTGCAAGGTAAAGTCCAATTAAAGATAGTCCGAGGGTCTCCAATGAGGTAGATGGTAGCTCAGGACTGCTCACTAGTTGCTTATAGGATGGTTCAGTTGCTGGAATTTGAATAGTCTTTCCACTGACTGGTTAGCATGCAACAAAAATTGTTTTAACTGTACATTGGTACACCTGACAATAAACTAAACTATACTAAACTAAACTAAACAATGTTTAGATGGTTGATATTTAGTGTCACCTAGTGGTGGATTTACAAATTTGTAATAGACAAAAGCAGATCCTTTCATCATAACTGGGCAATTTTTGTTCAAACATAACCACGTCTACCGCCCTTGTTCATTGATAAAATTCCATTTTGATAACAAATGTCAACTGCGCAATTGTTGCTTTTTCATTCATTTAGCTTTAGGTGTTCTGCACATGGATTTCAAATGATTCATGCCAATCCCTGAGCCATAGTCATAACCATATGGCGCAGAAACAGGTCCTTCAGCCCAACATGCCCATGCCGACCGGGATGACCTATCTACGCTACCTGCCCATATTTGGCCCATATCCCTCTAAACTATTCCTATCCACGTACCTGCCCAAATGTCTTTTGAATGTTGATGGTGGGTGTATGAAACAAACTGTTGGAGGAGGTAGTTGAGGCAGACACTATCGCATCGCTTAACATACATTTAAAAAGGTACACGGATAGGACAGGTTTAGAGGGATATGGGTCAAACGCAGGCAGGTGGGGCTAGTGTAGACGGGGCATGTTGGTCGGAGTGGGCAAGTTGGGCCGAAGGGCCTGTTTCCACGCTGTATGACTCTATGACTCATACCTGCCTGAACTACCTTAGATGGCAGCTCGTTCCATACACCAACTACCCTATGTGTAAAAAAGTTGCCCCTCAGGTTCCTATTAAATTGTTCTCCTCTCACTTTGAACCAATGTCTGCTGGTTCTTGATTCCCCTACTCTGGGTAAAAGACTGTGCATTCACCTATCTGTTCCCCTCATGATTTTATACATCCCATCTGTTCAATGGTATACACTGGTCAGTGGTGTGATCAGGATGGAAAATGCAGGGAGGTGTAAGAAATAGTGGGTGTTCACGGTTACAGAAAAGAGAGTGAACATTTTAACATCGAAAATTGAACATTGAACATAAAACATAAAACGTAGAACAGTACAGTACAGGAACGGGCCCTTTGGCTAATTTCATCAGTCAGCATAGAAATGGTCGGCACCAAGTGCTGGAGTAACTCAGCAGGCCATGCAGCATTTCTGGAGAAAAAGGAGGGGTGACGTTTTGGGACAGGGCCCTAACATCACCCATCCTTTTTCTGCGTTTGTGTCTATCTTCGGTATATACCAGCATCTGCAGTTCCTTTCCACACAGTGAATAAATGGTTGCAGTGCATCCGATGGCTGCAATAAGTGCGTTGCACACTGGGTATATACTGACATGCTGACATCAATCCCACTCGAAGTACCCACATTAATTTGTTGACAGTTAATCGACATTGGAGAGTATTACTGCCATGATCTAACATGCATAAAACGGCTTTCATGTGAGATTTGCACATAAAAGAATGTACGCAAATTGGTTTAACTTCTAGAACATTTAAGTTACCTATTGCCACTTGACTTTAACATTTGCAAAATCATATTGCCAGGTCACCCTGTGGGAAAAAACTTGAGAAGTCAAGGCAATTCACGCTGGTTGTTTGCTCCGTTTGCTCGTGTTTCAGACAACATTCTGCCATCGCTTTGCCACAGCCAGTGCCACATCTGTGCCTCTGCCGAGATCATCCACAGTACATACCTCTCTGCTGCAAGCTAGTAGGTGTGCCATTGTCTGTACCTCTCCACAGTTACACTTGTCAGACTTCGAGAGGCCCCACTTTTTCAGGTTGCGTCCGCAACGTCCCATTCCAGTGCGGAGGCGGTTTAGGGCTTTCCAGGTAGTACAAGGAAGGTGGTGTCCTGGTGCCATCTGTTGTTTGGTTTTGGTGCCTGGTATGGTTGGCTCTAGTTCCATGAAGCTGTTTCCTGGCATGCTGGTGATTGTGCAAGGGATGGCGGGGATCTGTGTCCGCATTGAAGCGTTCTACTGTCTGTTGTCTATTGTCTACTGCAGCTATCTGATCATGTCTTCACGATGGTTCGTCGATGCCTGCCAGCTCGTATCGGTGTTCAACCTTTATTGGTTTCAGGCATCCTGTGGTTTTCCTGCAGGCAGTGTTCAATGCAGAGTCCACCTTGCATGCATGTTTAGAGCGGCTCCAGACAGGGTTTGCATATTCTGTCACTGAGAAACAGAGTGCCAGGGCTGCAGTGTGGGTTTTTGTTGGGTCGCTTCCAAATGAGCTGTTTGCCAATTTTTCGATGACATTGTTCCGGGTGTTGACCTTTGCCTTGGTTTTCTCAACATGTTGGTGATATGATGACGTGTGATCGAGGATCACACCTAGGTACTTTGGAGCCATGATCATATTGAATGGCGGTGCAGGCTCGAAGGGCCAAATGGCCTACTCCTGCACCTATTTTCTATCTTTCTATGTCTACCATGTTTCAACAGGACATCATTCCATTGCACCTGCAGTTGATGTTTCGCATCCCGGTTCTGGAGGTGGAAAGCTGCACTTTGCGTTTTTGTTGGGTTTGGGTGCAGGGAGTTCTGTTGGTAGTATGTCATCATATTCTGCAGAGCAGCCTCTAGTATGGTCTCAATCTGGCTAAAGTCTGAGGGTTGCGTTATGAATAAGTCATCGGCATACAGAAACTACCTCGTTTTCGGGGTGATGAGTTGGTCATTGGTGTATATATTGAACAACGTTGGGGCAAGGACATTTCTCTGTGGTAGACCATTCGTTTGGCGTCTTCAATGGCTGTTCTGACCGTTCAGGCATACGAAGAAGTTGCGGTTCTCCATCATTGTCATGATGAACTGGACATGATGAGAGTCCTGAAGTGTTTGTTGCAGTTTGGCTTTCATGGTACGGTGGTTTACAGTGTCATATGCTGCAGACAAGTCTACAAATACTGCACCTGTGATCAGCTTCATCTCAAAGCCATCTCGAAGATGACGCTGGCTGTTTGTTGAAGTGACTGCAATTGTCCTCCTCAAGTAGCTGAGATTAACGGCAGAATAGTCTGTTGGCACTGAGAAGGTTTCTCCGTAGTTTGTAATGAGGGTCATTCACTGACTGTGTACAATAGACCAGCCACCGCATCATGTTCCACAGTAAAGTGCCCATACACCGTACATCTTTACCACCTTAGTGAGTTCAAGCATCATATAGTTTAGAGACAGTTCAGAGATGCAGCGCGGAAACGGGCCCTTCGGTTCGCTGAGTCCGCGTCGACCAGCGATCCCCGCACACTAACATTATCCTCCGCACACTAGGGACAATTTACAATTTTAACAAGCCAATTAATCTACAAACCTGAACATCTTTAGAGTTTGAGGGGAAACTGGAGCTCCCAGCAAAAACCCACGCAGGTCACGGGGAGAATGTACAAACTCCGTACAGACCGCACCTGTAGTTAGGAACTGTAGTTCTTCCCGTTTTCTCCCACACTCCAAAGACGTACAGGTTTGGAGGCTAATTGGCTTCGGTAAAATTGTAAATTGTCCCTGGTGTGTAGGATAGTGTTCGTGTGCGGGGACCACTGATTGGTAAGGACTTGGTGGGCCGAAGAACTTGTTTCCATGCTGTATCACTAAACTAAAATGAACTATAACATCTGAAGAAGGGTCTTAACCTAAATCATCAACTTTCTATGTCAAGGTGTTAAGAAAGTTCTCCACCCAAAACGTCACCTTTCCATGTCTAAGTCCGAAGAAGGGCCTCAACCTGAAATATCACCTATCCATGTCAGGGGCTGAAGAAGGGTCCTGTCCCAAAATGTCACATATCAATGCCAAGGTCTGAAGAAGGATCCTGATCTGAAATATCGCCTATCCATGCCTAGGGTTGAAGAAGGGTCTCAAGATGTGTATGTCTGAATGGATGCTGCCTGACCCGCTGAGTTACTCTAACACACTGCGTTTTAACCAAGCTTCTGATCTTCACCATTTCCAACCGTAGCTAGGATTGAAGCAGTGAAAGGTGTTCTTTCACATTTGAGTGTGGGGACACTGCATTGATATGCACTGTATGTTTACTGGGATTTATTCTGAATAACAAAAGGATTTGGTGCTGAAACCTGGACAGAAATAATGAACATGAATAAGGATGAGGATTGTCAAGCTTGCAAGAAAATTAATGTTACAAAAATAAACTGTGATGTGGAATGCATGTAGCACTGAATAAAATGGATGTGGTCAATTGATTGAGTGGCACGGTGGCGCAGCAGTACAGTTGCTGTCTCACAGCATCAGAGACCCGCGTTCAATCCTTACTACGGCTGCTCTCTATACAGAGTTTGTTCTTCTTAATCAAAGACTTGTCCCATTCCTTCTTCTCCCTGTTCTCCCCTTTGCTATATCTATTGTACTTGAGTTTGACATGATTGCATTCATGTATGGTGTGTCTGATTGGATTGGATAACATTCAAAACCAAGCTTTATTCTGTGTCTCAGTACACGTGACAATAATGGACCTGAACATAACCCGAAACCACATACAAACTTCTGATTGTTACTTATTCTGAGCTGCAGAATAAAAGGATGGCCATTTTGAAAGGAGATGAAGTGGAGTTTCTTTAGTCTGAGGGCGGTGAATCTATGGAATTCATTGCCACAGACGGCTCTGGAGGCCAAGTCAATGGATATTTTTAAGGCGGAGATTCTTGATTGGTTCTGGTGTCAGGGATTACAGGGCGATGACAGAAGAATGGGTTTGAGAGGGAAACATAGACCAGCCACGATTGAATGGCGGAGTAGACTTAAAGTTATCGTGTAGACTTGAGGGGCCAAATGGCCTACTTCTGCTCCTATAAATTATGAACTAATGTAAGGAAAAGGGCTGGTGGCGGAAAAGGTAGGAAAAAAATATTTAGAAGTTAGCTTATTATTGTTACGTGTACCGAGGTACTGTGAAAAGCTTTTTGTTGGATGCTCACCAATCAGTGGATAAAACTATACATCATTACAATGAAGCTATAATGAATATTGTAGCTGATACTGGACAATGTTATTGGACAATAACATTCATGTTACTGGACAATAATATTGATACAGGGCAATAGGTATAACGTTCCACTAGCCCGGCGAGAGGGCCTGGGCATCGGGCCGCCCGGAGCGGCGACTGCGGGTGCCTGGAAGGCCTCGACCACGGGGAACAAATGGGAAGATCGGAGGGGAGGATGACTGGACTATGGTGCCTTCCTCACCTTGGTGCCATTTATGTTATGTTGTGTCATGGACTTCTGTGTTTGTGCTTTTTTTTAAATTCCATTTTATTTTTAATATGTTTTATTATTTATTATTATTTATTTATTTTTATGATACTGCCTGTAAGGGAAATTCATTTTGTGGTCTCTAACTGAGACAATGACAATAAATTGAATACACAATACAATACAACGTTTAGTGCAAGATAAAGTCCAGTGAATTCCGATTAAAGGTAGTTTGAAGCAATCTTCCATTAAGTCTGGCACAGCAGTTGCTGCCCTACAGCACCAGGGCTCCTGACAGCAGGTACTGTCTGTACAGCATTTGTAAGTTCTCCCACTGACCGCGTGGGTTTTGGCCGGGTGCTCCAGTTTCCTCACACACTCCAAAGAAGTGCACGCTTGTAGAATAATCAGCTACTGTAAGATTTGTCAATTGCTAGTGTACGTGGTGATTGCTGGTTGGCACAGACTGAATTGTCTGTTTCCAATTGCCAAGTATGTATGCATATAAAGGGATTTGCCTTGGTGCTTTGCTCGCAAGTAACAACACGATATACTGTACAGTAGGCAATTAAAAATAAAACATCATTTAAACATGTGAAGAATGAAATAAAATACCAGAGCAAAAGGAGGCCACAGACTTTTCTTTATTGAGTAGAGCTACTGCTCCTGGAAAAAAGCTGTTTTATGTTTAGCTGTGGCCAGGGTGAGAGGGGTCAGAGATGATCTTACCCGCTTGTAAATTTTGCCTGTGTCAGGATCTTTAGTTCCCTCTGCATCAGACATTCTGCTCTCCCTCTCTCTCTCTCTCTCTCTCTCTTTTTTTCCCTTTTCAAAAACTTTATGCAGCACAATCGCATGATACATCACATCAAAACACAACCAGAAGTTACAATGTATCAAATAATCATTATAGTACAAAAACTTTATACGATGTACATGGGAGAGAGACTGGGTGCCAGTTCTTCAACATGCGCAGTTCGCTCTTCTTGGGCAGCAAGACAATGACTGCCCTACGCCATGAGAGGGGCATCTCCCCAGTCACCAGGCTCTCCCCCAGAACTATCATGTAATCACCCCCTGGGATATCCCAGAAGGCTTTAACAAATTCTACCGCTAACCCATCCAGCCAAGGGGACTTGCTCCTCCTGAGCTGCTGCAGGGCACGAGTCAGCTCCTCCAGTGATAAGGGGTCATCAAGAAGATCGGACACCTCCCTATCTACAGTCGGTAGACCCTCCCACAGGGCCCTCCTCGCTTCCTCGCTGATGGACCGGACTGAAGCACTGATCCTCTCCAGATCTGTGACAGAGGAGCCATCATCCGCGAGCTGCTCTACGAACTGTTTGTGGGCTCCCCGCCCCTTCTCCAGAGAGAAAAAGAAAGATGAAGCTCGGTCCAGACATCTGGACGCGCGACCTCACGTAAGCGCCTCGAGACCACTCAAGCAGCAGGTACCTCAAAGACGCCAAATCTTTCCTACCCTCAATCTCCCTCTCTCCCTCTCCCCTCTCCCTCTCCCTCTCCCCTCCCTCTCCCTCTCCTCTCCCTCTCCCTCTCCCTCTCCCTCTCCCTCTCCCTCTCCCTCTCCCTCTCCCCCTCCCCCTCCCCCTCCCCCTCCCCCCCCCTCCCCCCTCCCCCTCCTCTCTCTCATTCTCTATCTCTCTCCCTCTCCCTCTCTTTCCCTCCTCCCCTCCCCTCCCCCCCCCCCCTCCCCCTCTTCTCCTCCACTCTATCTCTCTCTCACTCTCTCCCTCTCTCCTCCCTCTCCCCTCTCTCTCTCTCCCCTCTCTCCCTCTCCCTCTCTCTCTCCCTCTATCTCTCCCTCTCCTTCTCCCTCTATCTCTCTCCCTCTCTTACTCTCCCCCTCTCACTCTCCCTCTCCCTCAGACACCTTCTCTGCTCACCACCTGCATTGCAGTGTGCAGCCTCTGGAACTCTGGTCACCACCTCGGAAATGTCATCTGGCTCCTCTGAATCAGTAGCTCTTGCTGGATTTTGGCCTACCTCGTTTTGTGTGTCCCTGGACCTGTACTTTTTGGCGCTCGATACATTTTTCTTGTAGATAACACCTTCTGGAGACATGACTGTCACCATGCTGCCGCTCCTCGATACAACATTGTATGGCTGGCAATGATAAGGAGTGTCTATCTTACCGCCATTATCTCGCCTCACAAGCACATCATCCCCAGGAATTATTTCAGAGTGCCTGGCTCCTTGTTTCAAGTCGGAATACCATTTTGCCTCACCTTTCTTTTCAGCATCATCACAGTCTCTCAGCTCCGGGTCTTCCATGATCTCTCACACTTCTGGTATTTTAGTGCAAATTTTCCTTACAAACAAAGACTTTTCCCTGTCATTGAGTGAGAGATCGCCCGATATACCACTACTTATGCTAACAGTGCCTCCTTCCAGTTTTTCCCTTCGGCGATTCATATCCTCTTCTCTATGGACTGGTTTTGTCTCTCTACTTCTCCGTTAGCATGTGGCCATTTCGGAGTCACCTTGTAATGATGCATGCCTGTGATTCCCATGTATTCAGCAAACGTCTCGGAAACAAACTGTGGTCCATTGTCGGAATACAATATAACAGGCAACCCTTGTCTGGCGAAGATCTCTGCTAGTGCCTGTACAGTCTTTTCTGCTGGAGTTGACTTCATCACTGCATACTCATAGTACCTACGATAGTAGTCTACCACTACCATTATTGATTCATCTATTGGAAGTGGTCCAAGAAAGTCAACAGCTATGTTAACCCATGGTCCTGTTGGCAACGTTGTACTTCTAATTGGTTCTGGTAGGTTGCTCCTGTTTGTGATTTGGCATCCGTGACATGTCTTGACAAATTTTTCTCACAACCTGGCCACCGCACTCCGCAAATTGTGTTTAGTACCGATGCTGCCTAAATGTCCTTCATGAGCTAATGACACGATCCTTGGTCATAGTGCCTGTGGGATCACCAATCTGCTACCACTCAGCACACATTGACCAATTACACAAAATTCATTTTTTATGCGAACATATGCTTTGTAAGGGCCTTGATCCCATTGCCCACTGTGAATACACTCTCTGAGTTTAGGATCATGTTCTGATTTCCTTTCAACCTCCTTCGTTGTCACGGCTCCTGGTGTTGAATGAATTGTGACGAATCACACAAAGTTCTCTGCATCCATCTGTAGCGTGGATGTTGCTCCCAGCTGTTCATCCTTCAACAGTCTCGACAGCGGGTCCGCGATGTTTGCTTTCCCAGCAATGTGGACTACTTTGTACTTGTACTGTTGGAGTCTCAGCACCCAACGTTCTATTCTGCCACATGGCTGAGACCTTGTCAAATAGATCACATCCTGCGGCTTGTGATCTGTAATAAGTTCAAATTCAAAGCCGTACAAGTATGCATGGAACCTTTCACAGGCCCACACTAGTCCCAGTGCTTCTTTCTATGTTTGAGAATGCCTTCTCTCCACGCTGGTTAACAATCGACTGGCATATGCTATGATTCTGGGCCCATCTGCATGTGTCTGTACCAGCACTGCTCCTAAGCCGACTGCTCCATAGCATCTGCTATGACTTTTGTTGGTACAGCTGGATCTTAATATCCAAGGGTTCCTGCACTCATTAGAGTCTGTTTCAGTGATTTGAATGCCTGTGTCTGTTCACTACCAAACTGGAACAGTACGTCTTTCCTGGTCAACTTTCAGTCAGTGCAGCAAAATTTGGAATAAATTTTGCACAATAATTGACCAGTCCGAGAAAACTCATCTCGGTTGCATTCTGATGTTCATGTGCATCTGTAACAGCTTTCACTTTAGCTTTGGCTGGGTTCAGCCCTTCACTTGTGAGTCTGTGTCCCATGAAATCCATCTCAGAGACGCCAAACTAGCACTTGTCTTCATTCACAGTGAGACCTGCTTCTTGAAGTTTAGTCAACACTAGCTTCAACCTCCTGTCATGCTCTTCACGAATTGATGCATGGACGATGATGTCATCTGATATGTTTGCTGCTCATGGTACACCTTGAATCACTCTGTGGATTTCGTACTGATAGATCTCGGGAGCAGCATTGATTCCAAACATCAGTTTTTTGTATTGGTACAATCCGCAGTGAGTGACGAATGTTGTCACCTCTCTTGACTCTGGATGTAATTCCAACTGATGATATCCCCACTTGAGATCAATTTTGGAAAACACTTTACTGGTTGATAACTCTTGTAGCACCTCATCAACCGTAGGAATTGGGTGTTTTTCTCTGATTATTGCCTCATTGGCTCTCCTCATGTCAATGCACAGTCTAATGTCATCATTGGGTTTGGCACAATCACAATGGACTCACTCATGGTGTCGAACGTTCAACTGGTTCAATAATGTCCTGATCAATCATCTCCTTGATTTTAGTTTCTACTTTTCCACAAAGTCCAAATGGCATTCTCCGCACCGGTTGAACTATCAGCTTGACATTTTCATCAGTGGCTAACTTCACTTGCCGGCCTTTCAATTTTCCAACCCCTTGGAATACTGAATGAAATTCCTGCCTCGTGTCATCATATGACAGCACTGAATTGACATGCACTCCAATGTGAAGCACTCCCAGCTCTTGAGCTGTATTTCTAATTAGCAGAGGTTCTCCCTTCTCCTTTATCGCCATGAATTCTGCTTCAGTTTCTCTATCTGTGACCTACTTTAGATATTAAACTTTATTTATCCATTAGGAACTTTGGTTTCTGCAGCCATACAACAAAAAGAAACAATTTTACAAGACACACAACCAACTCAATTCACACAGAAATACATCACAGTGAATCTCCTCCTCACTGTGATGGAAGGCAAAGTCTTGTCTCTCCCTTGCTCTCCTTCCACTCCCGATGTTAAAGCCCCTGGCGGGCGATGGTAAGTCCCGCGACCATTAAGGCCGCGCCGGCGATGTAAGGCCCTGCTCCGAGTCTTAATGTTGGAGCCCCTAGCGGGCGATGGCAAGTCCCGCGGCCGTTAAAGCTGCGCCGGGTGATGTCAGAGCCCACTCCGGGTCGTTTTCAGCCCCGCAACTTGGGCGGGAGAAGCTGCTGCCATGGGGGCTCTGGAAAGCGGTCTCCACGGACCCACGAGCTCCTGATGTCACCGTCCACAGGCCTGTAACTGGAACCTCTGAAGCTCCGAAGTCTGGTCGCAGCTGCACGCCACCACAGCTTCCCACACTCCGTGGCTGATCAGCCCCACGATGGTAAGTCCACAGGCTCCGCGACTGGAGCCCCCAGGTCGTTCCCGCTGGAGGTGCTCCACGGTGCTAGGCCACAACGACAATGGAGACCTGACAGGGAAAAGGTTAGGTCTCCCGTGCAGGGAAGAGATTTAAAAGTCCCCCCCCCCCCCCCCCACATATACACAGCCAAAACAATATAAAAACCACAGCAAACTACACATTGAACTGGACAAAAATAAATAAAATGGACAGATGGACTGCAGGGGCCACTGCCACGAGGTGTTGCCTAGACATTTGGCCATGAAAGATCCAATGGTCTGCAATGATGTCTGCAGTATATGGATATAACTACCTACTAAACCTCCTTGACATGCACTTAATTTTCTGCTGTTTCAAGCATTCCCAAAATGATCTGTCAAGTACGTTGCTGTCACTACCAGAATCTACAATCTCTGGCACTGTAGCACCTCTGATGGTCACTACAACTTTCCCGTGATGGCTCTCATTCAATGCAAACTGATAATTTTACTTCGGAGTCACGTGAGTGACTTCGTGAAGAACCCCGCTTCCACGCATGCGTGTCATATCGCTACACGCATTGCAACGAGTCACACAGGGGGGAACGGCGTTCCCCAAGCGGGAGAATTTGAAAGTCGGGAACAGCAGGTAAGAGACTCTGCGTTTTCCCTCTTTTACTACTTACTTTTAGGTGGCTGCGGAAAGCCGGCGGGGAGACCCGTGGAGGGCGAGCAGCCGGCAGCAGCAACAGCACGAGTTCCCTGGAGGGGAACAACCTGAGCCCGACTTTGCTCCCGCACCGGCAAAATTCACCTCTCGGCCGGGCGGGAAGCAAAGTAAAGAGGTCCGTATGCCAGTCTCAAGCGAGACTGGTTTGGGAGCAGTCGGTAGCAGCCAGCACAGAGGCTGCGGGACAGACAGCACGGACCAGCGGTACCGGGGCTCGAAACGCTCAGCGAGTGCAGCGGCACTTATGGAGTCGGAACGGGACGTCCGGGCTGAAAACCTTCTTCACAAGGTAAGGGCCAGGGGATCTATAGGAACAGCCGGGGTTACCGGCTGCGGAACTGCCGCGAAGGACCAGGCCCGTGAACACCGGGGTTTGGTCCGAGCGGCTCCAACCCGCAACGGAGGGAACGACGGTCACCAGCGGGAGAAGGAAAGTCGGGAACAGCAGGTAAGAGACCCTGCGTTTCCTTCAACTTACCTTCTAGGTGCAGACATGGACCGGGTCCATGTAAGCTGCAGAAGGCCGGCGGGAGAACCGCGGAGGAGCGACAGCAGCAGCAGCAGCAGCGGCAGTCGGCAGCAGCAGTGGCAGTGGCAGCCGGCAGCTGCAGGAGTTGCGGGCAGCTGCAGGAGTTGCGGGCAGCTGCAGGAGTTGCGGGCAGCTGCAGGAGTACGGGCAGCAGCAGTGACTCTGACAGCTGCAGGAGCGCAGGTTGCGGCAGGAGCTGGCAACGGCAGGAGCTGTAACGGCAGGAGCTGGCAACGGCAGGAGCAGCATGGGCACATCGATTCCCGGAGGAGGAAAACACCTGTGCCCAACTTCGCTCCAGCACGGTGAGAAAATTCATTTTCAGCAGCAAAGGACTTGGCAGTTGACTGGCTGCAATCTACTACAAGGGACCAGTATGTGAGTGACCAGGTGTAGTATCTGTTCTTATCAGTTTAATATCTGATACGTCCCTTATCTAGGGACCATATATTAAATAAAATCTATAATAGCTGTTATCATCAGTTTTAATGTCTTATATGTTCCTTAGCTAAGGACCATATAAGTAGGAGTGCCCAGAATTGAGGGCATTAGAGTGGGGTTGACCGGCTGCAACGACCGCAAGGGACCAGTACCGTCAGTACGGGGGTGGGTCCCACGGGTCTAAGATAAAGGAGCAGCCAGGAGCGCTGAGAGCGTTGGAGCCGGGTTAAAGGAATAGATGGAATCAGCTGTGCCAGTTATCCTCCACACCGGCCATATCCACTCCACGGAAGGAAGGACAAGCTGGAGAAGGAGGACCGTGGAACAGGGGGCAGCCAGCAGCAGCCAGCGGCACTTGGATCAACCGTAGTGGGATCAGCGGTGCCCGATGTCGGCCCCGCACCGGCCAGCTCCATGCGGCCGAGCGGTAGGCTAGACACAAATCAAACAAGGTAGTGGACTGAGAAGGGTCCGACTTTGCATAAAACCGCCGGCAACCAGTGCCCGAGAGGGCTGGAGCGGGAAGAAGCGGTGTATGGAGCCTTGCTCCAACGTGATAACCCACAGCAGTACCTCTTTGAGGGCTGCACAATGCTTCTACCCCATCAGAGGGGAGCACTGTGGGTCAGTTCTGGGTTGACTTGCAAGAGGGGTCCGCAGAACAAAAGACAAGTGGGCAGCAGTTAAGCCCCACATGGGTACCCCGTGCGGGACCCTAGAGATCTCTAACTCTATAAAAAAGAGTAGGCAGGACCCTGATGGGCCAGAGCCTGGTAATACAGCATCCCATGATCCTAACACAGCAGGGACTCTGCTGGACATGGTGGCTGATTACTTTAACCAAGTCAAACATGGGTAGACTTGGATCCAGGATGGCAATAGTATTACTATATGTCTGGCCACAAACGCCAACAGGGAAAAAATTTACAGACACTGGCCAGACATCTGCCACCTGGCAACGGTGAGGCATTACGGGTGCCCAGTGTAAACCAATGCATTTGGCAGCATATGGGGACGAACATCAGGAACCAGGACCTCAAGATCCAGAGAACCTTAAAGGGATTGACGGAAGGCATCATAGAATACACTCGCACCCTGGACTAAATGTAGGTAACCAAAGACCATCTAGACGCACTAGCTCTGTTTAGTAATATGCAATATGATCTGAACTACACATGGAAGGCGGCCATTCAGCCAGCACTGGGACCCCAAAAAATGCTACCATTTGCAAACAAAGAACCGTGAGTGGACAAAGCCAAGACACTGGGGCTCATCAAGGCCAGCGCAAGGGCCTATTTTGGAGCATGATACCGGCCACAGGCAACGCCATAAATAATGTGGCTCATACCAGTGGCAGTGCTAGAAATCAATAACCCGCAGGATCCTTTTTTAGGGTATGGCCATGGCGGCCACCCTGGAAGATGCGGGAACCTCAACCTCCCACACAACCCCGAACAAGAGATATCAAACCAGAACCTCCTTTGTCAAATAAACCAAGGAAATAACACAACCACCGGTAACCATGGAGGTAGGTGGGTGGGGTTTTCTTCTGTTCAAAATAGGGACCTATGATGGTAGGGGAGGTTACAACACTACAGTTATGTATGGTATATAATCACTACAGATTCATATAATCTCAGCAGTATTCAGGGTTATCTGATAAGATTTACTCATTCCAATAACCACAGTACAACATACACCAGAAGGGCATTTTGTCCTTACATAAACCAAACAATCTAAAACCCACATGGTCTACAAAAATTGTACACAAAAGATGTGATTGAGCATACTTTTCATGGAACATTAGAATTGTATCAAACATATTTATTAAAAATAAATAGAGTAGGGTTGCAGGATTATCATTGATTTTAACCCTAAACACATTTGTTCTAGATATTCATTTTAAGATGGATACTCTTTTTTCTTGATAAGACTTGGTGTCAGCTGCGGGTTTTCTATATGGCAGGCATTGACTCAAAAGAGGAACTTTGGCAATAGAGCTTACAATAGGGGCAATCATTAGCTCCAATATTATTTACTAAAATTCTAAAACCAGCTTGGCATTGTTATGTAACAAAGCCATAGGGTGATGTTTTTCCCCTGTTCGGCCCCATCAATGGGGTACTAGGGATAATTCAACTACACTCGACATCTGGAATTCTCAGAGTTCCGACTGACCTTCTAAATCATGGTATTCGGTCATACAGGGGATGGTTTAGAACCATGTTCCCTATTGAACATAGCCAAAAAATTATTAATTTTCCAGTGACTGGAGGCTGTCATCCATGCCATAAGACTATGGATTATGGATTTATAGAGGCTAAAGACCCACTGCACGGCATTGGGCTGTCAGACAGGACGATGAATCTCATCTCATCTGCACTAAGACTGTCAACATGGAAGCAGTACCTTTGGACATCAAGAAATGGGGCATATACTGCTTGGACAACAACCTCGACCAACAGGCCAAGAACATTCTGGCCGTATTGGAATTTTAACAAGCCTCCATTATGATAATCGATGGAGCTACAGTGCCATCAATAGTGCCACAAGTGCACTCTCCAATTACCTATCACAAGGAACGGAGCGGCACGCGGTGGGAACGCACCCCTGGTAAGAAAACCAGGTACTCCGAAATCTGGGACGTGGGTGTCGTTTCTCAACATGCTGAGGAGCTTGTAGCTCATAACAGCGTTGTCACTTCAGTAACAGACCAGGAAGATGGTTATGCTCATGGTGTTATTTACCGCACAACAAGTCCAGCCATTAAGCAAACTGAGCCTGGACTCCCTGATCATCTCACCGAGAAACTGGTGTTGTCATACAGGATTTAATAAAAGAAAACAGATCGGGTTTCCTCAGGTCAAGTGTTTGAATTTATGGTACACCCATATGGCAAACGACGGTGTATAGCAAGACACATCTAACAATATATGGAATATACTAAGAACATTCGAGGTCAGAAAATTGAGTTGTTTATCTCTTAAAAGAAACCGCATGAAAGGGTCACGACTCAAACTATATTAGGTGGCTCAAATAGGTCCTAAAAATGACACTAATGTTTTAACTCTCATTCCACCAGGGCTGCAGCAACATCCGCAGCAAAAATTTGTACAGGTACCCACAGACCAAATCCTCAGAATGGCAGGATGGTCATTCAAAAAGGGTTTTTCCACAGGTTTTTTATAATAAACCAGTTAAATTTTGGAGCCATCATTTGTATTAAGAAGACATTTTATGTCCAACAAAATAATTGCCCGAAAGGTTACAGGGCTATGATTCTCAAATTAAAAAAAAAAAAAATGTTATATAATTTTTTTTTTCATTATACCACACAACTCTTTGTATAATTGTGTTTTAAAATTACTAATGATGCTCTCTCCCAATACCCAAGGCAGTTGTGAAGCATGGACTCGTTCCACGGCATGAGGTCACAGAGCTTTGAAATCTTCACGAAGTCACTCACGTGACTCCGAAGTAAAATAGTAAGATTAAACGAGAACTTACCAGTTTGAAGTTTGATCTGTATTTTATGAGGAGTTACGATGAGGGATTTCGTGCCCTCCGCTCCCACCCTCTTATGATCATATCAAAAACTGGTATCTCTTTGATAATCTTACTATGTTAGATCATTATAGGTTCCTGTGACCTCACACCGCTGCTTTGAAGAATGACACGCATGCGTGGAAGCGGGGTTCTTCACGAAATCCCTCATCGTAACTCCTCATAAAATACAGATCAAACTTCAAACTGGTAAGTTCTCGTTTAATCTTACTATTCTTTTTAACAGCATGCTCAGCAGCTTCATCACTATCTTCATCACTACCGAAATCACCTTCTACGTGACGGACATGACCCTTCTTTTTCTGCCAAGGTCTGTCTTTCTTTTCACTGGACATCCCTTTCTTTTGTAATCCCTCACCCTGAGCACAGGATCGCCCCAGGGTTGCGTCCTCAGCCCCCTATTGTACTCCCTGTACACACATGACTGTGTGACTAGGTTCAGCTCCAACTCAATAATTAAGTTTGCTGATGACACTGTGGTGATGGGCCTGATCTCAGACAATGACGAGAAGGCCTACCGGGAGGAGGTGGCTGATCTAGCACTCTGGTGCCAGGATAACAGCCTCCTCTTGAACATCAAAAAAACGAAAGAGCTGATCATGGACTTTAGGAGGGCATATCATCCGAGGACGTACACTCCATTGAGGATAAATGGGGATCCTGTGGATAGGGTGAACTGTTTTAAATATCTGGGAGTCCACATCTCCAAGGATATGACATGGGCATCACACGCATCAGCACTCGTGAGTAAGGCAAGGCAGCGCCTTTACCACCTCAGGCAATTGAGGAAATTCAGAGTGTCTCCGAGGATCCTCCAGTGCTTCTACGCAGCGGTGGTGGAAAGCATCTTGTCCGGAAATATTACCATCTGGTTTGGGAATTGCTCTGCCAAGGACAAGAAGGCTCTGCAGAGAGTAGTGCGTTCGGCCCAACGAACTATGGGAACTTCACTCGCCCCGCTGCAGGAACTATACAACAGGAGGTGCAACTCCAGAGCAAATAAAATCATGGGAGACCCCTTCCACCCCTGCAACGGACTGTTCCAGCTGCTACGGTCAGGCAAACGCCTCAGTTGCCATGCGGTGAGAACGGAGAGGTTGAGAAGGAGTTTCTTCCCAGAGGCCATTCGGACTGTAAACACCTTTCTCACCAGGGACTAACTCTACTGAACGTTTTTCCTTCCATTATTTATTATGTAAAAGAATATGTGTGTTATGATTGTGTTTATAATTTGTTTGGTTGTTTGGTTGTTTGTCTTTTGCACAAAAGTCCGCGAGCATTGCTACTTTCATTTCACTGCACATCTCGTATGTGCATGTGACAAATAAACTTGACTTGACTTGACTTGACACTTGTCTTGTTCCTGGTCTTTTACATTTCTTTGCAAAATTATCTTTATCTCCACATTTCCTACATGTTCTACCTTTTGCTGGACACCATGCATCTTTCCCTATGTGACCCTTGTTGCCACACATGTAACACTTGATCTCACGATCAGGCATACTTCTACCGTAGGACACCCAGTTAACTTGCCCAGTCATGGAATCTTTCAGTTTCATGCTGTAAAATTGTCCAACGGCTTCCAGTGCTGCTGCAATCAACAAAGCATCATTAAGGTTTAACTCACCCCCTTTTTCTATCAGCCTTCTTCTGAGCTTGTCTGACCTGCAATGCTGGACAACCTGATCCAATATATGGTTCTCCACATCAGCAGCCACATATTTGCTACCTACAGACATCTGTCTGAGTCTCGTCACAAATTGAACAACAGTCTCACCCTCTTCCTGCATTGTTTTACAAAATAAATGGCGTTGAAGTGTAGCATTCGGCACCACCACATAATGACTGTTCAAAGCATCAATGGCTTTCTTATAGTCTTCCTTCATTCAAGTATCAGGGAGTGTTTTAAAAATTTCTCGAACTGCTGGCCCCGCGGTGGAATAAAGCAATGCTCTGCTCTGCGCTGCGCCTTCTGCCCCAGCTTACTCTCCTCATGAAAGAGCCCTCGACTGTCGGCATAAGTTTCAAATTCCTCCGGCCAAGCATTCCACTTCACGCTTACGGTACTCGCATCATCCGTCGGATCGAAGTGTTGAACTCCGCGAAGTGCTAAGAAATCAGCTCCAAATTAAAAAAAATCTTTCCAGTTCGTAGTCACGGATTCAGAATCCAAAATAACTAAAATATCCGAAATATCCTCGTCGCCAATGTCTCATCTTGGCCTCAGATGTGGAATAATAATGGTACTGACACAATATTTACAGGTTACATTCCTTGATCGTCGTATTTATTATCTCAATCAGCCATGGCCTCCTGCCTAGGCTTACACAGTGCACATGCGATCTGACCTCCAGGTCAGCTGATACAAAGGTCAAGATATTTGCATATCGTCATCATGACTCATCGTCATGACAGCGATCACCATCAGTAATAGAGGAATTTTAATTCAGCATTAGGCAGGTATTAGTGAACTTTCATATATTAGAAGAGGCCCTATAGGGAGAGATTTAACATTCAGATAGTAACTGGTCTTGTAACTATCCTGATTCAATTGTGGCTTTTCCCACTGGGCCCATTATGCTCCATAAATTTTGTATGACATAGATGGGGTCGATTGAGTGTCTGCTTGCTCTCAAATGCCATCCCGTCAGTCAGGTATTTCCCTGTAACCTATTCTCTCTCACATCAAGCTATCAAGCTATCAAGCCTTTCCCAATGATATTCCAACCTCTCACCTACACACTCGGGGCAGTTGTGCAGAGACCAATTAGCCCACAAACCCACACGTATTTGGGATTTGGGAGGAAAAAGGAGCGCTTGGAGGAAACCCACGTGGTCACAGGGAGAAGGTACAAACTCCACACGGGCAGTACATGAGGTCAGGATGGAACCTGGGTCTCTAGCGCTGTGAGGCAGTGACTTTTATAGCTGTGCCACATTGGTATCCTCAAATGTCTGCCTACATTCCAATAATTAACTCACAAAATGCTACAGTATTTGTGTTACTCTCGTTGGATTCTTCCCCATTACATCTGCCTCAAGAAGGCAGCCTAACATCATCCAATATCCACTCGGCAAGGTTCTCATACAGTGGGGAAACAGGCTCTTCCACGTACCTGTCCAAATGTCACAAATGTTATGATACAGGTGCACAACCTTTTATCCGAAGATCCAAATAACGAAAACCTCCGAATAGCGGACATTTTTATCTGTTTTGTAGTAATTGCCTACTATGTTCTGTGTGCTGAAGCTAAGCAAGAATTTCATTGTCCTATACAGGGACTCATGACAATAAACTCACTTGAACTTGAACTTGAAATTTTTTAAATAGAGCATGGTGGGTGCCTGGAACGTGCTGCCAGCTGTGGTGGTGGAGGCAGATATGATAGTGGCGTTAAAAAAAAACTTTGATAGACACATGGATATGCAAGGAATGCAGGGATATGGATGGTGTGCTGGAGAATAGTCATGGTCTTGGCATCATATTCAACACAGACATAGTGGTCTGAAGGGCACATTCTTGTGTTGTACTGTTCTATGTTCTAACTCCCTCGTCTCAAAACTAATTCTCTAGAGTAACAAATAGTGTTGGGTTTTCTCATTTTTTAGCCTTGTTAAGAGTGTGTGTTTCACTTTTGAAGTTTTGAGCATTTGATTCCTGAAATCCTTTTATTCCACAAGCTCATTTGGATTATTATTTCCCGAGCAGTCCTTGATCTCCGATTCCATCAGACCTCAAAGAAGGATGAATCAAATGAGATCAGTTAAAATATATAGTAACAGCAAAATAAGATGTATTTAAAGGGTTGATTAAAACTCCATATATAATTTGCGGACCAGAGGTGGTAAAAAAAAGGAAAAGGGCTGGTGGCAGAAGATGTAGGAAGAAAACTTATTAAGAATTAATTTTATTATTGTTACGTGTACTGAGGTACTGTGAAAAGCTTTTTGTTGCATGCTAACCAATCAGTGGATAAAACTATACATGATTACAATGAAGCCATCCACATTGTACAGATACAAAACAAGGGGTATAACGTTTCATGCGAGAGAAAGTCCAGTGAAGTCCGATTTAAGATAGTTTGAAGCAATCTTCCATTAAGAGTGGCACAGTGGCACTGTGGCACAGTGGCACAGCAGTAGAGTTGCTGCCCTACAGCACCAGGGCTCCTGACTACAGGTACTGTCTGTACAGTGTTTGTAAGTTCGCCCTGTAACCAGGTGGGTTTTGTCCGGGTGCTCCGGTTTCCTCCCACACTCCAAAGAAGTGCATGCATGGAGGTTAATTGGCTGTAAGAATTGTCAATTGTCCCTAGTGTATAGGATAGTGCTAGTGTACGGGGTGATTGCTGGTCGGCGCGGACTCGGTCGGCTGAATGGTCTGTTTCCCCGCTTTATCTCTAAAGTCTAGAGTCTAAAGTAAATTGAAATTCTAATCAGCAAAACAGTTATAAGACTGTGAAAAAGATTGATGTCAGCCAGTTAAGATGGAATATGAGTCAAAATGAGATGGAAAGCATTTCCTCCCAGTGCAGGCCAGGAGACATGTTGGTAATCTGTCCCCTGTGTTTTATGATGATGTTCGACACATTCCCATCAATGATTTGGAGAAGGGGCTATGCAAATGTTAAACCATTTGCTTTCCCTGCACATTATTGAAGGGCTCAGGAGCACACTAATAGAAATGATTGGCGTGACTATTAAACATTGACCCGTGAATAATCACCCTCCGCTCAGTCGCTGGATGGGGTCAGGCCTATCATGAGCAATGTACTCGTTTCATTAAAGGAACGATGGTAAGTTCCCGAAGCTCTTTTAATGCCCCTGAATTAATTCAAACACAGAGCAGGGATTTTAGAGTTTAGAGTTTAGAGATACAGCATGGAAACAGGCTCTTCTCCCCACTGAGTCCGTGTTAACCAACGGTCATCCCGTACACTAGTTCTACGTTATCCCACCTTCATATCCTACACTCTAGGGACAATTTATAGAAGCCAATTAACCTGCAAACCAACACATAAATGTAAATGGATGCATATATTAAAGGTTCCTATTGTTATTGCAATTGCAAGGGTAAAAGGCGGCACCCCAAACATTGTGACTGACAGGTTTGATTGGTGTGAGATGGAGTTCTCCAAAGATGTGCTGGTTTGTAGGTTAATTGGCTTCTGTAAAATTGTAAATTGCACCTTGTGTATGTAGGATAGTGTTAGTATACAGGGTGATTGTTGGTCAACACGGACTCGGTGGGCCGAAGAGCCTTTTTCCGCACTGAAAGATCTCTAAAAAATAAAGATTTGGAATCCAGGAACGCAAAAGGATCGTCAAAATCTACATCAACCTTTTGGAGCATAGAGGATCAGAATCTGCTGGATACAGGCATTTAACATCATAACCTGCTGTTCAATTTGTGTCGCAACTCTTCAGCTTCGAGGTATTTGTATTGGCTTATTATGCATGCCAAAATATATTAAAAGGCTTTGTGCAGGAAAGACTGCAGATGCTGGTTTATTTTCCGATGACAGACACAAAAAGCCGGATTAACTCAGCGGGACAGGCAGCATCTCAGGAGAGAAGGAATGGGTGGCGTTTCGGGTCGAGACCCTTCTTTAGACTAATGTCAGGGGAGTGGGCGGTACAGAGATAGAATGTAGTCGGAGACAGTAAGACTGTTCGGAGAACTGGGAAGGGGGAGGGGATGGAGAGAGAGGGAAAGCAAGGGCTGTTTCCCATGACTTTCAGTCTGAAGAAGGGTCTTGACCCGAAATGTCACCCATTCCTCTATTAAAATGCTTTGTTTTGCATTATATGACCATAAAACAGAGGAGCAGAATTAGGGCATTCAGCCCATCGTGCCTACTTTGCCATTCAGTCATGGCTGAGCTATCATCATTCCCTGCCTTCTCCCCATAACCTTTGACGCCTTTACTAATCATGAACCTGTCAATCTCCGATTTAAAAATACCCAATGACTTGGCCTCCACAGCCTTCTGTGGCAATAAATTCCACTAATTCATCACCCTCTGGCTAAAGACATTCCTCCTCATCTCCTTTTCTAAAGGTGTGTCCTCTTATTTGGATGCTATGCCCTCTGGTCCTGCACTGCCCCACGAGTGGAAACATCATCGTTCCCGAGGCAGATCAAGCAAGACACGATTGCAATTATATCGAACATGAGTGTAACTAGTAATACAAAAGGAATGGAAAAAGAGTGCAGCAGATGTATTGAGTATAGAACTTGGGAGATCATGTTGCAGTTATATAAGACGCTGGTGAGGCCACATCTAGCGTATTGTGTTCAGTTTTGGTCACCATATTATAGGAAAGATGATGTCAAGCTGGAAATGGTGCAGAGAAGATTTAGATGGATGTTGTCAGGACTCGAGGGTCTGAGTTTTCAGGAGAGGTTGAACGGGCTAGGACTCTATTCCATGAAGTGCAGGAGGGTGAGGGGTGATCTAACAGAGGTGTACCAAAGTCGTGAGAGGAATAGATTGTGTAAGTTATTGGGGCAAATCCTCCAAAATTATGGAAGAACTCGGATAAGGACATGGACATTTTAAAAAGACAGATGCTGGCGGCAAAGGAAAAAAAACAATCCACAAAGAAAGAATCAGTTTCAAGGTTCAAACCTGGCTGGCCTGTGGACTTGGGCATCACACAACTTTGCGAATGGTGTGGGCAGGAAAGGCTGAGACGGAGATAACGAGATTATCTTGGAAACACAAAGCAAGGTACCAAGCCTCAGCAGACGGTGGTAAACAGGCCAGCAGCAAGCACAATCACCATCGTGGATGACCCATCCATCGGGACAATGGGAGCCCATCCAGGCGATGGGATAACGATCAGGCTGAGGGATCATGACATCAGCAAACCCCTTATCATCGGAAGCCTATTGTTCATGCCAGATTGAAACTGGGAATCATCAAAAGAACCCTTTTATCCAGAGGACCACCTGGGGGTTTCAAAGGAAACTCAGGTATAAAAAGCCGGAGTCAAGCCAGAACTCGCTCTCTTTCTGCTCTGCTGGACGGCTCGTGACCCTGCATCAATCTAGCTGTAAGTATCCCAGTGACCTGGTGAAATTCCCGAAATAGGATAGAGGTTGAGAGAAGAAGGGGAAAGGGGGAGTGTACTTGCAAGTAAAATTGTGTAAAGTAAGTTTTATGACGTGCCCGATAGTTTTCCTTCCATAGTCTTAGTTTAAAGCATAAGTTTAGCCATGTATTATGTAGTGTTGGTGAGATTCGATTTCTCATTGTTTAATAAAGCCTGTAAATTTTAGACTTGCTTTGAGTCCATCTTGGTTTCTGTTTTCTCTCATCAGCACTCTCTGTCAATTCAACCTTTTATCATATCCCACCATAATTCCGAGGTCTAGAACCTAGGGGGATCCCTTTTGTTGTATTCTCTCTCTTGGAAACTGCTCGAGTGGAGTGGTGGCTGTTTGACCCTCCGACAAGGGAGAGAATAACTCGGGCAGTTGGGCCCGAAGTGGAGTAAAGGGAAACGAAACCCCTGCAATTGGGTGGACGCATAGAGTCTCTTGCCCAGAGTAGGGGAATCGAGAACCAGAGAGCATAGGTTTAAGGTGAAGAGGGAAGGTTTTATAGGAATCTGAGGGGTAACTTTTTCATGCAAAGGGTTGTGGATATATGGAACGAGCTGCCAGAGGAGGTAGTTGAGGCAGGGATTATTGCAATGTTTAAGTAGCAACTAGACAGCAACTAAAAAGTTAACCCTCAGGGTAAATCATTCCCGACTTTCCCCACCCCCACCTTAAACCTAAGTCCTCTGGTTCTTGATTTCCCTATTCTAAGCAAGAGATCATGTGCATCTACCTGATCTATTCCTCTCATTGTCCGAATGGCCTAATTCCTAGAATTTACAGATACAGCGTGGAAATATTCCCTTCGGCTATCCGGTCTGCACCAACCAGCGATCCCCTTACGCCAGCCCTATCCAACACACTAGGGACAATTTTTAAAAAAGCCAATTAACCTACAACCTGTACGTCTTTGGAGTGTGGGAGGAAACCAGAGCACCTGGAGAAAACCCACGCGGTTACAGGGAGAATGTAAAAAAAACTCTGTACAGACAGCACCCGTGATGAGGATGGAACCCAGGTCTCTGGCGCTATAAGGCAGCAACTCTACCGCTGCACCACTGTGCTGCTCCTGCTCCTATAATTTATGAATTTATGAGTTTAAGTTTGGCACAGAACTCGTGGACGAAGGGGCTGTTCTTGTCCTGTACTGTTCTCTGTTCTAATGGTTTCCCACTTGACACGAAGCGAGCAAGAAGGATTACAGATAACTGGTGTGACAGACAGTTTCTAATTAAGCTGAGTGAGTTAAATGCAACCAGTGTTCTAAATGAATGCACAGATTGAAATTACAAGGACGGCTTAGACATCAGTTTGGAATGAATGGGTCGGCTTGATAATTTAACAATGAACAGGGTGGTTTATCAGGGGCAAACTAGGCGTGACAAGGATTCAAATGCAGCTAAAATATGAAACAAAAAATTAAAATAAAATAATACAAAAGATTCCACAGTTCGAAGGATTTGAACAATGATATATGGTCTAATTATTAAGGGCGTAATGAAGTTTTAAGAAAGGGAAAACTTAGGAACAGTGGAGCAGAGGAACAGGATGAAGCTATTCAGTCCATTGAGCTTGTTCTATCCCTCAACAGGATCATTGTCTAAGGTGACCCAGATAAGGTTAAAAATAGGGATGTACAGGCAAAATTGTACTGAGCGTTGGTGAGGCCACACATAGAGTAATTTAGTTTAGTTTAGAGATACAGCACGGAAACAGACCCTACAGCCCACTGAGTTCGCACTGACCACCGTGCCGGCCCCATACACTAGCTATATCCTACACACATTAAGGACAATTTGTACCCAAAGCCAATTAATCTACAAACCTGTACACCTTGGAGTGTGAGAGAAAACCGGAGCACCCGGAGAAAACCCAGATGATCATGGGCAGAGCATTCAAACTCCATACAGAGAGCACCAGAGATCAGGATCAACCCCATGTCTCTGGTGCTGTGAGGCAGCAACTCTACCAGTTGCACAATCGTGCTGCCCTGATTGATTGATTGATTGATTGAAAGTGAAACATGGAACAGGCCCTTGTGCCCACAGAGTCCATGGCGTCCATCGATCAATCGTTCACACTAGTTCTACATTATCCCACTTTCGCATCCTCTTCACATTAGGGACAATTTACAGAGGTCAACTAACCTTCAAATAGGAATCTGTAGTGTTTGGAGGTTTGGAGAATAAGAGCCCCTCTATTCCAACTTTCTTTCCTCCCCTCGACATAATCAATCTGAAGAAGGGCGCCAAACCGAAACATCACCTATCCATTTTCTCCAGAGATACTACCCGGCCCGTTGAGTTATTCCAGCATTTTCTGTCTAATTTCAATGTAAACCAGCATCTGTAGTTGCATCCTGCATTTATTGAGTATAGAAGTTGGGAGGTCAAGTTACAGTTACATAAGATGTTAGTTAGGCCACATTGAGAGTATTATTTTGCACTACCTTGGACTTGGTTTCTAATCCTGTTTCTCACGCTATTTTTCTTTTCACTTTCCTGTAGAATTTATGTGTTATTTATGGATAATTTATGTTTTTAAGTGTTTGTCTGGATCTTTGTGCCTGTGTTGCTGCTGCAAGTAAGAGTTTTCATTGTACCCATACCTCAGGGTATGTGCAGATGACAATAAACTTCCACTTGAACTTCCTTGACTTAGCGGCTCCTTGTTTAATTTCTCTGTGATTTGCCCTATTCCACATTACAAATTCTCCTGCCTCTGCCTGTCAGGGACTGGCAGTTGCCTTTGCTAGGCATTCCTTTTTTTTTTAACGTATAGAGACACTTATGGCCATTTTTAATATTTCTCACCAGTCTCCTCTCAATTACTATCTAGAGGGAGTTAGATTTAGCTCTTAGGGCAAATGGAATCAAGGGATATGGAGAGAAAGCAGGATCATATTGAATGGTGGTGCTGCCTTGAAGGGTTGAATGGCCTACTTCTGGACCTATTTTTTATGTTTCTATGTTTATCTTCCTGCATCAGTTTATTGAACTAGAAGGAGAAGCTAGATGTCTGGTTGATTTTTACAGGAGGTTTTTACCAGGCGACTCAGCGGCGCAGCTGATAGAGCTGTTGTCTCACAGCTTCAGGGACCCAGGTTTGATACTGATCTTGGGTGCTGTCTATGTGGAGTTTGCACAATCTCCACATGACCATGTGGGTTTCCTCCAGGTGTCCTCCCACACCACAAAGGCATGAAGGTTTGTAGGTTAATTGGCCTCTGTAAATTGTCCTTGTTGTGTAGCGAGTGTATATGAAAATGGATAATATAGAACTACCTGTGGTGTGAATGGGTGATCAAAGCTTGGCTTGGACACAGCTGTTTCCAAGCTGTAGTTCTTGGCTCAGACTTATCTTTGCTGATCCAAAGGGACTGTTTCCATGCTGTATCACTAAATTAAACTAAACTAAACTACAATTAAAACTAAAAGTGAGGGGCATAGATAAGGTGGATAGTCACCCGTGTTTTTCCAAAGGTAGGGGAATCCAAAACTATATGGAAGAAATATAGAGTGAGAGGGGAATGACGTAGGCGGCCTGAGAGGCAAGTCATTCACACAGAAGGTGGGGGGTACACGGAACAAGAAGCCAGAAGAAGTGGTAGAAGCAGTAACAATTACAATGTTTGAAAGAAATTTGGAGGGTTCAAGGATTGGAAAGGTCCAGAGCAACATTGCCACATGCAGGCAAATGTTGGTTGACATGGATGAATTGGGCTGAAGGGCCAGTTTCTTATGAGTCATAGAAACAGTCCCTTCGGCCCAACTCTTCCACATCGATCAAGGTGCTCCATCTAAGCTGGGTCCCATTTGTCTCCATATAGCCATATTTGGTCCATGTCTCTCTAAACTCTCTAAACTTATCCTAAGCTTCTATGACCAGGAATTTGAGCTGATGGGATTGCCCTGCTGGGAACCAGCAAGGCACCCATTATAGATGGAGTCCTAGCATCAATGGGCACCTTGGTTGGCATGGACAATTTAAGCCTATAAACTGTTCGGCCCACCAAGTCCACACCAACCTGCAATCATCCCATACACTAGCACTATCCTACACACTAGGAACAATTTACAACTTTTTATCTAACCCAAAACCCGTACATCTTTGGAATGTGGTAGGAAACTGGAGCATCCAGAGAAAACCCACAGGGAGAATACAAAAACTCCACACAGACCGCTCCCTTAGTCAGGATCAGATTCAGATTCAGATTCAACTTGAACCATATAACCATATAACCATATAACAATTACAGCACGGAAACAAGCCATCTCGACCCTTCTAGTCCGTGCCGAACACGTATTCTCCCCTAGTCCCATACACCTGCGTTCAGACCATAACCCTCCATACCTTTCCCGTCCATATAACTATCCAATTTATTTTTAAATGATAAAAACGAACCTGCCTCCACCACCTTCACTGGAAGCTCATTCCACACAGCCCACCACTCTCTGAGTAAAGAAGTTCCCCCTCATGTTACCCCTAAACTTCTGTCCCTTAATTCTCAAATCATGTCCCCTTGTTTGAATCTTCCCTACTCTCAGTGGGAAAAGCTTATCCACGTCAACTCTGTCTCTCTCATCATTTTAAAGACCTCTATCAAGTCCCCCCTTAACCTTCTGCGCTCCAAAGAATAAAGCCCTAACTTGTTCAACCTTTCTCTGTAATTTAGTTGCTGAAACCCAGGCAACATTCTAGTAAATCTCCTCTGTACTCTCTCTATTTTGTTGACATCCTTCCTATAACTAGGCGACCAAAATTGTACACAATACTCAAAATTTGGCCTCACCAATGCCTTGTACAATTTTAACATTACATCCCAACTTCTATACTCAATGCTCTGATTTATAAAGGCCAGCACACCAAAAGCTTTCTTTACTACCCTATCTACATGAGATTCCACTTTCAGGGAACTGTGCACAGTTATTCCCAGATCCCTCTGTTCACCTGCATTCTTCAATTCCCTACCATTTACCATGTACGTCCTATTTTGATTTGTCCTGCCAAGATGTAGCACCTCACACTTATCAGCATTAAACTCCATCTGCCATCTTTCAGCCCACTCTTCCAACTGGCATAAATCTCTCTGTAGACTTTGAAAATCTACTTAATTATCCACAACCCCACCTATCTTAGTATCATCTGCATACTTACTAATCCAATTTACCAGATCATTGATGTACATGAAAACAACAGTGGACCCAACACAGATCCCTGTGGCACCCCATTAGCCACTGGCCTCCAACCTGACAAACAACCATCCACCATTACTCTCTGGCATCTCCCATTCAGCCACTGTTGAATCCATCTTGCTACTCCTCCATTAATCCCCAACTATTGAACCTTCTTAACCAACCTTCCGTGAGGAACCTTGTCAAAGGCCTTACTGAAGTCCATATATACAACATCCACTGCTTTACCCTCATCAATTTCCCGAGTAACCTCTTCAAGAAATTCAAGAAGATTAGTCAAACATGACCTTCCAGGCACAAATCCATGTTGACTGTTCCTAATTAGACCCTGTTTATCCAGATGCTTATATATATTATCTCTAAGTATCCTTTCCATTAATTTGCCCACCACTGACGTCAAACTAACAGGTCTATAATTGCTAGGTTTACTCTTAGACCCCTTTTTAAACAATGGAACAACATGCGCAGTACGCCAATCCTCCGGCATTATTCCCATTTCTAATGACATTTGAAATATTTCTGTCATAGCCCCGGCTATTTCTACACTAACTTCCCTCAATGTCCTAGGGAATATCCTGTCCGGACCTGGAGACTTATCCACTTTTATATTTCTCAAAAGTGTCAGTACTTCCTCTTCTTTGATCCTCATAGTTTCCATAGCTACACTACTTGTTTCCCTTACCTCACATAATTCAATATCCTTCTCCTTGGTGAATACCGAAGAAAATAAATTGTTTATTGTCATTGTCAAACCAGGGTCTCTGGCGCTGTATGGCAGCAACTCTACGCTGCACCATTGTGCCACCCCAAATGTTATTCAATAGTTTATTAGAGTTATAGAGTCATCATGCAGCATGGAAATAGGCCCTTTTGGCCCAACCTGCCGGGCAAGATGCCCCATCTACACCTGTTCTGCCTGCCTGCATTTGGCCCATAGCCCCCCAAACCTGTCCTGCCATGTACCTCTCCAAGTGTCTTTAAAGTCCCAGCCTCAACTATCTTCTCTGGCAGTTCGTTCCATACACCCATCACCCTGTGTATGATGCTGATTTAATTAATTAATTAAGATTAATTAAACTAATGAATTAAATTAAATGAGCTAGTTAATTAAAGTTAAGTATTCGACAGGGACAGACGGCAATAAACCTTGTGAAATGTTCCAGGAAACTTCTCAGTTAATGGAGGGGAGGGGGTTATCGTGGCAGGAAAAATAATTCCAGATGGGGGCTGGGAAGATCGTGGCCGGATCCCATATATGGATAGGAAAAAAATCCAAGGAATTCTGCTGGATAATGCATCAGGATGTCGAGCTATTCAGAGCTGAGGTCACAGTGACTGATCCAAGCACCGTATCCATACCAGCACAGTGTCGCAGTGGTAGAGTTCCTGCCTCACAGTGCCAGAGACCCGGGTTCCATCCTGAGCACAGGTGCTGCCTATACACAGTTTGTATGTTCTCCCCATTACCTGTGTGAGTTTTCTCCGTGATCACCGGTTCCCTCCCGCACTCCAAAGCTGTACAGGTTTGTGGATTAATTGGCTTGATGCACGTGTAAATTGTCCCTAGTGGGTGTAGGATAGAGTTAGCATGCTGGGATCATTGGCCAGTGTCAACTCGGTGGGCTGAAGGGCCTGATTCTGAGCTGTATCTCTAAACTAAACTAAACCAAACTAAACTAGACTCTGTATCGTGACCGCTGTACTGTAAACACCCACAAGGGGGAGGTGCAGCGTCACTCAACACAACTGTGTCTCAAAGCTCACTGAAAATTAAACTGGTCGCAGAAAAGCAAAGAATGAAACATAATTTTCTGATTTGTGCAAGGTGTTCACTATAACCACACATTTTGCAACTTTTCTTCTTTTTGGAAGTTTTGTTCATGCTACGCACTGTGTGCACGTCGACCATCGACCACCTATTTTCATTCTGATGGGCGGAACAGTAGCGTAGCTGGTACCGCTGCTGCCTCACGGCGCCAGAGTCCCGGGTTCAATCCTGACCTCGGCTGCTGTCTGTGAGAGTGGAGTATGCAGATTCTCCCTTTGACCACCTGGATTTCCTTTGGGTTCTCCGTTTCCACCCACGTCCCAAAGACATGGAGGACATAAAATCCCCAAGCTAGAGGTTGCAGAGGATGTTTATCTGCATGGATTAGAGGGTGGAGGCTAAGGAGAGGTTGGGCAAACTTGGATTGTTTATTCTGGAACTGTGGAGGTTGAAGGAAGACCCGATAGATGTTTATACGATATCGAGAGGCATGGATGGGATCGAAAGTCAGAACTTTTTTCCCAGGGTGGAATGTCAAAAACTAAAGGGTATAGCTTTAAGCTGAGAGGAGCAACGTTCAAAGGAGATGTGCGGTGCAAGTATTTATACAGAGGGTGGTGGGGGCCTGAAACGCATTGTCAGGGATCGGGGTGGATGCAAATACAATAGTGGCATTCAAGAAGCTTTTAGATAGGCAGATGAATACACAAGGAATGGAAGTTTCCAGATCATGTACAGTCAGGTGAGATTGCTTTGTTTGGGCATCTTGTGCAAGGGCCTGTTCCTGTGCTGTTTTGATCTATGTCCTGTGTTCTCAATGAGCGATATTCCAGCGAGTTGAATTTGTTTCTGAAAATGTTTCTCACAATAATGATGTTTAAAAGGCATCTTGGACAAGTTCACGGATAGAAAAGGTTTAGAAGGATATGGCACAAATACGGACTGGCGCCCAGGCCAGGCGACTCTCTGCGTGCCTGTCCCAGACGCAGAGCTGCACTCACACATCAAATCACTCCACTCTACTCCAACAGCAGCATTTAGTTTAGTTTAGTTTCGAGATACAGCAATGAAACGGGCCCTTCGGCCCACTGAGTCTACGCCGGTAAGCGCTCCCCATACACCGGCACAATCCGACAAACTGGGGACAATTTTTACAATTTTGGACCATGGGAAGAAACCGAAGCACCTGGAGAAAACCCACGCAGTTAACGGGGAGAAAGTACAAACTCCGTACAGACAGCACCTGTGGTCAGGATCGAACCCGAGTCTCTGCCGCTGTAAGGCAGCAACTCTGCCGCTGCGCCACCATGCCAACCCTTCCTCTCCATTTCTTCCTCTAACAATTTTTACACTGTGGATGGCTCAATTGTAATCTTCCCACTGACTGGATAGCACCCAACAAAAAGCTTTTCACTTACCTTGGTAGATGTGGCAATAAACTAAACTAAATTAAACTAAACTGGTCTAGTTTAAATGGGGCATCTTGGTTGGTATGGATGAGTTAGGCTGAAGGGCCTGCTTCTGTGCTGTATCAAGTCTATTACTCAAAAGGAAAAGGTATACCGAGCTGCAGTAAGAGGTTTGGGCAGGGGAGCAGCTGGATGGCTCTTATATTGGGCTGGCACAGAGTCAATGGGCCGAGAGGCCTCTTTGTGTTCTGATGCCATACCAGGGAAGAGATTCTGTGACATTTAACTGAGCTTCAAAGAACAGGCTGTGGGATGAAAGTCATCGTTCATAATGAGATGGAAACCCGATGGGCTTTATTCTTACCAATTATATACAATAATCAGACCACAGAACGACACGGGCTTGTGTTCCCCCCCCACCCCCCCGGCTCCATGCAGTGTGGCTTAATACTCTGCTGTCTTTCCTGTGGAGCCAAATATTCTTTATTCAATCCCAAAGCCTTTGGAAATGCAAATGAACAAATTATTGCTGGAACAAAATACATTGCCAGTGACATGTATGTTTAGTTTGGTTTAGTTTAGAGTTACAGTGCAGAAAAAGGCCCTTCGCCCACCGGGTCCACACTGATCTGTGATCCCCGCACACTTACACCATCCTACCCACACTAGGGGCAACTTACAATTATACCAAGCCAATGAACCGACAAATCTGTACGTCTCTGCAGTGTAGGAGAAAACCAGAGATCCTGGAGAAAACCCAATGTGTAGGAAGGAACTGCAGATGCTGGTTTAACTCAGCTGGAGCAACTCAGCAGGACAGGCAGCATCTCTGGATAGAAGGAATGGGTGATGTTTCAGGTCGAGACCCTTCTACTGGCTGAGTGTCGGGGAGAGGGAGACACAGAGATATGGAAGGGTAAGATGTGAAAACGGGACATCAAAAAGGATGAAGTTCAAGGAAAATGTAGAATAGATCATTGTTAGCTAGGGGAAAGTGACAACAAAACAGACAGCGATAAAATTTAATCAGGAAGGTAGTCAGACTGGTTGGAGGACTAGGATGGGGAGGGATGGAGAGAGAGGGAAAGCAGGAGTGACCAGAAGTTGGAGAAGTCAATATTCAGACCGTTGCGGTTGCAGGAGAAAGTACCAGGGAAGGGGGTGGCTTGGGTGGGAAGGGATGTGTTAACCAGGGAGTTGCGGAGAGAATGGTCTCTGCAGAAAGTGGAAAGGGGTGGAGATGTGAAGATGAGGCAATCGTTTCACTGAACACCTCTGCTCAGTCCGCCTAAACCTACCTGATCTCCCAATTGCTAAACATGTTAACTCCCCCTCCCATTCTCACACTGACCTTTCTGTCCTGGGCCTCCTCCATTGTCAGAATGAGGTCCAGCACAAATTGGAGGAACAGCACCTCATATTTTGCTTGGGCAGCTTACGTCCCAGCGGTATGAATATTGACTTCTCTAACTTCAAGTAACTCTTGCTTTCCCTCTCACTCTAACCCTCCCCCATCCTAGTTCTCTGAACAGTCTGACTGTCCTGATTAAATATTATCTGTGTATGCTTTGTTGTCACATTCCCCGAGCTAACAATAATCTATTCTATATTTTCCTTGAGCCTCATCCCTTTTGGTATCTCGTTTTCACATCTTACCCTTCCATCTATGTGCCATCCCCTCCCCTGACTCTCAGTCTGAAGAAGGGTCTCGACTTGAAATGTCACCCTTTCCAACTCTCCAGAGATGCTGCCTGTCCCGCTGAGTTACTCCAACATCTTGTGTCTATCCTGGTGAAAACCTATGCAGGTTAAGGAGAGAACATACAAACTACGTCCATGATCCAAGATGTCCCCCAATCCAGGAGACTGTGTACCAGCCACAGAAGTGGGACACAAAATGCTGGAGTAACTCAGCGGGACAGACAGCATCTCTGAAGAGAAGGAATGAGTGATTTTTTGGGTCGAGACCCTTCTTCAGATCCCACTTACTTGTCCTTGGCACGCAAATTATGCGACCTCGTGGTCGCGTTGAGCCGAGACGGTCGAGCGAGGGTTGGGCGCAATTACATGCGTACGCACAGCTATCTGGAGCGAGTGACGTCATTTGAAGATGGACACAAAGCTGGAGTAACTCAGCGGGACCGGCAGCATCTCTGGAGAGAAGGAATGGGTAATGTTTTGTGTCGAGACTCTTCTTCAGTCTGAAAAGAAGGGTCTTGACCCGAAACGTCACCCATTGCTTCTCTACAGAGATGCTGCCGGTCCCGCTGAGTTATTCCTGCATTTTGTGTCCATCTTCAAATTTCTTGGCCCTGCTCTTTTTCCCGTAAATGTTTTTTATTAGATTTTCAAACAAATGTACAATTTACAAGGGAAGGTAGAAAGCTCAAACAATTAAAAAACCACTTAAACAAAATTATCAAATTAAAATATTAACATTTTTTTTATCTATAATATATTCAACCTCCTGTGGTGACCAGCGTTCACAGAAGGCCTCCACAGTCCCCATGGACACCGCATGTTCCCTTTCTAGGGACACGCGGGCACGGACGTAACCCCGGAAAAGGGGCAGGCGGCCGATCGCTGTGCGGCCATCGACTTCCCGCTGCCTGGACCCGCGAATGGCCATCTTGGCCAGGCCCAGGAGCAGACCGACAGGGATGCCCCCTCCTCCCTCCCGACCCTCCCCCCTCTGTACCGGGTGCCCATAAATGAATAGCATTGGACTAAAATGTAGCCAAAACTTGAGGAGCAGCCCCTTCAGATACTCGAACAGTGGCTGCAACCTCTCACACTCTATGTACACATGGAACACGGTCTCTTCCTCACCGCAGAAATGACAAGCAGGGGAAGAGTCAGTGAACCAGCTCAAGTACCTATTACAGGCCATGGCTTTGTGCAACACTCTACACCCTAGGTCCCCGATGTAAAGGGGGAGGAGGACTCCCTTGTAGAGAGATCTCCACTGGGGACCGCTCCCCTCGTCAGGTGGTAACACGGACCGCCAGGGTGTGTCTGGATGGAAGACGAAGGCGAGGAAGTGGAGACTGTGCAAGAGCAGCCTGTACAGTACGCGCCTCTCCGCGTCACAGAACGGCACGCTGGGCATCTCGGAAAGGCGGCTCATGTTGCATGGGGCCGGCTCTCGGGGAGGAACTCGGGCCGTGGGCCCTATGAACAATTTCCGACTGAGCGGGGGTAAGCTCGTCCGGAATTGCTCCATGCACACGCCTCTCCTCGACACCCACCGTCACAGCCACGACACCCCCTTCCCCCTGAGGAGCAGGGCCCTGGCTGAAGGTGACCAAATTCCTGGCCTTCAGGAGGTCACGGTAAAAGCCAGGCAACTCCCGCCTAGCGCGTCGACTCATGCCCGCTACCGGGAGCCGTGAGCTCTCCTGAAGGCAGCGCCCCTGGCGGAAAAAGTACGCCGCCAGCACGTGCCATTTAGGAGGGTAGTCCGAGTAGATGTACCTCCGCAGGGTCCTGAGTCGGAGAGCCGCCATCTGGGTACGAATACAGACCAGCGCCTGACTGCCCTCCTCCAACGGGAGACTCAGAACCCCAGCAGAGACCCAGTGGTTCCTCTCACCCCAGAAGAAGTTGACCAATCTCCTCTGTAACATGGTTATAAAATTAGAGGACGGGACCATAGTGGCCATCCGGTACCACAGCAGAGAGGCCACTAGCTGGTTTATAACTACAGCCCTGCCCCGGTCCCCAGATAGAGGAGGTGCGTGGTATTCCACGCAAAACCTGCCATCTCCTCCGGCAGGGAGTCCACCTGCCACCCACCCACCAAGAGACCAGAACACTTCCCCCAGTTGATCTTGGCGGAGGAAGCAGCTGAGAAAACCTGCTGGCACTCACGCATCCTCCGCAGGTCAACTGGGTCGGTGAACATCAGAATGACATCATCGGCGTAGGCTGAGAGGGCCTCCATCCCCGGCCCCGGTAAAGCCAGGCCTGTCAACCGCCTCCGGAGAAGGCACAGGAAAGGCTCGACACAGATGGAATACAGCTGGCCGGACATGGGACATCCCTGCCGAACCCCCCTCTCAAAGGGAATGGGGGCCAACAAAGAGCCATTGACCTTAGCAAGGCATTCTGCCAGGCCACAAAATGTGGTCCAAATCCGAACGCCTGCAGAGTCCCCAGAAGGTAGTCGTGCTCCACCCTGTCGAACGCCTTCTCCTGGTCGAGGGAGAGAAAGGCGACTGACTGACCAGCCCCCTGGGTCAGATGGATCAGGTCCCGGACCAGATGAATATTGTCCTGGATGGACCGGCCCGGGACTGTGTACGACTGGTCAGGGTGGATCACCTGGGACAGCACGGGGCCCAGGCGATTCGCCAATGCCCGTGCAAAAACTTTATAGTCCGTGCTGAGGAGAGAGACCGGGCGCCAGTTCTTCAAAAGGCGGAGATCGCCCTTCTTGGGCAGCAGGACAACAACTGCCCTGCGCCACGAGAAGGGCATCTCCCCAGTCGCCAGGCTCTCCCCCAGGACCTTCATATAGTCCCAGGACATCCCAGAAGGCTCTAAGGTACTACACAGTCAGCCCATCCAGCCCTGGAGACTTGCCCCCCTTGAGCTGGTGCAGGGCACCAGTCAACTCCTCTAGAGTTAGGGGATCATCCAGGTGTTCAGCCACATCATTGCACACTGCGGGTAAGCCCTCCCACAGGACCTCTTGCGCCTCCCCATTCGATGTGCCTGCCGAGAACAGAGTCTTGTAGAAAGACCGAACCGAGGCACCAATGCTCTCTGGATCTGTGACAGAGGAGCCATCATCCGCAAGCAACTCAACAAGATGCCTGCGGGCTCCTCGCCCCTTCTCCAGAGAAAAAAAAAAGGGGGAGGTGCAGTCCAGATTGTGCAACATCTGGACTCGCGACCTCACATACGCACCCCGGGACCTCCTAAGCTGCAAGTCCCTCAGTGCTCCCTTCTTCTCCTGGTATTCCTCCCACTCACATGAAGCCCCACCAGTCTGATCCAGACGTGCCTCCGAGTCGAACAACTCTCTCTCAAGCCGTCCGATCTCGGAGTCCCGCCCCTTGGTCGACCCCCTCGCGTAGTCCTGGCCAAACAGACGGACTTAGGCCTTCCCCACGTCCCACCACTGCCGTAGGGTAAGGAAACGCCCCTGCCTTTCTCTCCACTTTGCCCAGAACTGCCTGAATGAATCCTGGCATTGGCAATCCTCCAACAGCTGGCTATTAAAATGCAAGTACGTGGACCCAGCCCGTGTGTACATTGGGATAAAATCCACTCGCACCAGGCAATGGTCCGAGCATGGTGCCGGCTGCATGGAGGCTGCAGAAACACAGGAGACATAGGCCTTGGACACGTATAAATGATCAATACGGGAACCACCATCCTCAAACCTGTACGAGAAGGCGTTAGTCGGGATGGAAATTCCGCCAAGCATCTACCAGCTCAAAAGAGTCCACCATCTCCCTTAAAGTCTTTACTGCACCCGGGTCACACTGAATGCCAGTGCGATCTCTAGCCTCGAGGGCACAATTAAAATCTCCCCCAAGGAAAACACACTCCCCACGGTCGATAGTATTCAACAACGTGGTCACTTCCCTTGTTAAGCGCGTCTGCATTACGCCGATCTTGGGGGCGTACACATTAACGAAGTGTAATGGCACGCCATCCAAGCGCACGGCCAGATACAGCAAACGGCCTGGTACAATGTCCTGCACTTTGAGGATCTCTGGCTGGAGAGACGGGGCCAACAGGAAGGCCACTCCACTCGAATTAGAGCTGAGATGACTCATGTAGACCCCCCCTTCCCACTCCAGGAGCCAGGTGGGTTCATCACTAGCCACAGTGTGTGTTTCCTGCAGGAAGCTCACCGCATACCTCCCGTCCCTGAGCACTGAGAGATGGTGAAACTTACGGAGAGACCCCCTGCCCCCATTGATATTCAGGCTGGCTATAGTGAGCTTCATTTTGAAAGTGCACTAGATCTTTTACACACCCCCGGTGAAGGATTGGAGCCGCCCCTGACCTTCTGCCCTCTCTTTAGGGTCTTAAAAATCTCTTGGAACTGGCGCCTCTCATTTCTTATTAGCCCCGCCTCATTCCCCTTCTTCTGAAGGATGGCATGAATGGACTGCATGGGCGCACTCAGATCCGACCAGCGGTCGACAGCCAAATCCACCTTGTTCCTACTCCCTCTAGTGTCCTTTAAGAACTTCCGAAGTTCCCAGACTTCGACAAGTCGAGACACGGGGCCGCGGGTGGAGCAGTCCGTTAACTCACTGTCGATGGACTCCGCGTACCCCTGCTCCTCGCACCCAATGTCCGAGCCCGAGTCTGGAAGGTTACTACTCTCAGCCGCCTCGCTCACCCCTCCCTGTGAGGTGGGTATTCCAGCCACATCATACAGTCCCTCCTCTGTCACCATCCCACCCCCAGGATCAGTGACAGGGGCAGGTACCAGTGCCTCTGACTGCGGCAAGCTATCTGACAATTGGCCAGTCTCCTGCACGCTCCCACCGCCCTCTGTAACCGGATTGGGAACAGTGAAGTCGGACCAAGTCTCTGGGCCTTGCTGTAAGCGGGCCTGTCTGGAGTCCAACCGAAGGACATGATCCGGAACGATCTTACCCTCCTCCTCACCCATGGTACCCGCCCCAGCACCGTAACCCAGATAGTCCCCGTCCCCCTCCACCAGGTGAATCACCTCACTGTGGCCCTCAGGGGCCGATGTTACTGGAGTCTCTCCTGCTCCCTCAACCAGTGGGGCATCACACCCCTCACCTGGGCTTGTAGCCTCAACAGGGAGCTCATGTTGGGGACCCACCCCCTCACCCAAGTCCTCCCCTTCAGGCAGCCCCTGGTCATCCACTAAGCTAGCAGACGCGTTCTCTGGGGGAGCAGCCCCCAAGAGTAATATATCGCCACAGAAAGGCCTATGTGTGTTATGATGTGTTTATAATAATTGCTGGTTGTTTTGTTGTTTGTCTTTTGCACAAAAGTCCGCGAGCATTGCCACTTTCATTTCACTGCAGATCTCGTATGTGTATGTGACAAATAAACTTGACTTGACTTGACTTGACAACACTTGAGGGGAAGGTGGTCCCAGACCTACAGGTTGCCCCTCCCCCTCAGAGCAAGCGTGCCCTGGGTTCTCTACCTCAACAGGAGGGGAAGGCTCCCCTTCAGGTTGCCCCTGACCTTCAGGGCCCTTCTCTGTATCGGAGGACCCATGCCTCCTCCTCTTCCAACCACTGGCGTGCGGTGTCACGGTGAGCTCCATTGCAGAAGCCTCTACCTCCGCACTACCATCTATCTCAGAGGCGAGCACAAAATTATCTGCTGCCAGGTGCCCCGCCTGGAGGTGATCATCTTCTAGGGGACCCGCCTGGAGATGATTCTTCTTTTTCTTGACTTTGTTCCCCCGCTGTTGGTCCCAAACCTTCCCATCCACCCCACTCACTTCTCCGGCATCCACCGCCACAGGTACGGGGCATGGGGGTGGTGGGGGGGATAGGGGTTGGGGGTGGGGGAGTAAAGCTTTCACGGGCCACCGTGGTAAAACCAGCAGCCCCCAATGGGCCAGTAGTGCTTTCCCGGGCCATCGTGGTGGAACTGGCAGCCCGGGTCCTGGGACAATTCCTGCGAAAATGCCCCACCTTTTTGCAAACGTGACAACGCACTTGGCCCGCGTTCCAGAACACGCGATAGGAGAAATCATCCACCTTCACCTCAAAACTCCCCTCCATGTCCGTCCCCTGTGCCAACTGTATATACACTCGATGCTTGAACGTATATATAAGTTGCATCTCAGGATCGTCAAACCTGTACAACAGTTTGGTGAGCCCTGACCGCACCTCCCCCAGCTTTCTTACATGTGGGATCAGGAGCGCATCCAGAACGAAAGTGGGAACGTTGGACAGAATGACCGGCAAAACGGGACCCCCCCCATTGGGTCCATCGCCGCGAAATTCCCACCTGCTGTTACCCCCCTTTACAGAGCCAGAGCCACCGCCTGTTCAGGCTTTAGTAGAACAACAATCTTCCCACTGACCACCGCACCCGAGACTATGGCTTTCTTGCCAACAGTCTCACCCAGCGCATCTAGAAAGGCCTTGAAGGGCAGGTTGCTCTGCATGTACATTTTTATACCATATGTGCGCCCCATCAACTCGTGACCCTCAGTCTCCGAGACTGCCGACCGTGCGACAGCTGCATAACTCTGAGGGGCCGCCATCTTTAGGGCGTGGCACAACACACAAAGTGTCAGTACTTTATATCCTAGCAGTCTTTCTGCTGTTGCTGCACCACTCTTTTGCAGCAGTTAAATAGTCTTGTGAAGGCTTTCTTGGCAAGTAACAGACGCAGTCTCCTCCGGATAAGATAGGAAATGTCCGTGCCAATCCTTCCCATCGTTAAAAATGGAGCTTCCGGAGGCTTCTTCCCCAGGTCTCCGTCGCCTCCCCGACTTCAACGAAATCCAAGGCACTGTTGCCGTTCTTCCCCAGCACACCTGGACCGGGCAAGTCGGTGTAGGAGGGAGCTTTCCGATGTTACTGACCACAAACACCACTCCAGACTCAGCTCCAACTTGTACAAGTGTAACTTGGCCTTCCGCCAACCACAGGGCGCTCCTACGACTTTCCAGATACACGGACAAATCCTCACTAATTAGAGGAAACTTTGAACAAAGAAAGTCTCTGCAGATCGACAAAGCTCTTAACTGCAAAGTCTGACTGCTTTTGTTTCTCCCCGCTAAACAAACCCTTCTGAAAAGTTCATCAAATCCTCCCCGCCAGCAGAACAGCTCCTCTCCTGGACCTGCTCTGGGAGTAGAAGTGGGTGCGGATCTGGACCACAACGGCCGTGAGCCCCAGGCCGAGTTCGGCGATCGTTTTCCTTCTTCTGCTGCTGTTGAAGGTGAGACATTGTGTCGCGCCAGAGTCTTGGGCCTGTCCCACTTTGGCTGTCAGTTCTGTGACAGGCCGTTGGCGCGCAAAGATTTTGTTCACTGCAAGAATTTCGGAGCCCCGCGCGATGTCGGGACCGGCCCCGCACAACTCCATACCCCTCCTCACTTCTAAGTGGGACCGGCCCCGCGCGGCCATACGGTGCCCGTACGCCTCAAGCGACCACGAGGTCGCGTAATTTGCGAGCCAAGGACGCGTAAGTGGGACAGGCCCTTTAGTCACAGAAGTGGATCTGTACTCACGCATTATAATCACTCTTTTAAATCTCTACTCCAACCGCAACATTTCTTACTTTCGGTCTTTAGTGGCTGTATCTTGCAATAAACTTCACGATATTCCATTCATCATGTGTTGTTACTTACGAATGGCTTGATTGTAATCATATATTGTCTTTCTGCTGACTAGTTAGCACACAACAAAGGCTTTTCACTGTACCTCAGTACACGTGACAATAAATACAATAAACTAAACTAAACCTTCGTCCCACCAAGGCTGCGCCGTCGACCAGCGATCCCTGTGACACTGGTCGACACTTACACAATCCTACACACACTATGGACAATTTACAATCATACCGTCAATTAACCTACAAACCTATATCTTTGGAGTGTGGGAGGAAACCGGAATTCACGGAGAAAACTCACATACAGACAGCATCCGCAGGATCGAGCCCGAGTCTCTGGCGCTGTAACGTAGCAACTCTGCTACTGCACCACCATGCCACCCTGTGTAGGCAGAGATTAGTTTATCTTGGCATCATGTTCACATCAGACATTGTGGGCTGAAGGGCCTGTTCCTGTGCTGTACTGTTCTATGTTCTAAGTGTTTTATGCGGTTGATTTAGCTCATTGAGTATTCATTTTGACCGTGTGTGCCATCCCATTTTTGAGGCATTTTCTAATTTGTTTTTGACTCTCCTCCTAACTGGACAATGAGGCCCCAGGGTGTACAAGTGTGGCATAAATATGAGGCATTCATTCAAATCTGGTTTGGCAATAAATGTGCAATAATTGCTTATTACAAACCACAAGGGTGTCATCATAGATTTGTTTCACCAGCAAAGTTACAGTCAGCAAAAATTTTTGAAAATATTTCCAATCTGTTCATTTACGTGATATAGTTGATATTGTTGCAATTATCATTCAGATTTGATTGCTCTTGAGAAGATGATAGAGGGACACCTTACTAAACTACAGGGGCAGCACACTGGTGCTGCGGTAAAGTTGTTGCCTTACTGTTCCAGAGGCCTGGATTCGATCCTGACTACAGGTGCTGTCTGCATGGAGTTTGTACGTT